>NC_090936.1:844175169-844478199 GCF_040938575.1 Ambystoma mexicanum
CGTCAATGTGTAACATTCCCAAACAATGTTTCAAATCTTTACTCCAATTCCTCAATAAATATGTAAAAAGCAAAGACAAAATCAAAATTAAATTACTGCAAAATATAGATACCTGTCCAGTGTGCAAGTACACAGGACTACAAGGACATTCATTGGCCTGCATTACAGGACCTACTTGTAAAACCAATTTCCATTATATCAAAAGGATATCAACACATCATTCAACTATAAGAAATCTAGTCTATAAACTGTACTATGCTAAAAGTCCTGCTTTAGCACTAGCAAAGTTAAATAACATCCTTCTACATGGTACAGCAAAAGACCTACTTGAAGAAATTCACTATATCCAGAAAAAATATTTTGGAAGTGAAAGCCATTTACAGAATGAAATAGCTTTAAACCAATTAAGCAACAATTCTACACATGGCAACCTTTTGCTAAACACATACAAAAAAGAAATACTAAAATTTGAAAGTACATCAGCTGAAGTACCAAACCATGTATGTGTATGTTGCCGTAGAATTTTTTATAAAACTAACACAAAAACTGTGGACCTATCATACAAAATAGAAGACAATGAAGATTTTAAATGGTTTGAATTAGCTCTCTACCTTGTAGCAGAAAACAAATATGAAATAACAGCCCTTAATACTTTGCAGTTATTGCACTACAAAACTTGACAACAACCAAACTCCTTTACGTTCTATCACAAATAATTTGGAATTATACCCAGTACCAAAACCTCTACAACAACTTAATTTATATGAGAGCATCATAATTCAAACAGTACACCCATTTCAAGCAATAATACGCCTTCAACCAAAAACAGCAACATTACCTCCCTCTGAATTGGTAAAAGGCATTTGTGGAAAAGTAGTTTATTTACCATTAAATCTAAAAGAAAATGTACATACTCTAGGAGTGTAACGTCCAATGCAGCAATCTTTAATTTTATTAGTATATGGAGTACCTACAAAAGACAAAAAAACATGGCAACAGCTGGTAGATTTATATAAAGTTAGACAAGCCTTCCAATATCTTAAAGAGAATAATGAATATTACAAAGAAATTAATATTGAAGAAAACTTGAAAGATACAACTGAAATAATTCAAGAAACACAAGAAGCTGGTCAATTTGAGCTACTAGATCCTGCTACAATATCAAATACTTTAGACCATTATACAATTCATCCTTTGCACTGTAATGACACCGTACAAGATGTACTAGAAACTTACCAAATGCGTTAAACAAAAGGATCGCCAATCAGTATATGGGAAAAAAGTATAGAAGCACGTGCTTTTCCTCTACTCTTTCCTACTGGCAAAGGAGGAAGGTATGATGATAGACCTATTCAAATATCAGCTTCAGAATACCGCTCATTACGGATGTATTCTGAAGATCCCAGATTTAGACAAAATGTGGAATACATATTCCACCTACTCTTTGAAAGTGAACTAGCAACTTTATGTTACGGAGTTGCACACATATTAAAATCAGGATCACACTTTCAAAATATGACAGCTACACAATTATTAGAGAAAGTGCAACAAAAGGATGAGGTTTTACAATCAAATATTACAAATCTATTAGCAAATATGCGTGGTACTAAAGAGTACTGGTTTCGACGTCATGGAGATGTACGTTGTATGATCAGAAACCTTGGCCCACCCACTTGGTTTGTTACATTAAGTTGTGCAGAATATGCATGGGAAGATTTACATGATTTCCTACGCATATCAAATAAAAACAAAACAAACATAGATATTCTAACACCTTGAGAACTTTGTTCTTTGGATCCTGTTAATGTTTCAAGATATTTTCACCATCGCTTCATTGCTATGCTACATTTTATTTGTAATAAAACTGTTCCTCCCCTTGGAAAAGTGCAACACTTCTTTTGGAGAAAAGAATACCAAGCCAGAGGAGCACCACATATCCACATGCTTTTATGGATTAAAGATGCTCCTAAATTTGATCAAGACAGTGATGCCACTGTTTTACAGTTTATTGAAAAATATGTCACTTGTGAAATTTCATCAAAAGCCACAAATAGTGATCTTCATGCACAAATTTTACAATTCCAAAGACACAAATGTGGAAAATATTGTTGTCGCAAATACAAAAACAAAGGCAAATACTACACCAAATGCCGATTTGGTTTCCCGAGACCAGTTACAAATACAGGTCAAGTAAACAACCTCATGTCTTCAGTTAGACCTAGTGTTAAAGGTAAGTCACCTAAAAATACATATTACATAAAAAGAAAAGAAGAAGAAAAATATATCAATGATTATAATGCAATCATTGCCCACTTATGGAATGCAAACATAGATGTGCAGTACATTGCAGACAATTCTACTGCAGTTGCACGATATGTCACAGCATACTTAACTAAAGCAGAAAAGACAGAGCTCCAAGACCTCTGGAATGACCTGTCATCAGATAAAACAGTATCTCAGAAATTATACAGCTTGGGCATAAAAATGCTCACCCATAGAGAATGTGGATCTTATGAAGCAGCTGATCGTTTAACTGGTACTTCATTGTATGGTAAATCTGAAAATATAGTATGGCTAAGTCTTGGTCCAGCTAAATCTAGAAAAAGAGTTCTAAAATCATATGAAGATATAGAAACAATAGCCAAACATGATCCCAACAGCCAAGACATTTTAAAAAACAATTTATTGGACACATACTACCCAAACAGAAGTAATACTTTGGAAAACATGTGTCTATACCAAATAGCCCAAAACTACACATACAAAAATAATATGAAACCTGATGAAAAAAAAGGTAAATATAGAGTGACAGACTGTGAAGGCAGCTTAGTTAAACTCACTAAACCAAATTTAATTAATCATATCAAATTGTCATTGAAGACTCCTCCACATAAAGAAGTATATTACATGTCCCTGCTACAACGCTTCAAACCATGGAGAAAAGAAGAACAATTACTAGATAACTATGACTCATATGAGGATGCTTTCAAAGCAAATGAAAGCACTATAACTGATGTAAATTTTACACAGTACAAAACAATGTTGCACAATGAACAGCAACATGAAGAAGAACTCCAAGCCCAAGTAGATAAGGATACTCCTGACAGTAGTCAACCTTCTGTAACAGGAAGCCAAGAACCACTGGGAGAACCACTAATAACAAATGAGGCAGAATTAGCTATGATAGAAGTAGAAAACACCATGTGTCAGTATGAAGATAAGGAAGACTTAACTATACTACAATCAAAACTAAACAATGAGCAAAGTAGAATTTTTCAAGAAGTAACAAAACAAATTGCACATGGTGTAAAACATGAAAATAAAGAATGTTCCTGCCATAATTATAAACCTATACTACTGTACGTCAGTGGTGAAGCTGGTTCTGGCAAAACATTCCTAATCAAAATCATTAGTAAGTTCCTTCAACAATTGACAAACAACAAACTGTCAGCTGTTGTCACTGCCCCCAAAGGTTTAGCTGCCTACAACATAGGTGGTGTTACATTACACCAATTACTACTATTACCAGTAGAACACCAGAACAAATTAGACTATTACAAACTTTCTGCAGAAGCTGCAATGGTATTACGCAGAGTATTGAAACAAATGAAAATGCTACTAATAGATGAAGTGAGCATGGTCTCCAACCTGATGTTAGCTTTGATTCACCTCAGATTACAAGAAGTACTCAAAACAGACTATGAAGAGCTCTTTGCAGGAAAACACATTATTGTTTTTGGAGATCTGCTTCAATTAACACCAGTAAAAGGTGAACCTATTTTTAAAACATTAGGGCACAAACTCTGCCGTAAAACTGTTGGCAGCATTGGAAATGTCAACCTTTGGCAACATTTCCAATACAGAGAGTTAACAGAAAACATGTGCCAATCTGCAGATCTAACTTATGCCAACATTTTAAAAAGTTTGAGAGTTGGTATACTTTCTAAAGAAGCAGAAGCAACATTGAAAACCCGGCACATTAATGCACTTTATGGCGATAATCCATGTGCTACAGATGTTATGGAACAATTAGCCCACAAAAATGTCAATTGTATGGCCTTAATGCCAACTCTTGCAAGCTGTCTCAAATTCAATGAAATAATGTTAACTAAAGAAATGCAACCAATAATGGAAATTAGCGCCACAGACAAACTAGTTGTACATGGTATGACACTACCCATGTGTGACCAAGCCACAACAAGACTAAATAATTTAGAAAAGTCAATCTCAAACACAGCAGGCTTAGAAAAGATGTTACAATTATCCTTAAATTGCAGAGTAATGCTTAAACGTAACCTTGACGTGGACCAAGGACTAGTTAATGGAGCACTGGGTACAGTTGTTGGCTTTCAAACATACCCACGTGACAACAAAATTCAGTTTGTCAATATACTCTTTGACAAACTTTCAGAAGTAAAACGGATAGGACGCTCAACAGCTACATTCCTTCTCTTCAAAGATATGTATGTACGCAGAGAACAATTTTCTCTAACTCTTGCATACACAGTCACGATTCATAAATCACAAGGTCTTACCCTAGACAAAGCAATGATAGATATTGGTAACACAGTCTTTAAAGAAGGCATGAGCTACGTAGCACTATCACGCTTACGTACACTTGACGGTCTATTTCTAATCAACTTTGATGCAAGTAAAGTAAACGCTGATATTCCCTGCATTTTAGAATAGACTTCGGTCACTATACACTCCCCATCTAAACACATATTCTGTTCCACAAAAACTAAAATGTTGTAAAAGAAAACTAAATCAAACAGAAATGCAACAGGACGTCACTGCAAATCCTCCAAAGAGAGTAAAAGAAACTAATACTTCATCAAGTACCACAAACAAAAAAGAATCAATTAGAGAAAGTAAACAAGGTACTTCTTTAAAGAAGGAAGACAAACTCCAAAAAAAGCAGTTAGATACAGAACTACCTGGACCATTTAAATTCTCAAATATAGTTGGTGTAAGTTGCTATGCAAATGTAGCAATGAATATTCTATTTCAATTACCACCAATTGTTGACAACATTTACTTACACAGTACAGACCCACTGTGTTTGCAAATGTTAGTATTTCACAGAAATGCAGCAAATAATCCTGACAACACGTATAGTGTTTTTGGAATAAGACGACGATTGGACTACTGTGCTGGAATGGTGAAATTCACTATAAACTCACAGGAAGATCCACAAGAATTTCTAATGTACTTACTACAAGTACTGGAAAACAAAAACATACCTATAAATGAAATCTTTCAGATTTCATACATGTGGAAACATACATGCACTCTCTGCAACAATGTGACACAAGAAGAAATCCCCAATGAACGCTTCATATATATATCAATACCAAATTGTGAATCCATTCCATTTCAGCAACTTGTACAAAATGCAAACCATGATAGATTATGCTCTACCTGCAATTCAGATAATCGCTCCACGTTAGTAATACAAACACATAGTAAATACGTAATACTAATGCTTCTACGTTACAATGCAGATGGTACCAAAAACAACTGCAAGCTGACTGGATTCACACATGGTCAAATATCACTTGGTAAGAAAACCTTCACAACAATAGGTATAATCTACCACGCCGGAGCCACAACCAATTCAGGGCACTACACTGAATATATAAAAAAGAAATGTGGATGGTTTGAATGTAATGATAGTACCATTACTCTAAAGCAGAGATTACCAGCAAATCTTACAAATGCTTATTTGATGTTCTTAAAACCAAAATTTGATAAATAAACTGTATTTAAACCTTTAAGTAAATTTGTGTTACAAAAATATAAACTGTTAGAATACTCCAAAAGCTATCTAACTGCTCAAAGATTCTACAACAACTAATCAGATAAATGAATATCACTAAATGAGACCAAAAAAAACACAGTTAGAATACGCCAATTGGTATCTAACTGTCCCAAAATTATAAATTTGTGTTAAAATAATATAAACTGTTAGAATACTCCAAAAGCTATCTAACAGCTCAAAGATTCTACAACAACTAATCAGATAAATGAATACCACTAAATTAGGCCAAAAAATACACAGTTAGAATACGCCATTTGGTATCTAACTGTCCCAAAATTTAACAATATCCAAATAGATAAATCAAAACCACTAAAATATATTAAAAAAATAGACAGTTAGAATACGCCAATTGGTATCTAACTGCTCCAAAATTTTATAATATCAGAACAAATGAAGAATCTGTTACTGCTCCAAAAAAAATACAGCAAAGGAAAGTATAAAGCATTAGCCAGAAACAACAAGTGAACACTGAAAACAAACAAATAAATAAACTGTAGCATAACAGAAAAAGGGTTTTTTTTTAATCCAACTTGGATTTTTTTTTCTCCCACAGACCCAATGATTTTAGCAACAAATACAGAAACTGAGAATATTGCACAGTACTCTGATTTGTACTCTACTAAATATGAGGGTCGAAAAAAAATAAAAGTATATTGCTTATACAATGTAATAAGTCATTACAAAATACTAATACTAACATGCTATTTTCTTTTATCACAGAAATGAAGAAGAAAAACATGGACTCCCATTACTAGACCAAACAGTAAGTATACAATAATAAGGACAACCATAGCAGCATATCACATCCATAGTATCTAATACCTTTGTTCCTTATACATTTGTTTTTCACCCAAGGTTATAAGCAAATATGAATGTGATATGCTGCAGCGGTTGTTGCCAGGGCATACAATCTTAGGTGCATGGCCAAATGGCCATGCACCCAAGACTTTATGCCCTGGCAACAACCGCCGCAGCATATCACATCCATAGAGTCAAACATTTCAAATATGATCTATGGGAAACTTTTAATGTCCGCGAACAATGTTAGTGTTCTTAGAACACTTAGAACTTGCCAGCGAACAATACGGACAGCGTCCTAAGGACACCCCCTACGAACATTCCAGGACACCGGGAGTGTTCTTAGAAGCGTCTTGAGAACACCACCATCTTGTTTATTTGCGAACATTTCAGGACACCGCAAGTGTTCTTAGGACACATTCAACTTGACAAAGAACAATACGGACAGCGTCCTCAGGACACCCCCTACGAACACTCCCCGGACACCGGGAGTGTTCTTAGAAGCGTCTTCAGAACACCACCATCTTGTTAATTTGCGAACATTTCAGGACACCGCAAGTGTTCTTAGGACACATTCAACTTGACAAAGAACAATACGGACAGCGTCCTCAGGACACCCCCTACGAACACTCCCCGGACACCGCGAGTGTTCTTACAAGCGTCTTCAGAACACCCCCATTTTGTTTATTTGCGAATATTTCAGGACACCGCGAGTGTTCTTAGGACAAATTCAACTTGACAGAGAACAATACGGACAGCATCCTCAGGACACCCCCTACGAACACTCCCCGGACACCACGAGTGTTCTTAGAAGCGTCTTCAGAACACCCCCATTTTGTTTCTTTGCGAACATTTCATGACACCGCGAGTGTTCTTAGGACACATTCAACTTGACAGAGAACAATACGGACAGCGTCCTCAGGACACTCCCTACGAACACTCCCTGGACACCGCAAGTGTTCTTAGAAGCGTCTTCAGAACACCCCTATTTTGTTTATTTGCGAACATTTCAGGACACCGCAAGTGTTCTTAGAACACATTCAACTTGACAGAGAACAATACGGACAGCGTCCTCAGAACAACCCCTACAAACATTTCAGGACACCGGGAGTGTTCTCAAAAACGTCTTCAGAACACCCCCATTTTGTTTATTTGCGAACATTTCAGGACACCGCGCGTGTTCTTAGAACACATTCAACTTGACAGAGAACAATACGGACAGCGTCCTCAGGACACCACCTACGAACACTCCCCGGACACCGCGAGTGTTCTTAGAACAGTTTCACTTTGCTTGCGAACAAAACGGACACATATTGACTCCTTAGAACACGCCCTAGTCAGTTTATTTAGAACATTTCAGAACACCCGTGATGGCCGCAAACAAATCGAACACAAAAAGAACGTCTAACACATAAAAAACACAACTTTCATCCTATCTCATACACTCCCACCCTCCCCAAACACTCCTACACACCAACACACTCTACAAAATACACATTTTGAACAAAGTTTCACCGCGCTGTCCGGGGACGTCCGCGAATCCAAGATGGCGGGCGCTACCGAAAAATCTGAAGCGCTTCACGCTCCACGCCGTCCAATCAGCGAACACTTTGCATGTCCGCGAACATCACGCAAGACGATTGGCCAATCAGGACACTTTCCGCGGAGCGAACAGGGAAGTGTATCCGCAAACCGAACACAGATATCACTAATTTTTTTTACCTACTTTTTGGTCATTTAAAAAAAAACTACTGGACAGATTTTCACCAAATTTGCAAAAGCACGTTTCGGGACCAAGCCGCTGCTCCTGGTCCAAATTTGGTGGAAATCCGTCCAGCGGTTTGGGCTGTATGCGCGAGCAAACATTTTTTTCCTATTCTCTCTATGGAGAGTGAGTATAATGTATACAAATATGAGCATATAGAGGGAAGGTAGAGTAATAAAAATAAAACTATGAGAAAGTGCTGATAACCATAATGATTATCTTCATGCACAGAAAGGATTGCTCTCTTTCAAGCCTGTATCTTCCGCTATGTATATGTTTCATATGATGTGACAGGACCCTAAGTCTACAAATATAGTACCTTTTCAATTTTTACTTCCTGACTGTTACTGAAGAAAACTATGTGGCTTCGATATGTCAGTAAAGGATAAAAAGGGAGAGCCAGCCATGTGATGTCATCAGTGATGTCATCAATGACATTTGTGATGTCATCTTTGATGTCCTGGGTGTTAGTGTTAGCAGTGCATGGTGGCGCGAGTTATGGTTGCTTATGTTACCATAACTGGCGAATTTCAGGGGTTTTTCGGTTTTACTTTGAGCCATAACGTCCCTTTAACAAAGTTTTTTCACTGAATTTCATAGGTTTTTAGTAGCGCAACTTAACCATAACGTCCCTTTAACAAAGTTTTTTAATATCACGCAAACAATATACAAACATGGCGTGCAAAAACCGACTTCTACAGATGGCTTTACACAGAATGTTGCAAAGTAAGAATTTATGCTTGTTCACAGTGAAGGTCAGCTGCTTCCACGACTTCTACAGATGGCTTTACACAGAATGTTGCAAAGTAAGAATTTATGCTCGTTCACAGTGAAAGTCAGCTGCTTCAATTTTTTTCTCGGGCCCCGGAGAGGCTCACGAAGCGGACTATAAGGTTGTATTGTGTTTTGACCTTGACAGACAGAGATTGTGATGAAAGACTTCTCTTGAAGGAGTGTTGCTAAAATGTAACAGAAGATAAAGATGAAATTTCTGAAACAAAACCACTTTTATATATTATATCACTATACGAAAGATCGTTGGTACACGCGGAGTCGTATTTTGGGACTGCACCACTCGTAGACAATGGAAATTGCAATTGTACTGTAAGTAACCCTTTAGATTACTTTATACCAAATATAATTACAATAGCGTAGCATTAAAGACCGCTCAAGTTGAACTTGTTCGTTGAAAGTGGCATAATGTTTTCTACGGCGCACTATCACCGCCGAATTGATCCCCTGTCGTTTAGAGGGCTCTGAAAAAGGCAGACGACACAGGGTGGGTTAATAGAAATAATGTAACCGGTCTATAGGCGGTCAAGCGCTCTACTCGCTGTGCCACTTCACTGTAGCCTGTCAAGTGGCACAGCGAGTACAGCGCTCGCTTTGACATCCGTGCACAGCTTGCTAACGCAAGTTTGAATCCAGGCAAGGCCAAACTCAGCCTTTCATCCTTCCGTGGTCGATAAATGAGCACCACACACCGTGGTTAATA
This sequence comes from Ambystoma mexicanum, assembly GCF_040938575.1. Taxonomy (NCBI): domain Eukaryota; kingdom Metazoa; phylum Chordata; class Amphibia; order Caudata; family Ambystomatidae; genus Ambystoma; species Ambystoma mexicanum. The sequence goes on from NC_090936.1 coordinate 844,185,049, forward strand.
ATAAGCACCGCTTACATACCTCTAGGTTCTTAGCGCTATATGAATGGGAAAATATTATTCTTTTATTATTAACATACTCTGCTGCACTATCTTCGATAGCAAATAGTTTCACCCCCTAATAAATAAAATGATGATTTTTAATGAAGATCGGCTGGTGAGACTAATTTATGTTTTTTAAAACAGCTACGTGGCCCCATTTTGTCTATGTCACGATTTACAGACTCCAGCGGATGGGGTCTTCAACTGCCAGGTGCAGGTCCAAATATGCAACTTCATGGCCCTCACCATTTTATGGGACAATCGCCAAGGACCAATATGCCCTTACGCAGTACTAGCGGCTACAAACAACATACCAACCAATAGGGTGGTCTAATGGCTCGTTGTTGGAGCAACCTTCCGATTATCAGAGCGACCATTTACTGTTTTTATCATAAACCAACAGCCTATCTACCGCAAAGGAACAACGCGTGGCTCCAAATAAACTTTTGCTGATCGACAGCAGAGACAATAGCAAATCGCTGAATATTCACTAAACATTTCATGTGAAATAAATGTACTTTACCAAATGTACAATCCTGCTGTTTACTTTTAAACCACAGTTTCATATTCCGAATTGTGGCGCACTGAGGTGTAAGCTGATCTAACACTCTCTGTACCGCAAAGGAACATCGCGTGTCTCAACATGAACTTTTGCGGATTGACAACAAAGACAAATACAAATTGCTGAATATTCTCTAAACATTTGATGTCAAATAAATGTACTTTACAACATTTACAATCTTGCTCTTTGCTTTTAAATCACAGTTTCATATTCCGAATTGTGGCGCGCTGTGTTGTGACATAATGTGTGTTGTCTTCCGGGTTCTGTGTAAAGTCGCGTAGTACTGGAGACGCACACTGTAACGTCACGGAGAAAGGCGGGGAATATGAATGCTTTGACAATATCAGGCTTAGGGGCGGGAGATATGATTTAGTGTCGCAAAAGCAAGTGAAACAGGTCAATAGCGCCTGTCATAGGATTATCACATAATGTCGGCGCACACCAGCCGGATTTATCGTTTCTTTAGTGGACAAAAAGTCGGTTGACGCCCCTAGGAAATTGTACTATTAGCGAACAAAAGGAGTGCTCTTAAAACACTTTCACCCTGACAACGAACAATACAAACAACGTTCTCAGAACACCCCCATTTTGTGTAATTGCAACCATTTCGGGACACTGCGAGTGTTCTTAGAACACATTCAACTAGACAGATTACAATACGGACAGCGTCCTGAGGACACCCCCAGTTTGTGTATTTACAAACAATTAAGTACACCGCGAGTGTTCATAGCTCATTTTTACCTTCCTTGCGAACAGAAATGACACATACTCCGTCCTCTAAAAACCAAACCATTTAGTTTATTTACAAAATGTCAGAACAGCCGTGTTCTCCGCGGACAAATCGAACGCAACAAAAAGGTCTAGCACATAAAAAAACAAAACATTGAACCTATCTCGTACTCCCACACCCTCCCCAAACACTCTTACACACCAACACACGGCACTAAATACAATTTTTTATCCACGTTTCACTGCGCTGTACGCGGTCGACTGCGAATACAAGATGGCGGGCGCCACAGAAAATCTGACACGCTCCACGCCCCTCGCCATCCAATCAGCGAACATGTCGCATGTCCATGGACATGACGCAAGGCCATGGGCCAATCGGGGTGCTGTCCGCGGAGCGAACAGGGAAGTCCGTCCGCGAAGCGAACGCAGATATCACTAATTTTTTTGCCTTACATTTTGGTCATTTTTAAAACAACTACTGGACAGATTTACACCAAATTTACAAAAGCACGCTTTTGGGACCAGGCCGCCGCTCCTGCTGCAAATTTGGTGTAAATCCGTCCAGCGGTTCGGGCTGTAGCCGTGCGCAAAGTTTTTTCCCATTCAGTCTATGGGAAAAAAAAAGTTTTGTGACCCCCCTATAACTTTTCCCCCCCTGGACGAATCCTCACCAAACTTTGCAAACAAATTCAGAGTGACCCAACTACTTTTCTTGCAAAGTTTGGTGAGGATCCGTCCAGGGAGAGCGAAGTTATAAGCCGCCCAAAAAGTGCTCTTCCTATGGAAACAGCAACTTAACCATAACTACATGGCCACTACCGTGGCCATGTAATATATATATATATATATATATATTTTCAGTAAAAAAAACTTTGTTAACGGGATATTATGGTTCCAAGTAAAACCGAAAAAACATTGAAATTCACCAGTTTTGGTAAGCTAAGCAACCATAACTCGCGCCACCACTGTGCACTGCTAACACTAACACCGAGGACATCAAAGATGACATCAAAAATGTCATTGATGACATCACTGATGACATCACATGTCTGGCTCCCCCTTTTTTCCTTTACTAACATATCTAGGCCACATGGTTTTCTTCAGTAACAGCCAGGAATTAAAAATATAAAAGGTACTGTAATTGTAGACGTATCCTTCAAGTATGTTCTTACAGTGCTTCCACCTTAATCCGCCATTGTTCCAACTGGCCTTCTAGCACCCTACTATCTACTGGCAAGATCTTAACCTCTTTAGTGCCAAGGATGAGGTATCTCGTCCTTGGAAGTGCATGTGCAGTGCCAAGGACGAGATAGCTCGTCCTTTTCGGCACGTTGTTTTGAGCGATCCGTGCAAAGCAGGGATCACTCAAAACAGTAATCCAGCCCACGGGCTATGTGAGGGGGAGGTCCCCCCTCACTGCCAGGGGGCTGGATTACCTTCAGTTTCACGTCGGCGTGCGTAACGCACGTCGGCGTGAAACTGAAAGTAAATCCACCGCAGCAGCCATTTTCGGCTGCTGCGGTGGAGAGAGAAGGTAATGGCCGTTCTTTGTCAGCCTCGATCTCCGGCTGTATTACAAGCCGGAGATCGAGGCGGGTATCGCAGGAAAGGGGACATTGTCCCCTTTCCAGCAATACCCATTTTGTGTCATTGCTGCCCGCGGATCGGGCGCAGGGCGCGCGATCCGTGGCAGCAATGTCACCGGATCAACGCAGATCCGTTTGTGACGCGGAGGGCTGCTTACTAGGTAAGCAGCCCCCTTCCCCTGTGGCCCAGCGCCAGAGACCCCTGGGGGCAGATTATCTGCCCCCAGGGGTGAAAATAAAATTTAAAAAAATAATAAAATTCGAGCGGAGGTGGGAGGTGGGTGGAAGATTGGGGCCCTGGGGCCCACTAGGCCACCAGGGATGGAGCAAAACGTGGTGTTCCTGGAAAGGGGACTTTCTCCCCTTTCCAAGGATACCACCTATGAGGCATTGCTGGTCATGGATCGGCGCTGAGCGCTCGATCCGTGACCAGCAACCCACTAGACCACCATGGATCCGTTTGTGACGCGGGGGAGGGGGGCTGCTTGCTAGGTAAGCGGCTCCCCTTCCCCCTGTGGCCCCAAAGCATGGGGCCACAGCACCAGAGACCCCTAGGGGCAGATAATAACTGCCCCAGGGGTGAAAATAAAAAAAAATAAAAGAAATCGAGCGGAGGTGGGAGGTGGGAGGGGGTTTGGGCCCTGGGGCCCACTAGGCCACCAGGGATTGAGCAAAAAGTGGTGTCCCTGGAAAGGGGACATTCTCCTCCTTTCCATGGACACCACATATGAGGCATTGCTGGTCACGGATCGGCACAGAGCACTCAATCCGTGACCAGCAACCCACTAGACCACCATGGATCCGTTTGTGAGGTGGGGGGAAGGGGGCTGCTTCAAGTAAGCAGCCCTCTCCCTCCTCCCGGCCCCCAAAGCATGGGGGCAAATGCATGTGAACCCTGGGGCAGATGGCTGACCATCTGCCCCAAGGGAGTGTACAAAAGAAAAAGGAAATGATGGGGAAAGGGGGTGGGGGGCCACTAGCCAACATGGATTTTTTACTGAATGAAAGGGGGTGGGAGGGATGCCCCCCCAACTGAAGTAGAAAGGGGGCACCCCTTGTAACCCTCCCTGGGGGCAGATATCTGCTCCTAGGAAGGGGCATCTGACCCCAGGGAGGGATGCATGAGGTGGGCCCCCCTATCTGCCCCCAGGGAGGGTTGCATGAGGTGGGGCCCTCCATTTGGGGTGGGGGGGTGGAGGGCCACCCCCTGTTGCAGTACATCATTCACTGCCAATTTATGGTGCCCCTCAGCCCCCCTAAAAAGAAGCCTGTAAATTAGTATTATTTTTTTTGTTTACCCAACTTCGCTTGGTGCAGATGGCCACATTAGTGTGGCAATCTGCCCCCAGGGTGCCCAAACCCTACTGTCCCATCTATTCGGGGTCCTGCCCCACCTTTTGTGGTGGCCCTCTCCACCCCACCCCAAATGGAGGTGGGGTGTACCTCACGCAGCCGTTTGTAGAAGGCCCAGGGAGGCCTGCATGAGGTGTGTCCCCCAGCCATTGGGGTGGTGGGGAGGGCCACCACAAAAGGTGGTGCAGGACCCCCAATAGATGGGGAAGTAGGGATTGGGACCCTGGAGGCAGATTGCCACACTAATGTGGCCATCTGCACCAAGCGAAGTTGGGTAAACAAAATAAAAATACAAATTCACAGGCTGCTTTTTAGGGGGGGCTGAGGGGCACCCTAAATTGGCAGCGAATGATGTACTGCAACGGGGGGTCGCCCTCAACCCCCCCACCCCAAATGGAGGGCCCCACCTCATGCAACCCTCCCTGGGGGCTGATATCTGCTCCTAGGAAGGGGCATCTGACCCCAGGGAGGGATGCATGAGGTGGGGCCCCCCTATCTCCCCCCTTTATGGTGATAACATATGTGCTACTGATGTTATGGAACAATTAGCACACAAAAATGTCAATTGTATGGCCTTAATGCCTACTCTTGCAAGTTGTTCCAAATTCAATGAAACAATGTTGAAAAAAGAAATGCCACCAATAATTGAAATTTGCTCCACAGACAAACTGGACGTACATGATATGACACTACCCATGTATCAACAAGCCACAAAAAGCCTAAATACCTTAGAAAATTCTAACTCCAACACAGCTGGGTTGGAGAAAATATTAAAATTATCCTTAAACTGTAGAGTAATGCTAAAACGTAACCTTTGGCCATGCACCCAAGACGCTAGGTTGTGCACACAACCACCGCACCAGATCACACCCATGCTCATGTATAACTTCAGTGCTTATAACTTCGGACTTGCACCCAAGACTCTACGTCCTGGCCACAACCACCACAGTATATCACAACCATGGTGGCTTAGTATATCACAACCATTGCTTATAGCAAATCACACCCATAGAGGCTTATAACTTCAGTACTTATAACTTTGGTCTTGGGTGTATGGCCTTTGGCCATGCACCTAAGACTCTACATCCTGCCGACAACCACCGCAGTATATGAAACCCATAGTGGCTTATAACTTCAGTTCTTACTCTAGGCCCTCCCCACAACCACCTGATAGATATTCGATACTATGGGTGTATCTATGGCTGTGATATGCTGCAGTGGTTGTGGCCAGGGCCTAGAGTCTTGGGTATATGGCCGAAGGCCATGCACCCAAGCCCAAAGTTGGCTACAACCACCGCAGCATATCACACCCATGGTGGCTTATTACTCGGTACCACACCCATATAATAAAAAATGTTAACTGCGCAATATACTCAATTTGCACCCAACACTCTAGGCCCTGCCCACAACCACCTGATACATATTCGATTCTATGGGTGTGATATGCTGCGGTGGTTGTGGCCAGGGCCTACAGTCTTGGGTGTATGGCCTACGGCCCATGGCCTGCGGCCATGTACCCAAGACTCTAGGCCCTGGCCACAACCATCGCAGCATATCACACCCATGGTGGCTTATAACTCAGTACCACACCCATAGAATCAAATGTTTTAACTGCACAATATACTCAATTTGCACCCAACACTATAGGCCCTGCCCACAACCACCTGATACATATTCCATTTTATGGGTGTGATATACTGCGGTGGTTGTGGCCAGGGCCTAGAGTCTTGGGTGTATGGCCTACAGCTTACGACCTGCGGCCATGTACCCAAGACTCCAGGCCCTGGCCACAACCACCGCAGCATATCACACCCATGGTGGCTTATAACTCAGTACCACACCCATAGAATCAAAATGTTTAACTGCGGCATATACTCAATTTGCACCCAACACTCTAGGCCCTGCCCACAACCACCTGATACATATTCGATTCTATGGGTGTGATATGATGTGGTGGTTGTGGCCAGGGCCTAGAGTATTGGGTGTATGGCCTATGGCCTATGGCCTACGGCCATGTACCCAAGACTCTAGGCCCTGGCCACAACCAGCGCAGCATATCACACCCATGGTGGCTTATAACTCAGTCCCACACCCATAGAATCAAAAATGTTAACTGTGCAATATACTCAATTTGCACCCAACACTATAGGCCCTGCCCACAACCACCTGATACATATTCCATTCTATGGGTGGGATATGCTGCGGTGGTTGTATACCCAAGACTCTAGGCCCTGGCCACAACCAGCGCAGCATATCACACCCATGGTGGCTTATAACTATCACACCCATAGAATCAAAACATTTTAACTGCGGCATATACTCAATTTTAATGTCCTCTGACACCACGCGTGTCCTTAGAACAGTTTCAACTTGCCTGCGCACAGCACGGACGGAAATACTATCCTTACGACACACCTCATTTTCCGTAATTACAAACATCCCGGACAGCGCGGGCATGACAAATACATCAGTAGCACCTGCCACCTAAACAAATACAGTATTTCACCCATCTCTTGCTCCCTAAACCTCCCCAAGCATCCGAACAATCTGACCACATCACGCCTCACTCCAGCCAATCGACGGACACGTCGCATGTCCGCGGTCATGACGGGAACCCATTAGCCAATCGGTGTCCTGCCCACAGAGCGAACAGGGAAGTGTCTCCGCGGAGGAGACATAGATATCACTAATTCTTTTAGACCTACTTTTTGATCGTTTTAAAGAAAACTACTGGACGGATTTTCACCAAATTTACAAAAGCACGGTTTCGGGACCACGTTTTTTGACCCCCCTATAACTTTTCCCGCCCCAGACCAAATGTCACCAAACTTTGCAAAAAAGATCAGAGTGGACTATATACCTTTTTTGCAAAGTTTGGTGAGGATTCCTCCAGGGGGAGAGGAGGTATAGGCCACCCAAAAAGTGCTCTTCATATGGAAACAGCAACGTAACCATAACTACACGGTCACTACCGTGGCTGTGTACTATATTTATATATATATATATATATTCAGTAAAAAAAACTTTGTTAACGGGATGTTATGGTTCCAAGTAAAACCGAAAAAACCTTGAAATTCACCAGTTTTGGTAAGCTAAGCAACCATAACTCGCGCCACCACTGTGCACTGCTAACACTAACACCCAGGACATCAAAGATGACATCAAAAATGTCATTGATGACATCACATGTCTGGCTCCCCCTTTTTTTCCTTTACTAACATATCTAGGCCACATGGTTTTCTTCAGTAACAGTCAGGAATTAAAAATATAAAAGGTACTGTAATTGTAGACGTATCCTTCAAGTATGTTCTTACAGTGCTTCCACCTTAATCCGCCATTGTTCCAACTGGCCTTCTAGCACCCTACTATCTACTGGCAAGATCTTAAAAGGCATCACTACATCTCCAGCCCACACTTTCTATATAAAGAGGCGGTCTTCCAAGCCACCATTGATCCCAGAGACTGGAGCCTTAGTTCAAGCCTAATCATACACATCGGGAGGTCATTTGGCAGTTTTAAGATCTTGCGCCAAAAATGACCCTCCAATTTCTCCCAGCAATCACATGAGAGGTGAAAAACTGCCTCGGCACCATGGTTGAGTATCTGCGCCACCTTCTGCTTATAGAATGTCACAATAGGTAGAAATGTAAATTTACCAAACCTCCAGTGGAACACCCTACCCTGAATGACCAGGGGGATCATTCTCTGCCACAAATATGCATAATGAGTGCCTCATTAGCATTTCTGTTAATAGTGACTCCCAAATAAACAATTGAATCCACTCTCTCCAAGGCTATACCCTCCAAGCTCCAAGTAAATTTCTCTTTCTTAGTCGATCTTGCATTCTTCATCGGGAGCACCTTTGTTTTTGCTGCATTGATTCTCATACCATTAGCTTTGAGATATCGCTCAAAGGGTTGCAGTCGTCGTTGGAGTCTTATTGGAGTACAACCAAGGAAAACCAGGTCATCCGCAAAAAGAATCCACGAAACCCGGGCTCCATTGATTGTTGGTGGAAAGGCCCGAATATTCACCTGAGACAATCCCAAATCAGCTATATAGAGGCAGAAAAGGAGCGGTGAAAGCGCACACCCCTGTTTCAAACCCTGATAAGTGAAGATTTTACTGGATAGTGTACCCCTAGATGACAACCTAATTCAGACTGAAGTATCTGTATAGAGCGCTTCCATTGCTTCTACCAGATCAACTGGACAACCCCACTTCCGCAATTTTGCCCACAAATGGCTCCTGATAACACTATCAAACGCCTGTTCAAGGTCCATGAAGGTCAAGAACAGTGTTGATTCCTTCTTAAAACTCTTTTCCTTTAGGAGATTCAGTAGAAAGAGATTTAAGGATGTTCCCACTCCCCTCACAAATTCCGTCTGTCTAGGGTCTAGTACCCCACTCTCTTCAGCCCATTTTTTTGAGATCCTGCATAAGGAGAGTTGCAAAGAGTTTACCAATTGCATCCAAAAGGGCGATAGGACGGTAGATTTTAGGTTTCGCCCTATCACATTTTTTGAAAATGGGAACAATCAGGGACTCTCTCGACGACTTTGGGATTGACATATTAATCATGATTTGTCTAAACACCGTAGTCACGACACTAGCCAATAATCTTTGTTCTGTTTTAATTCATGATTCAAAATCCCATCGGGTCCCGCCACACAGGAAGCACTCAGCTTTCCAATCATGAAACATATATCGTGTTCGTCCAGAGTGAAATTCCATCCACCCTTACACCTTTCCTTAGTGACAGCTGCACCTTCACCAGGGTCAGTGAACAGGGACTAATAGTGTTTGATCCAATCACACTCTGCCACGATCGCCAGGGATTTCTCCTGGCGAAAAACACCCCCATTATTTATTAACTCCAATGTAGATCTAGAGTCTTTCTTGCATACTCCTTGCAGCATGCGCTCAGCATCTTGTTGCAGGTGTGAGTATTTTGTAGTTCTGCACCAGTTTCTATAGGTCTGGCGAGTTAACCTTATCCTTTCCTTTTTCCTAGGTTCAGAGTCCCTGCTTATCTGTTTCACTACTTTACGCATAGTTCTTCTTTTGCTGACTAGTTCACAGTCATAGGCATGCTTTAGAGACCATGGCAGAGCCCCTTTCTGGGAACCAGACTTAGAAAACTCATTATGGAGTCCCCGATAGTCAGTATTCATGGGATCAGACAATAGCTGGTTTTTAAAATCCCTATTGATCTTCTTAACCTCTTACTCTTTCAATCTTAAGTGAATCCCACAGCTTCCCAATTCAACCTCTTCCATTTTATCAGTCTTACCTTTAATTCCCCAATCCCTAAAACTTACATTAATAAGTCATGGTCACTGAGAGTCTGCAGACTAACCACAAAACTCTCAATTATCTCCTTAAGGTTTTTTTTTAGAAATAAAACAATAGTCAATACATGAGGTCAGGGTTCCACTCCTCCATATCTGATGACCAGGGATATCTCCCTCCGTTTGACCACTCACCAAATGCATATCTCTCCCCTTCATACTCAACATAAATTCCTTCTCTCTTTCCTTCCATTGATTCTTATCACACACTTTCCCTAATTTATCGAGCAATTTAATATGCAGGTCACCACACAATACAATCTTAACACCATCCACCTTGCAAACAGCGTCATCAATCAAATTGGTTACACACTTCATAAAATCAAAATCATTCCCCATGTTGACTTGCCAATAAACATTAATCAATATCCAGGAACATTCCACAACATCCTCATTGTGCTTTAAATAGATTGCCTGAACATAAGGGTTTGGGCATTTGGTGGCAGTCACTGACCATCCCGAGTCATTCTTCATCATCATTAATAGGCCAGAATAAGGGTGGCCCGGTAACCCCTTAAGAGCTGGGTTTAGGCACACCACACACCCATTGCAATGGGGAGGTTCCCTTAGCCAAGTTTCTTGGAACAGGAGGATATCAAAGGCATCCATACCCATCAATCCCCCTGCAAAGAGGCTTCAAAAACCACTAGAATTCCAACACTCCATCCTCAATTGGTTCAGCTTGCTCACCCCCGCAGTCTAACACCCAGAGATACGACCCAATGATCCCGCTACCCATGCCCAAGAAGAAGTGGTATCAGATTGGGAGATTGTATCAATCTGCCCTCCATGATCCGTCACAGTAAACGTCTGCAAATGCAGATCTTTCTTATTCAGGATCATTTCACCAGCTTTAGGCTCTCTCTTCGATTCTTCCTTACCGCTTTCCATCGTCTTTTTGGGTCTCCGCACTGGGTTTTCCCAGTTCGAGGGCTTTATTGAGATTTCCATTTTTCAATTCATTTTCAGTTTAGTGTGAAAATCCGTTAATTCAAATCCGAAGGATAAGAATTTATCTCTAAGGGTCAACAGTGAGTCCTTTTTCCCTTGAGAGAAAAGATGAAGAATAATCCAAACCGCCTTTTTTTATTCCACAAACTCCATGATCTTAATATCCTCATTCACAAATTTGAGATTCAGAGTTATGGTGTTAAACAACTGCATGACATTTCCTCTATTCAACCGACACATCTTGGAACCACTCTCCATCCTTTCCAGACAAACCTTTGGACTCAGCACTTCCATTTTGTTTTTTAACCTGGGATTCTCACTTCTCGCAGCCCTTTTTATGACATTCGATCTCAATTTGTAGACTGGACCATAGTTCTTGCCAGATTTAACATTCTTGTTCCTATTTCTGGTCTCAAAACCACCTCTTCACATTTCCTCCAAGGACCTCAACTCCAGACCTGATCCCTTGATCTTTCTTTGATTGACGCTATTAGATTTCTCTGGGTCTTTACTCAGAGCACTAGACACCGTATTCCTTCTTTGTTCAAAGGTTTTTAAATGCTGCAGCTCTATTTCCAATTTGGCCTCTCCTTTTTTTGCTTAGGGGATAGTTCGGGCAATTTCACTTTCCCTTCCTTACTTGGGATCAGGGCAGACTCTTTTTGGAACCAGGAATCCTTTGGAGTAATCCTTTAATATGTGGATCCAACAGGGGCACCCTCAACTCCCTAGATCCTGTGAGGCCCTCCATGGTTTCCCATTCAGAGTTGCTTACATCTTTCCATTTAGCATTATCCTCCGCTCTCTCAAGTTCTTCCACTAGCAAACTCAATTCCCCAATGGAGGTTTCAATGTCATCAGGCAGATCAGCCGCCACCTCTTGTAGAGGCGAAAGATCTCTCCTAGTTTTCTTTGAGGCTGGTAGACTTAGCTGCACAGAAGGTGATCTAATATTCCTCAGGAAGGCTCTGGAGCCCTTCACCTTCCTTCTTGCATTTGTTGGCATGTTTTTTGATTTTTCAGCCAATTTTAATGTGAGGTTCTATTGTAGGACCCACTCTGCACCAACCACACAGTCCTTTCAAGCTTCTTCCTCAATTATGACCACCGATTTGGGATCCTTTTTTGTATTAAATACAGAGAAGATATTCTTAGATGAAGAGATATCATTCACCCCTGTTAGACCCACTAATGGCTCCAACCCACCATGCCCTCTCGGGGTTGGAGGCATGAGGGGCTTTGCCACAGAGTCTTTCACAGGAGAGGACATTTGAACCCTTCATCTACGACCTCATCCACTTACAGTCTTGTAAGAGAGCTTCCATCATGAGAGTCTTATCCACAGACACCCGACTAGCCAAGTCGCATAGTCTATTTTGCCACATAGCTGAAGTTTCCGCCTCTATCTCATCTCTTGTCCACTCTCGTGTCCAAAGCCTCCAGGCCATGCGATTTGTCTAAGAGGCCAGCAATCAAAGCTGATTGGGTTTGGAGAGATTCATTCAAGCTCTCATACAGCTTTGTGAAAGGCCCCAAGGATATGGGCAGTGAGGCCATCTCTAGTTGCTGAAGTTGCATTAGATTTATCCCATGCCCACCGTCCCCAGCTCTTCTTTTTCTTCTGTCCCGATTCTCTTGAATCCTCAGGGAGTAATCCGGCGATACACATCCCAACGAAGAGGACTCAGATGCCTCATCTCTCCCAAATACCTCAGGCAGGATTTCCTTCCTGGGAGGCGGGCTAGTTACATCGAAGGGTGTATTCACTTTATTAACAGGAGATCCCCCCACATCCATTTTCAAAAAAGGGCCAAGAGAAGATCCAGCCAACTATAAGCCAATAGCCCTTTTGGATGTGGCAGGGAATAATCTAGCCTCCAGTCTACAAATAAAACTGGCACAATGCCAGAAGAGGTTAACATAATTCACCCAAGACAAACTGGGTTTACTAAAGGCACCAGGATGGAGCTGAATCTATTCATCCTGTTGCTACTGAAATTAGAGACCACAAGAGCCAAAAGTAAATTGTTTTTCGCGTTCATTTACTTGAAACAAGCATTCGACTGGGTGAATAGACAAAAACTATGGGCAAAACTACACAAATGGAAATCCCCTGAAGATCTATTAGAAGTAATTGAGCTATTCCATAAGAACACATCCAAGAGAGTACGGCTAAATAACGAGGGGGCACTATCTCTGCTAATTGAAACAAAACAATCTATAAAACAGGGCTGTCCACTTGCCGCTATGCTATTCAAACTATACTTGGCAGATCTTCCCAAAGCAATAAGTAACATCAAGCTTCCACCATCAAAGCTAAGCAATTGCAAAATACCAGTTGTGGTCTACGCTGACGATTTGGTAGTGATTGAACAAACACAGCTTGGTCTCCAATACTCTCTGAACAATATTCAAAACTACATGGAAGAAAACAATCTAGTAATAAACATTGAGAAATCAAACATTCGGACTGTTGGGAATAAAAAGAGAAGAAACTGCAGAATTTTAAAATGGAGAATTGGTGAAGAGGATTTAAAAACAGTTGAATCAATAAGATATTTGGGAATCCTGTTACATCAGCAGTGGAAAAGGTTTGGCAAGCAGAGCTGGAACATAAGGTAACAATGCTGGCAGCACAGGGATCAATAATACAATCCCGTTACGGGAAATGTACAATGACCCCGCTGCAAACCTTTAACCTGCAAAAAGTCATACCCATCATTGCATATGGAGGAGAGGCGGCCTTGAACCTGTTGTGGAAAATATGGACCAGACTTGAAAGCAAATTCTGGAAATCCACCTTGAAGTTTCCAAATTGTCTTCCAATGGCATCAATTAGAGTGGAGCTAGGACTACAATCACTGCAATTGATTATAATTTGGAAATCGGTGAGACGCTTCAGAAAAATCATGGTCGACAAACCTGCGATTGCCTTCAGTTTCCTGGGACCAAGGGCATAGGCAAAGGTTCACTAATGCTATCCAATTGGAAAAAAAAATGCAGCAACCAATTGGAATACATGGATTCATCTCTGGATGCGTTGATTTTGAATCCAGACAGAGTGAAGGAGAAATTGCGAAGAGCCGACTGGATCAATAACCTGGAGCAAAAAATGAAATACAAGCTCATGCAGAATGCAGGTCAAGACCACAAAAAGAGAAACACAATCCCTGAATACATCCAACAATTTCCAAGTAGATATCATCGGGATCAGTTTTTGCACATAAGGCTTAACAACTATTTGACTAATGATTATTTGCAGTCGACCGGAAAGAGAGTAGTCAACAATGGTGTGTGCAGGTTCTGTAACAACCAAGGAACTTTGGAAACAGTAAAGCATTTAGTGACGCAATGCCAGACCTTATCAGAAACAAGATCATTATTCCTGGCAAAATATGTAGAAGATGCAAGTTCGCTAACAGTGGATGAATGGTGGCTACTATTCCTTGGTGGAAGAAAGAAAGGATTGACTTGTGCAGGAATTAACTTTCTAGAAAAAGTAATGAAGGATGTAATAAACTGCAATAATGCATAGGATGGACAATACGTAAACGAAACTCAACCATGAGAGACATTGAAAATGGCTAGTGAATCTAGCATTGTGGAACATCTTATCGATGGGAACTCATGAACTGCCCTTGAAGGGCTAGTAAGGGAGACAAAGATGATTTCATGTGTTAAAAGTTTCTAGGAAAACGAATTCACCATAAAATAAAAAAATAGGGCCTATGGTGTGTGGAGATCCCCTAATTTCTCCACTGTGTAATGATCAAACACAAAATATGTATTCTGGGAGTCTAAAGAGTATCTTACTGTGTGAATACTTAGAAGAATAATGAACATTGAAGTAATTTCCTGGTTACATCACTATGCAGTGTTCTGTTACTGGTGCTGCACCAGTCAAGAGAAAGAGGAAATGGTAATTATCAGCTACCCATTTTCTTGCCTGTAAATTGTCTATTGAAAATAGGAAAGGTACACTTTTATACAGTAATACAATAGAAGCACCATCCTATTTTATATTCGGGGTCCCAGTGTTTATAAATAGTACTGTATTTAATAGTTGAAAATTGTGCACACCTGGTTTGGGGTGGGTGGAAAATAGTTATTACATCACAAAGAGGGCCTCATCATGAGTTGGGCGCTAACCCTTAAATCTGGCGGTAATGGTATTAGCGCCGCCAAAACCGCTGCGCCGGATCACAAGTACAAATACTGCTGGTGCTATTACAGGCACTGGCACCCATTCCCACTATTACCGAGCCATCACAAGTCCGGCATAGGCGCTATTAGCACCAGAAAACCGGTGGAAAATCCGCCGAAAATACCCCTAGCCGAATTCTGGAGGTTAAAGAACACTGGAGACAGCAAAAAGTGCCCAGGTGAAACCAATGCAAATCAGAGGCCTACAAAGGACCCACTCATGCACAACACACACTTCCAAACACCATGGTGCCATTTGGAGACGGGAGGCTTGATGTGGACATCTACCTGCTGTGCCCGGAGCTACAGAGACCAAGCAACCAGGCCAGGGCACTGGGAGCATAGGGGCTGGTGGGGATGAGGAGAAGGAAGAAGAGAGAAGCACCAAGAAAGACGGCCAGCCATCCCCAGGGTCAGGCCAACACCCTGGGCCCTGACTGATGGGCAGTTTGTGACCGAGTATAGGCTGGACAGGGCAACCATTACCCAGTTGCTGGACACAATCCATGCTGAAATAGGCAGCCTTATTGCTATCAGCAGTGCAGTGCCCCCGCTCATGAAGCTTGTGTCCGTGGTACAATACCTCAGGACTGGCAGCTACCAACACACCGTTGCCATTATTCATGGCATGGTCCAGTCCACATTCAGTGTCGTGCTGGGACAGGTGCTAGATGCACTGCTGCTCCATGTGAATGAGCACATTGAATTGCCAGCCACACAAGCACAGGTGAACCAGCTGAAGGGACAGTTGCATGCCATTGCCCAGGTTCCAAACCTCATAGCAGCCCTGGACTGCAAACATGTAAGACACATTCATGGAATGGAAATTCCTACGGTTTCTCTAGGCTGACTCATGTGCCAGCCTAGAGAAACCGTAGGAATTTCCATTCCATGAATGTGTGATGACATGTAGCCCTGACCTAACCTTCAGCCACTGCTGCGCCCGCTATCTAGGATCCAACCACAAATCCATGGTCCTGTGCAATAGTACCCTGACATCGTACATGGAAAGGCACTGAGGCCAAAACACATAGATGCTGGGTGAGTACAAATGCAGTCCGAAATGCATGTTAAATGACATATGATCGTGTTAGTTATACACAGTGAAATCCCTGCATGCCAGCAAGAGACATAGGCGGCACCAGCACTGCAACATTCCCATGCATCTACCTTGCATGAGAACCCTTGGCCATGTGTAACACAGCAGAACCCATCCAGTCTGAATGGCAAAGACATGTGGGAGCACAGTCGCATGTGGAAGCCCAACTACCACAAAGCCTCCTGTGAGTGTTGCAGTGTTGCTTCTCACCCTGTCACAGCAGCGACATCCCACCCTGGCCACCCGACCGTCATGCCAATGGTGCCCGAAAGTAGGCACATCCACAAAAGCACTACAGATGAGTAGTTTGATTCATGACAATGTACATCCCTGAAGCACTGACCCCCTGATTGGCCAATCACATTCCTGGAGAACTGTACATAATTGTGCCAATCAGCAAATGCAACAGCAGCCAAAAGGAATGCCAATTACACATGGGCTAACAACATGTTGCATGCACAAGCAGATACATGGGTCCCCTCATCCAGTGACAAGGGACAGAATACTGTTACATTTAGACACAGTGGTGGTGCTAGTAGTAAGTAGTCCATTGAATCAATGTTGCCCCTAGCACAGCACACATCACAATGTAAGTGACCATATGATAACTAGTGCATATGTAGTACATGAGTGTGATACACATAAGCACTCACATATACAATGATACACAGCTGCATGGCAACCTCAGACCATGCATGACGCAGAAGGCAAAGGGTGTATGCCAATATTGCAATGAGATAGCATGACCTCTTCAATACATACTTGATTCTGCTGCCAATGTCACTGATGATTGAGCCTTGTGCACCTACTGAACCAACCTTGTCCTCATACCTGCATTCTCTCCCCTGCAGGTGATTCTGGATATCCCCAGTGCACATGGCTCATGACCCCTGTGCATCATCCACAAACTCCAGCTGAGCAGGCATATAATGTTGCTCATGTACGTACACGCATCTGCGTGGAGAGGGCATTTGGACAGCTGAAGGCATGCTTCCGGTGCCTAGACCGTATGGTAGGGGCATTGATGTATGCACCTGGAAAAGTTGGCAAAATCGTATTTACGTGTGCCATGCTGCGCAAAATTTGCTGTCGCATGAATGTGCCACTGCCCCCCTATACTGATGTGCAGCCACCTGGGGATGTGAGTGAAGATGATGATGTGCCAGAAGCTGGTGCACGTGTACACAGGGATGGTGAGGGAGGGGAGGTTGGACAGACAGGGTTTGATTGAGAAATATTTTTGATACGGGTGATGGGTATATTTGACACATATCACTTGAACATTAAAGAGCAATTTATCACAATCATGACAGTCCATGCTTTGTATGATTTTTTAATGTGATTTATTATATCTTCCACACCCCCGTGTGAACTCCCCAGCACACAAACCCCCACCCCCAGTGAACTCCCCAGCACACAATCCCTCTCCCCCTATGAAACTCCCCAGCACACAATCCCCCCTGACAACTCTCCAGCACACAATCCCCCCTCCCCTTAGAACTCCCCAGCATACAATCCCCCCTTCCCCTGAGATCTCACCAGCACACAATCCCCCCTCCCTCCTGAGAACTCCTCAGCACACAATCCTCCCTCCCCCCTGAGAACTCCCCAAAACAGTGCAGGTAGGTGCATGTGCCCAAGGCCTGCCACTACTGCGCCATGTCCATCTACGATGGTCGCGGGTGCTTCCCAAGTCCGGGCACCTCTGGTGAGCAGTGTCTAATATTGCACATGGAACGGTGCCTAGGTGAAGGCTCCACGGATCCCTCCGTGGGTGTAGTCGAGGTTGATGGAATGGCTCCGGTAACCTGCAGCTGCTGGCGGAGCAGATTGTCTGACTCCCTCATCTGCTCTGCATGCGCAGATAGGGCCTCGCACAACTTCTGTATCCTCTGGCCAAAACCTGTCAGGGCCACTGTGCATCCCTCCACCACTTTACGGGTCCATGCATTGTCACGGGCCATTCTCTTAGATGCGTTCCATATGGCACAGATTATGGCCTTGATGTAGGTGCTGTGCACTGTGGGCATGGCCTCAATTTGCATCTGCCTGGCCTCAATGATATCCAGACGCCCCATCACTGCAGCTCCCATGATGATTGGAACTTCGGGTGTGCCAGGGATCGGGCTGACAGCTCTGCGCTGCCTGGGAGGGGAGCTGTAGGGGGACATGTTTCCACCTTGGGTGGGGGTGCTGAGGTTGGAGTGTCTATCCTCAGCGGTACCATAGGACGGTGTATCCACGTCTGGCTCAGGTGTGCAGACATGACGCACATGTGGACTGTGTGCATCCTTTTCCGCTGGCAATGGGCTTCCTCGGATGTGCCTATTTCATGTGTGACTCTGAGACTTGGGGAGGTCAAAAGTGCAGTGTCACGTGCAGTTGTTGATGTGTGCTCCACATCAGGCACAGACCCACTGGTGGCTCCCTCAACATCCAGGGTTTCCATGGTGGCTGGTGGTGTATGAGCCGCTGGGCCCCTGTGGCCTTGTGGACGCTGCACCCGTGGGCTACGGTGGGGTGATGTTGGATGTGTCCAGCATTGTGTTTTTACTGCCCGGACCTTTTGCGGGGTGGTGGTGCTGGTAGATGCGCGCTTGGTCGTACGGCTGGATGTTGTTGCCTCCTCACCATCTTCACACTCAGACATCACATTACTGTGCCATGGCCATGGATGTCTATCCCCTGGGCCTTGTGTTCATGCAGTGTGTGTACTCAGGGGACTAGGTGGTGCTATGGTACGGTGGTACGAGGGGTCAGTCATGGGTGGCTGTGGTGCCTCACGCACGTTGCATGCAAATACATTTACTCAGGAACTGGAGGCGTGGCACTTACAGATTCATGAAATTTTAGGGGGGGGCTCTCACCTGTAGCATGCTGAGTACCAGCACCAGCCTCTGCTCCTCGGACTCCCTCAATGGTGCCCATATTGATGAGAGTTGTCATATGTTTCTCCCAGGGGGGTGAGCTTGGGTGGTGCTGGTGCTGGCCCTCCTCCATTTGCCATGTTTGCACACCTGTGCTGGGAGAGTAGGCCACATACTTGGACCTGCAAGTCATTAAGGAGCTTGCGGAAGTCGTTACTGTCCCAGGGCATGCGGCCCACCTCAGACACCTTCTGGCTGATGTCCCTCCATATCTGCGCTTGATGCTGGCCAGTTGTCTTGAGCTGCAGTGCACCGTACAGCTCTTACTGGTTGGCCACTGCCTGCTCCACCAGTATGGCTAGCTCCTGATCATTGAACTTCGGTTTTCTAACCCTGTCCAGAGCTAACTTGCCCCTGGTGCATTCCTGAGACATGTTGTGATGTTCACAGGGGTGGATGGCTTGCAGGGGCTGTGATTTTCTACGGATTGTTATTTCCAAAATGGCTGCCGCTTTATTTCCTGTTCCGGTGGTAACGCAGTTCCTGTGTGCTAATAGCGTGCGCTAATAGTGCTGCGGCTCAGCGGTAGCGCAGAGTGCGATGGATTTACGGGTTCGTGGCCAATGTTTACGCCAAGTGCTATTTGCATTAACGCCATGTCCCTGTGCGCATGCACGCGAACACATGATCTGGCGTACTTTCTTCCAGGCAGTGTGGCATTAGCGCAAATAGCGCTTTACAGGAAATCCACCGGAATACCGCCCAACTCGTGATGAGGCCCAGAGTGTTAAGCCATGGACATCTTATTTGTCTATGCAGCTCATGTGGACTGTAGGCTGCCTTTTATTTTTGAGCATTGCACAATTGAAATGTGAACAGTTTTCAAGGGTTGGCATTAAACACAAACATTGTTGATGTTGATGTGTTAATTTTCCATGAATTGGGGGCCTAATGTGTTTTGTCAGTACAATTGATGTACAAGTCTCGTTTTTAAAGATGATTTTACGTGCTCAGTAAGTACACCAATTGTTTTGCTCTTTAGAATTTGAGCATAGATCCATCTGCTAACTGACACATATTTTTTACTAATTCTGTGTCACAGAAGTGACACCACAGATTAACATTCCCTATGCTGCTGAGTGTAGTATTTCATTCTCTGTAACTTAATGTTTGTAATATGTTTTAGCCTTTTACCGGATGTAAACTGTGGAGATCAGCAAGCATGATTATATATTTTTCCCAAACAATTCTTCATATGCAGGACTTCTTTTATTGTATTGTTATGTGCTAGCATTAAATAACAAACCATGTACACTTTATCTATTAGAAGGACATTGATTTGTCGTACAATGTGGCCTACTTCTAATGCAGCTTCTGCAAACAATTTGTTTTGATGCTCAACTGGGAGTAGAAGAAGTTGATGTAAAGTTAAACCTTCTATGTTCTAAGCAGCTGCACCAGTGGGAGCTGTTACAACAGCTGAAATGTTTTTTGTTTATTTTTTCCTTGTAAAAATGTTATACATTGCTTTAATTAGAAAAGTTTACCAGAGCCAGCTTCACCGCTAATATATAAGAGCAGAGGTTTGTAATTATTTTTTTCTTTCAGTGGTGCAATCCATGTTCAATTTATTCAATGATTACAGGTAAATGTGGAGCTGGTCATCATTTAACTATAAATGAGCACTGATAAATCTTGTTCAGATTGCTTGCATTGTACAATGGTGTTTTCTACTTCAGTATTTGCTACTTCTGCTGTTTTTTTAATAAGTGGTTCTCTGTTATTTTGAATAGATGGCTGACTTCCTTAAGGAGTAATTTGTTTTAACCAATGTCTCTTTCTAGCTCTCCTTCTTGATAAGGTTCATCATCTAACATTCCATTGTATTGTTTTAATTTGTCTTCTGTTATGCTGCTTTCAATTGCTTTGAATGCATATTCAAATGTATTACTGTCACCTAATAATTCTTCCTCTAGCGCCACATAATAAAATAATTCAAGGTCGGCAGATTTAAAAAAATAGTTTGACATGGTTAATTAGAATGGGTTTTGAAAGTCTTAGCACATTTCAATTACAATGTAATACTGAATATTTGCCAGTTGCTTCATTTGGAAAGATAGGTATTTGCGTGTGTAGAATTGAACTTTCATACAAACACCTGTTTTATAAAGAAGGACTTCTGTTTGGATAGTATGTGCCAATGTGATTATTTTTAAGATGTCTTTGCTGTTGCTATTTCTCTGGCTAATTATTACATTTTCTGGACTAATTTTAGTACTCATTTTTAGATGAAACTGGACCACGGTTTATTTTGAGTATATTTACATATTTTCCGTACAAGGCTGTGCCTTTTAATCAATCTACAGCTTTGTATGATCCACATTCTCTATGTTAGAGCATTTTGATACTGAAACTGTACGCATTTTTAAAAAGGGATTTTCAGATGGTTTGTCATGCCACATGTCTTTTAGCTCAGTTTGTCATCGTTTGTAAGATATGCTGTGACATATCTTGGAACTGCATTTGAATTATCTGAAATGTATTTTGTACTTTGAAGCTTCATCTCTTTTAATGTTATATGTGTTTTTGGAGCCTTGCCTTTCATGCTGTACCTACCAGCAGATCTCATACTATTTACTTGACCTTTTTTGTACACTGGTCATAGTCACATGGCATCATTTTCAGAATTACATTCTTTGGATAGGCTGCAGCACAGTATTCAATGAAACGTGTTGGATATTGCTAAATATTGTGGATAGTCTTTGAAGTTGGCATCTAGCATCATACCTTAGAGAGAGTAGACATGTGCAGTTAGTTTACTTTTAGGTGTATTAACTGTGGACAGAAAACAAATACATGTGTGGGAAGTGACTTCAGAAGATACATCATATTTAATTGATGCAAAGGGAACATCGTGTGCCAGCTGAGATTACAAAATGTCATGTCAATAATGCATTCTCTATATAAGCCTTTCACTCATTTAGGTGCATTTTGGCATATGTTTACTGCTCTGTCATCGAATAGGTCTTCCAAACCTAACTGACTAGCCCTAGCTGGTGTAGGACTTCGATATTTGTGGCCTATCTCTGTACATTCCTTCTTGATTGTTGATCACTTAACATCTTCTTAGTAACTGAGAAGTCATCTGTCAGTCTTCTTGCTCAATAAAAACCTGTGTAACTAAATACAACATGTATTTGTTTTTGTTTTGTTTTATTTGCTTATATTGCGCCCTGAACCCAAAGGTATCTGGGCGCTTTCCTTAGGTACAAAGTTACAATAATATTCACTAGGAATAGTGCATATGCAAAAACAATACTGGAATATGCAAAACTATACAGATATATACAAAGTGCAGAAAATATACAACATTTATGGGTTCAAGACATAGTTCAAGACATAGTTGAGATAGAGGCTAGCAGTAGGCCGGGGCGGCCTATGGACAGCTCATACCTAAACTATGGGCATAGTTGGTAAGGTGGCTGAGTCGATGTCACGAACATGACATCCCTCTCCTTGAAAGGAATTTGTTATTTTTATCTGGCTGTAAACCCACTTGAAAGGGTCATGGTGTTGTTGTTGGAGCTCTATTTGTTGGCGGCTCTAGGCCCTTTGATGCTTTCATTTAGGACCAAAATGTTCTTTAGCTTTTCTGATATGGAATTTGTATACACAGAAATGATGGAAGGAACCCATTGGCTGGGGCCTGTAATGGGCGCAATAGTGTTTTCCTGATGATGTCCGTTTATTTGGTGGGAGGGGTTATTTCATGTGGCGCATGCTCTTGTCGAATATTGCCACTGAACTACCATCTGTCTTCTGTTGTCTCCTTTTTTCTTAATGAGGCAGACATTTAAGTCTGCTAGTCAATTCGTTTTTGTAACTTAGTTGTGGGCTTCTTTATTTCAATGTTGTAGTGAGAGGCGTTTTAATTGAACATGGTTTCTCCTTTTTCGGGAGAGTTGAGTTACAGGGGATATGTGTGAGCCTTCACAGGCTCATATCTGGTCTTCTCCCCTTTCTATATTTCAGCCTCTGAAATATGGTTCCATTTTGGGAAAATGTTTTCTTTTTTTCTTCTTTGACCTTGTTTAATTGATCGTGGTTGAATTGATTGTGATTCAAGTGGCTTCCAAGTGATGTGATCATGGTTTAACTTGTTCTATACATGTATATTAAAGATGTTTTTGTGCTGGGTATTTTTAGTAATCTAATGAGATACTGTTTTCCACTCATCCATTTTTTATTGTCTTGTAAATCGCAAATACACCCTGCAATATTAATGTGATCATGTATGTCAACATGACAAATATCATTCTGCAGATTATAGTGCAGTCCAGGTTTCAATTTTGCATTCTGGGACTTGCGTCCTGGATTTCACAATTACAAACCCAGCACTACTAATCCCAGAATGCAAAGAAAAAAACAACAGGACTGGACTAGCATTTGCTGAATGAAATTGGATATATCCGGGAGGATAGCTCAGAGGCAACGTGCTTGCCTTGGACATGAGACGACACGGAGCACAAGTTCGATCCCTGGGTCCGCGCTTAGCAACCTCTGGGTATTAAGCACGTTATAAATAACCTATCATCATATCATGTTGACAGGCATTACCTAATTTATGTATCATGTGTTCAGTTGCCACCCAGATTTTTTTGACATTGTTTACTCAGAGGGCCATGGGGTTGTAGTTCAGCGTTGACAATTTTAGGTTCTTCAGCCAATTTAGAACTGATGGGGTTTCGCTCTAACCCGAATTGCATAAACCTATATTCCATGGACTTCTGCTTTGGAAGACTAATCATACGCTACTGCCTACTTACTATCAATTTAGAGTATCCCAACATACAAACTAGACTACCTTTTTGTGATCTTGCCTCGGTCATATTAGGGACATGTTTTATTCATATTGGTGAATACGTGTTTGAATCCATGAATATGTATCCATTTGCTAGTCTCACCCATCTGGTTTAGAACCTGCTTTTAAAGGTCATTTGAAATGTGTGTTATTTTCAGACAAAAATACGTGTCGTGAATGAGGGACTGGATTACGTGTCCTTCTCAACTGAAAAGGTGAGTTGTTGTTATTGTCAGTAATTGCCGACCCATGAATGCATGCATTTATTAGCCGTACATTTTCCAGCTTTTCATCTTCACTTTTTTACAATAGTTCCCTAAGTCAAAACCGTAGAAACCAGTAATAAATATTTTACTGCATGGATTCCACTGCCTGGAACATATTTAAATAAATTATATTTTATGCTGCAATCCACGCATTAAACTGCCAACGCGGTGATTAATGGTGTTGTATTCTAGCGGAAAGAAAAACAGCTCTGAGATAAAGAGTGGCACGGTCCATTTGCATGGCATTGATTCTGCAAATGGTATATTGTGCTCAATGAAAAAAAAAATAAGAAATGGCTTTGTGGAAAGCAACTGGAAACTCATACTGGATGCATGAGTAAAGACAGTGGCGCAGTTATATTTGCAGCTACAATAAAATGATGCTGGGGAAGAATGAAGGATCATTAATATCGCCTGCGCATTTTTAAAGAGCGTCTCGAAGGTGATTGTGTGGAGGCAAAAAAACAAGTCGGAAATGTGAATGTCTACGCACGCTTATGAGCCTCTTTTTCTTGTGTCTGTGTTTTTGCTCATAGAAATTATTTAAACGTGTAATGTATGGATGAAGGATCATGTTCTGAACGTGATATTCAGAACACACAAAAATAATATCTACATCTGTTTCTACATTTTCTGGGCCCACTCTCTTGAAACTTTTCGAAGGTCAAACTTAGGCTATTATGCTCCGTAGGGCGAACGTTGCGCCAGTGCAAAAACGCATTTACTGGGTCAATAGTCACCCTTGTGCAAATGCTTTGACAAATTGCACTTGCACCAGCGCAAAGCTTTTTTAAGATAGCCTCGGATCTCGTCACCGTATTTAGCAGAAGCGGATGGAATACTGTGCAAATCTGCATTCTGTTTGGGTCAAACACGAGGATTGTTGGAGTTCACGAATAGACTCTGAAAAAAATGTAACCATACATGTGGAAAACCACAAATTGCTTATTTGTTCAAAATAAAATCCACAAACTTTTGAGTAGTGCTGAAAATGTTGCACATTCTGAAATCACAAAGGTAATCTCAGCTGTAAACCCCACAATCCAAAATGTCATATGGGTTTAATTGTTAGAAAATGCCTCAAATTCAGGTGGGTTTCCCAAAATGTGTTATGCCCGCAAAGGTATGACTCTATGGGCCTGATTTGCGATGGGCCTGATTTTTCAATGGGGAAGTTCCATTGGAAAACGTTTTGTGAATCTCGCCCAATGTATATATGTATGTATGTATGTATGTATGTATGGGGCATGATTTACGCAGAGTTTTTCAATGGGATTGCATCATTGTAAAAGGCTTTTGTAAATTAAGCCCATTGGGCCTCATTACGACCCAGGCGCTAAGTGGTTAACGGCGCCGTAAAAGGCTGCAGCGCCGTTAACCACTTAGCGCCTTACTACAAAGTCCCTTTGCGGGACACGACCTGAACGGCTGGTCTGCACCAGCCGTTAAAGTAGGGACCCGCAAAGGGACCTCGCAGGCAATTACGGTACTGCAATTTGCGGTACCGTAATTGCCGCCTTCCCCATTCCTATTGATCCCTATGGGACAAAAATGGGAATGGGGAAGGGCCATGGTGAAATAGGGAAATACCGCCCCGCCAACCTTGGAATGGGGTGGTATTTCCCCATTTCACCATGGCGGACTCGTTACAACACCGGCACCAACAATGGTGCTAATAGCGCCATGGTTTAGTGCCGGTGTTGTAATGAGGGCCATTGTGTTTTTTACAGCAGGATCCTAGATATGAGGCAGCGGAGCACTGTCCAAATTGCAGGGCAGGTAGCAAGCATAACAAGGATAAAGGGTAGAGATGGGTTCTGCCCCATTAAGGGGTGAGGTTGATGAAGACCTGATTTAGGTGCAGGGTTCATGGCGCCTGTTCATAAAGGAGGAACCTAAGCATGATATAGTACTCTTTGAAGAGCCGGTTCTCATTTGCATTGTGACTTGAAGGAGAGCGAGTATTGGAATCATGTTCTATATGCTTATGCACGAAAGGAGAAGCCCTGACTGCTTATTTGGTCCCCTAACACATTTTTTTAAAAGTCTTTCTATAGTGTGGGTCCTGTGATCCGTCGGATATTATGAGTTTCAAAGTGGGTTGTGTGGGGTCTTGACTTTCAGGGCCTTGTAGGTTATGCATGCTGTCTTGAAGATAATCTGGACTCGGAGCACGAACCAATGGAGTTCTTTGAGCATAGGGAGGACATGTTATCATCTTTTTGTCCCTGTAATTAATTAGGTGGCAGAGGGTTGTACTACTTTTGATGAGTGCCAGGTGTTTGGTTGTAGCTCATGTAAGATTTGCACTTCCTCCATGCAAGTGTTGCATGACATGGACTGTGCCAGTACTTCTAAAGTAAGGTTGCGGGAGGAAGGGCTTAATTTCACTTAGGAGAGCGTGTTGGTATGAAATTGTATGGGCCAGATTCCCAAAGGGCCTGATGAGGGACGTCATTTCCCCAAAATGCAAGGGGTAGCAGAAGTGACATCACACGCCCCTTGACCTCTGATGACATCACAGGAAGTGATGTCATTTCATCCCAACCCAAAGTGATATCACAGGAAGCGATAGAACACAACTTTTCAACCCTAGACAAAAACGGAAGTGGCATCATATAGCAATTGTTCCTAAGTACACTACGAAAAATATGGTTACGATATCACTATAATGTGATATGGATTTCATACAAGAATGGATCGCCATATGTATATTTAAAATGAGTGTGTATAGTCCCATATTACCAAATTACTGTGAATGCAAGCAAACGTCCATGGCCAAATGATAATGATGTGTTATTATATAGCACCTATGCTTAAGCGCTTTATATAGAACAAACATACATACAATATCACCCAACCTGTGTTGGTAATTACACAGCCACTGTAGTGGCTGTGTAGTTATGGTTAAATTGCTAATCCCATAGGAAGAGCACTTTTTGGGCGGCTTATAACTTCGCTCTCTGTGGACGAATCCTCACCAAACTTTGCAAATGAAGTATATGGCACACTCTGATTTTTTTCGCAAAGTTTGGTGAGGTTTGGTCCAGGAGGGGAAAGGTTATAGGGGGAGTCCCAAAATTTATTTTTTTCCCATAGACTGAATGGGGGAAAAACTTTGCGCATGCCTACAGCTCAAACGGCTGGACGGATTTTCACCAAATTTTTGGCAGGAGCAGCTGCTTGGTCCCGAAAGCGTGCTTTTGTAAATTTGGTGGAAATCTGTCCAGTAGTTTTCTTTAAAACGATCAAAAAGTAGGTCTAAACCAATTAGTGATATCTATGTCCGCTCCGCGGAGACACTTCCCTGTTCATTCTGTGGGCAGGACACCGATTGGCTAATCGGCTTGCGTCATGTCCGCGGACACGCAACATGTCCGCCGATTGGCTGGAGTGAGGCGTGATGTGCTTCAGATTGTTCCGATGCGCCCGCCATCTTGGATCTGGAGTAAGAGATGGGTGAAATACTGTATTTGTTTAGGTGTCAGGTGTTACTGATGTATTCGCCATGCCCGCCGCTGTCTGGGATGTTCGTAATTAGTGAAAATGAGGGGTGTCCTAAGGATAGTATTCCCGTCTGTGCTGTGCGCAGGCAAGTTGAAACCGTTCTAAGTACACGCGCAGTGTCAGCGGACATTAAAATTGACTATATGCCGCAGTTAAAATGTTTGATTCTATGGTTGTGATACTGAGTTATAAGCCACCATGAGTGTGATATGCTGCAGTGGTTGTGGACAGGGCCTAGAGTCTTGGGTGCATGGCCGCAGGCGTAGGCCCTAGGCCATACACCCAAGACTCTAGGCCCTGGCCACAACCACCGCAACATATCACACCCATAGATCACACCCATAGAATTGAATATCTATCAGGTGGTTGTGGGCCGTGCCTAGAGTGGGCCATGCACCCAAGACCGAAGTTATAAGTACTGAAGTTATAAGCCACCATGGGTGTGATATGCTGCGGTGGTTGTGGCCAGGACCTAGATACTTGGGAAGGCCATGCACCCAAGACCGAAGTTATGAGCACTGAAGTTATATGCCACCATGGGTGTAATATTGTGCATTGGTTGTGGCCAGGACCTAGAGTCTTGGGTGATTGGCCAAAGGCCATGCACCCAAGACCCAAGTTATAAGCACTGAAGTTATAAGGCAGCATGGGTGTGATATCGTGCGGTGGTTGTGGTTGTGATATGCTGCGGTGGTTGTGGCAGGACCTAGAGTCTTGGGTGCATGGGCAAAGGCCGTAGGCCGTAGGTCATACACCCAAGACTGTAGGACCTGGCCACGACCACCGCAGTATATCACACCCATAGATTACACGCATAGAATCGAATACTTATCAAATGTTTGAAATCTACAGTTTCTGTACTGTTTGATTTGTATAGTTTGTATGTGAAGTTTTGGCTATGTCATGTTATTAAGATTGTAGAGTTTGGTAACAAGCAGTGTAGTATAACATATCCATGGAAGTGAACATTTTGTATTGTGGTGTATGGTAAGATGTTTGCTTCAATGGTTCTGTTATGTAGCGGTATCTATGTGTTCTATTAGAATATACTTACTGTTTGATTCGTTGAGATTGGATTTATTTTTTTCATGAGTTTGGTAACTGGAGTACATATTCTTTTTCAGTTTCTGTGATAAAAGAAAAGAGCATGTTAGTGTATGTATTTTATAAAGGCTTATTACATTGCATAATAGACATTTCAGCTTTTTTTTTACCCTCATATTTAGTTTACAAACTAGTGTACTTTGCAATTTGCTCGGTTTCTGTGTTTGTTTTTCAGATCATTGGGTCTGTGGGAAAAAAATCCATGTCGGATTTAAAAAAATACTTTTTTTGTTATGCTACAGTCTATTTGTTTGTTTGTTTTCAGTGTTCACTTGTTGTTTCTGGCTAGTGTTCTATCTGTTGGCTTTTTGTAGATTTTTGGAGCAGTTAGATACCTGTTGGCGTATTCTAACTGTCTATTTTTTGTTATAATTTAGTTGTATTCATTTATCTGTTTGGTTGTTATAGACTCTTGGGCCAGTTAGATACTGGTTGGCGTATTCTAACAGTTTATAGTTTTTTAATTGAATTTTTGTTAATGTTTAAGTACAGATTAGTTATAAAATTTTGGTTTTTAGCAAGATTAAATAAGCGTTTGGAAGATTTGCTGGTAATCTCTGCTTTAGAGTAATGGTTACATTCGAACCATCCCCATTTCTTTTTTATATGTGCAGTGTAGTGACCTGCATTGGTTGTGGCTCCTGCATGGTAGATTATACCTATTGTTGTGAAGGATTTCTTACCAAGTGATACTTGAACATTTGTGAATCCAGTCAGCTTGCAGTTGTTTTTGGTACCATCTGTATTGTAACGTAGAAGAATTAGTATTACGTAGTTACTGTGTGTTTGTATTAGTAAGTGGAGCGATTATCTGAATTGTAGGCATTACATAATCTACCATGGTTTGCATTTTGTACAAGTTGCTGAAATGGAACAGATTCACAATTAGGTATGGATACATACACAAAGCGCTCATTAGGGATTTGTTCCTGTGTCATATTGTTGCAGAGAGTGCATGTATGTTTCCAGATGTATGAAATTTGGAAGATTTCATTTATAGGTATGTTTTTGTTTTCCAGTACTTGTAGTAAGTACATTAGAAATTATTGTGGATCTTCTTGTGAGTTTATAGTGAATTTCACCATTCCAGCACAGTTTCCAATTCTTGTCTTATTCCATGAACACTATACGTGTTGTCAGGATTGTTTCTTGCATTTCTATGAAGGACTAACATTTGCAAACAAAATTGGTCTGTACTGTGTAAGTAAATGTTGTCAACAAATGGTGGCAATTGAAATAGAATATTCATTGCTACATTTGCCTAGCAAATTACACCAGTTATATTTGAAAATGTGAATGGAGCAGATACTTCTGTGTCATTTTGTCGGAGTGTGTGTTGCTTTTTTGAAGAAGTACCTGAGTTACTTTGAGTAATAGGTTCTTCTTTGGTTGTGGTAATTTATGAAGTATTATCGTCTTTTACTCTCTTTGGAGGATTTGCAGTCAGATCATGTTGCATTTCTGTTTGAATTAGTTTTCTTTTACAACGTTTTCCTTTTTGTGGAACAGGATATGTTTTTAGATGGGGGTGTATATTGAACGTAATCTATTATATTCTAGATTGCAAGGAATATCAGCGCTTACTTTACTTGCACCAAAGTTGATTAGAAATAGACTGTCAAGTGTACGTAAGCGTGATAGTGCTACGTAGCTCATGCCTTCTTTAAAGACTGTATTACCAATATCTATCAATGCTTTGTCTAGGGAAAGACCTTGGGCCTCATTACGACCCTGGCGGAAATCGAAAAACGATGGCGGAAATGCAATACCGCCATCGAATAGCGCTCGGTGCGACTATGACCCGTCACCGCAAAGTATGATGCCATTAGCGACACCGTAGTGAACGCCAACGCTAACTGCACCAAGTACGCGCGCGCGCGCCATGCCAAACCGTAAATACCACCATGGCGCAAGGGTACGCGAATTCCGACCCTAGCGGACATGTACCTAACGCCATCAAGCACGGCGGAAAGTACCATTCCGCCATGGTGAGAAGTACGGCATCGCGAATCAACCGTAAACGGCCCCACTGAGTGCCTGTACACCGCTCCCTGGCCACATAGTACAACTCCCCGTAGGTGCAATGAAGTCACAATGCAACCAGTGAAATGTACAAGTCACCCATGCATGCCAACGAACAAAAGAATCTCAAGAGGGGCCAATGGGAGCTGCAGGGCACAGATGGCACGAATACAGAAGCCATTCCAATGGACATGACCTCAGTCCTCCACCAAGAAACGCACGCAAACACAGGCACCTGTGACCAGCAATATTCCGAAAATCACATCATTCCACCAGTCCACCTGGCTGACCGGCATCTGTTACACAAAACCTAATCCCCCGCCCCTGAGCATGACATCATTCAAACAGTCATATTGGCAGGCCTCATCCCTGACCTCACTGGGCTTCGTAGGCAAACGCGCCCAGCACAGTACCACGCAACTATACTCCGAAGCTGGAACCCAATGCAGATCTCCTCACAATACATCGCTCCCCAAATAGGAATATGCCACATCACTTGCAAAGAAGAACGCTACACGGCCCATATCAGAATAGAAATTTAATGCACAACAAATTCACCAAGCCCATACAGCCATTAGGCCATGAACTCCAAAACACATTTCACCATTGTGGGCTGCATCCGCAAGAAATGACCAGCTACTTCTTGTGTGACGCCCTCTTCCTTCATGGTACACAGGGCCACATTCTCGTACGAAAAGGCAACATGGAAGCGCACAGAACCGCAGGGCCGTCCCAATGGGGAGGCACTAGTCCAGCTGAAAGGCCGAAATGTTGCTCCGAGCCACTAGTACTGCGTAAGGGCATGTGGCCCATTGGCGATCGTCGCATAAGATCGTAATGCTGCTCCACTGATTAACACGAAGCAGCAGGTGTCGGGAGTAAAAGCCATCTGCAGGAGTGGCATACAGATGGCAGTGGCAAAAGGGGAGGAGATACCTGTCAACCAAAAGAAAAGAAAAAGAACAGAATGGCCATCAGAACTACATTCGAACAACTCACTTCAATGATCACACTAAATCCACAGCCATATGCATGCTAGCCCACTCCAAAGGATCATCACCACCCCAAAACCACTTGCGACTCATAACTATCTATATCGAGGTGTAAACACCATCACAAACGTGTGTACCTGTGCATGCGTCTGTGAAAACAGAATCCATCAGATGGGATTGGTAACGTGCATGGACACAAGTGTCTGAGGGCGCGTCGAGACAGGGAGGGCTCAACAAGGCCAGATAGACGATGGTCCCACTATGGCAGCCCTGCATCACATAGTGCAGGGGAGGCGGACAGATTCCAAGAAGCCCTGTACATGGCAAACACTGTATCAAATCATCTGTCCATGCATCCATTCATCATTCCCTCATCCCGGTATAAAAACGCCTGAATATTTACTCACATAACATTAGAAATTTCCATTGAGTCTGTGCGTTATGCAGCCTGCAAAATCCACTGTGCCCCAGCCCGTAATTCCAGTGTTGTGAAGTAACATGTATTTGGGAACGTCCGGCCTCATCGTCCACTTCGCTATTGCGCATCCCAAACTATTCATATCAATCATTGCATCCTCGCCATGGCCCCTGTCCCAGGGACATTGAACAATAGAACGTTATATTTGCAGTCAGACCTGTGGGCATCTCCTCGCCGCTAGCTGATAACCGAAAGCGCCGCCCTTCGAATTCCTCATTTGCAACATCACGTCGAAAAGGCATCTGTGGCCGCTTGAAATCACAAATTAATCCATCTAGTGCGGCTGTGTGTGAAAATGGCAACTGCCTTCACTCACAAATGGGACGCCCCGCCCGTCGTTGCAACTCGGTACAGTGATGCATGAGGGTCCACCGTTACTCGAGTACTACGTTCCACTGACCCTTCACAAGTCTGTTCGCGACTGCAAAGATTGTATGTGAAACAATGGGACCATAGCCGAATGAACATATCAACCAATGTTACACGGCCATCGGGTACAAATACATGATTGTAATAGCAAGATGCCATTCCTCGAATTGCAGCGTTGTGTGCGGGACGTGCTCGGCCAAAGGGGAGAGCAGCTTGCACAGGTGGAATGAATCACCACAGGTGGAGGCCATACAGCCTGAAAACACATAAATTGCACACCCAGTCTCCTCCCACAACCACACCCACTCCAAAATGCTACCGGCAGGACTCGCGATGTTGGCCCTCGGGGACCTGATAGCACTGCAAGTACTCCAACTCCAAGAAGAAGACGAACACCAACTACAACCGGCCGCACGGAGGAGACGCAGGAGGAGGAGGAGGGCAAGGCAGGGCCAGCAAGGGCCGCCAGCACAGCCACTACCACCACGCAGGCAGCCCGCAATCCCACGCCTCCGAGCACATCCGTTCAACCTCACTGATGAGCAGATCCACACCCTCTACCGTTTGGACCGGGACACCATAGCCGCCATTGTGGACATGACACAGGCTGACCTTGTCAGCATGATAGATAGCCCAACCGCCATCCCACCCCTACTGAAGGTGGTGTCTGTACTCCACTTCCTGGCCACAGGCACCTACCAGCACACAGTCGGACAGTTGCATGGCATTTCTCAGCCACTGTTCTCACGGACACTATTGCAAGTGCTCGATGCCCTCCTGCAGCACGCAGACGACTACATCTCTCTACCACGCTCGGAGCAGGAAATTACCAACAGAAAAGTGGGATTCCATGCACTTGGCGGCATACCGGGTTGCCTTGGTGCCATCGACTGCACCCATGTGGAATTGGTCGTCCTACATGCCATGGAGGCCCAGTACCGCAACCGAAAACAATTTCATTCTCTGAATGTACAAATGGTGTGTGACTCCAACAGGATCATTACACATTGTTGTGCCCGATTCCCTGGATCAACCCATGATTCTATGGTCTTGAGGAACTCAACAATACCACGCTACATGGAGCGACACGCAGGGTACAGATCCTGGCTACTCGGTGAGTCTCATTTCATGCATGATGATGTGGGGTATGTGATGCGGCAATGACCTGGCAGGAAGGGGGGGGGTGCGTACGTAGCAATGGCATTCCACATAATTCGTTTATCGTCCACATACAGGTGATGCCAGATATCCACTGAAGAGATGGCTCCTCACACCAGTCCGGAACCCACGGGACCAGCATGAGGAGGACTACAACCATGCCCACTCACGTACCCGTGTAGTCATTGAACAGGCATTCGGCCTACTGAAGACTCGTTTCCGGTACCTCAGCAGGTCTGGCGGGGCACTCCTGTACCGCCATGAGAAGGTTGCAAAGATGGTGATGGCATGTGTCATGCTACACAACATGTGCGTACGTAGAAATGTGCCCATGCCCCCTGACGCAGAACTGCAAGCACCTGATGATGGTCATGATGAGGGTGGGGATGTGGCAGCACCTCAAGGAGTCCGCGAGGCACAGGAGGGCCGTGACATTCGTCAGCATCTCATTGATGCATGCTTCTAGCACTCACGCCTGGTGGCTGATACATGGACACGGGACTCGTGGCACTGTGTGTGTCTGGTACATGCACAATATGGACTGTACGCCTATGATGGCCTAGTACACAAAGATCATTGTCCACACATCTCATTGGTTGATCGTGCATTGTTTATGGCATATGTGATATCATGTTGAACACCCTATCGACCCGCCACCCAAGTGAGCCCAACACACCCCCTCCACCCTCCTACCTCCCCCCCAAACACCAGTGTCCGAAGATGCTCATTGTCAGTGGGCAGTCGCTATTGCAAGCCCCCTCTGCGGGTATCAGGGGCACCCCTGCCTGTGGAGCGCAGGTTCCTCCCAGATCTACGTTGGGGGCTGCCCTGGACGGAACTTGCAACGGATGATGTCTCTGCCTGCTCACGTCCATGCATGTCCCTAAGGGTTTGTGAGAGCTCAGTGAGCACACGGCGCACTGCGGCAAGTTCGGCACATACGTCTTTGGACGTCTCATGCAGTTCCCCCCTCAGGCTCTCGGTGCTTCTCTCCATTTGGACTCCCAGGCTCTCGGTGCTACTCTCCATTTGTGCCCTTAGTGTCTCTGTACCTCTCTCCATTTCTGCCCTAAGTGTCTCAGTTGATGTTTCTATGTCTGCCTTAGTGCCCCCACATTCATCGGCATGGTCCTTGAGGAGCGTGGCCAGTTGCTGCTGTTGCACGATTAACTGGTCGAGGGACTGTTGCCTCTGCTGGGCCATGGCCATTTGCGGTGGTGTCACAGAGTGGCTGTTCGCCTCATGTTGCCTTGCCACAGGGCTTGTGGGGGATGGCCAGTCGTCGTCTTGTGGGTGCCCCTGCGTGGTATCCTCATGGTGTACGGGATGGAACAGACAGGGGGATTGGGACAGGTCATGGATGGATCTGACTTCGACATCCCCGTCTTCTGTGTCGGAGCATGCTGCCATTAATCGGGTGTCACCTATGGTGCTGCTGCCACCAGAGGCAGTGCCTTCTGTGGCATCCATTGGGGGGACCTGTGGTGCTGCTGTTGTGGGCATGCTGGCTGCTGGGGTGCCTGTTGATGTTTCCTCCTCTGTGCTGCCACTTGATTTGTGCTGCTGCCGTGTCTTGATGCGTGCAGCTGAGGTGGAGGGTCTTTGGCCGTTGGTCTTGGCCCTCTTTGCAGGTGTGCTGGTAGGGGTGTCCTGAAGCTCGTCGTTTGGATCGGACCCTGTGGTGGAGTAAAGGAGGGCGAGCGTTATTAATGGGTCTGTGGGAATTGGAATGGCAATGTATCACATGCATTGGGGTGGTACCTGAGGGTGATTTGGGTCGGGGCCTTGGAGGTGCTTTCATTTGTGTGTGGAGTGAGGGTGCAGTTGTTTGGCAGCCTGCAGTTAGGGTGTGCCTGCTGCACGTGTAGTGGGTGTTTTTGGGTTTTTTAATTATTTATGTATTTATTGTGAGTTTTAAAGTGCGCTATCAGGCCAATGTGTGTGGACGTTCTCCTGGCCATGTGTTGCTGTTGCGCTATGTGGACACATGTGATTCACATGATTGGACATTGTGGATTTGGCATGGTTTTATTTGGGCCACCTACCGGATTCTCCGGATGTCTGCACTCCTTTCTCCATCCCTCCGACTCCCTCTATGCTCTCCATTCCAATGGTGGAGGCACAGATTTCTTCCCAGGGGGTCAACTTGATGGGTGATTCCGATCCTCCCCCGGTGGCTGTGGCAATGTTGCGGTTGGCAGAAAGTATGCTACGGACGCGTATCCGCAGGTCGTCCCATCGCTTTCTGCATTGCTGTGGGTTGCGGGGTGCGGTCCCCACCGCACTTACCCGCTGTGCCACCAGGGCCCATATGGCCTTCTTGTTCGCAAGTGCCGTCCTGGTCATTTGCGTGGAGAAGACGGCGGCGGCATTCTCCTGGAGGGTCTCTGTAAGCACGGTGAGTTCCTCACGGGAGAAGTGGACCTGCCGCTTGCGGTCGCACGCTTTCTTCGCTACTTTTCCCATTTTTCTTGGTTTCACTAGGGTGGATGACGGGTTGGGATGTGTCTCAGGGTAGTGTTTTTAGTGGTTGTGTGGATTTTGTGGTTTTAAAGGTGTACGGCGTGTTGTTTCCCGTTCCGGGCCCATGTTTTCACTTCCGTTTCCGTATATTTACGGTCACCGTACTTTCCGGTTGGCGCTCACTGCGGTGTCCGCTAAGATGGGTGGCGGTATTGCACCTAGGGCGCCGTACGGCGGCGGTGTGGGCCGTTTTGGGGTCATTTCCGCCATCGCGGACTTTGCACTTCCGCCATGCTGTGGTGCTCGTGCCCGATGGGTCGGAATGGGCCGCACTTTGCTCCATCGTGCAATGGCGGAAACGCTATTTACGCTGTGGCGGTCCGGTCAGTCACTTTCCGCCAGGGTCGTAATGAGGGCCCTTGTGATTTATGAATGGTGACTGCATATGCTAGAGTTAGAGAAAATTGTTCTCTGCATACATACATGTCTTTGAAGAGAAGGAATCGAGCTCTTGAGCACCCAATCCTTTTTACTTCTGAAAGTTTGTCAAAGAGAATATTGACAAACTGAATGTTGTTGTCACGTGGGTATGTTTGAAAGCCAACAACTGTACCCAGTGCTCCATTAACTAGTCCTTGCTCCATGTCAAGGTTACGTTTAAGCATTTCTCTACAGTTTAAGGATCATTTTAATATTTTCTCCAAACCAGCTGTGTTGGAGAACACATTTTCTTAGGTATATGGGGGCCGATTCATGGAACAAACGTGCGCCGAAAATCTATGCGCAAGCAGGCGCAAGCAGGCGCAAGCGCGAAAAAACAGGCGCACGCGCACAGGTGCGATTCATGGAAGTCCCTGCGCGTGTTTTCCTCGGGATGTGCGCCAAACCCATGCATGGCGCACACATCACTGAAACATCCCTAACGGCGTGCGCGAGGCGCACAGTGAAAGCGCACAACCTCGGCGCACACACCAAAAAGGGGGCGGAACACAGGGCGTAACGCGTGGAATGGGGAACAACGCGCGAAAATAAGGGCGTACCTGGGATGTACTGCTGGGAAGCAGACGGAACGCCCACACGCACGTGAACCACACGTATTCATGGAATCGAATAGGGCAAAGCTGCGCATGGCCAAAGACACGCACAGGCCTAAACACGTCTGCCACACGAAGGCAGGCGGTAGCGTCCCTGCGCATCACAAAAGTGCCAATATACAGCAATGATGAATGTCCCATACTGCTATTGTGCCTGGGGCCTGGGGGAGCGGGCTACGTGTATTACAGGGGTTCGCGTGAAGTTTTTCACGCGATCAGGCCTGGGGGAGCGGGCTACGTGTATTAAAGGGGTTCGCGTGAAGTTTTCCATGCGATCGGGCTTGGGGGAGCGGGCTACGTGTATTACAGGGGTTTGCGTGAAGTTTTCCACGCGATCGGGCCTGGGGGAGCGGGCTACGTGTATTACAGGGGTTCGCGTGAAGTTTTTCATGCGATCGGGCCTGGGGGAGCGGGCTACCACTCACCGTCTGCCTTGCATGTAGAAGAATGCGTAGCCAACACCCGCTGTGAAGTAATAGCGTGTGAACCCCGATGGCTGGAAAACACATGCACCGCACCCCACGAAAAGCACATACAGAGCAATGTAAAGGCATGTGGGATCTACAAGCCCTGCCAGGGAAACGCCCGTGCGCGAAACGTCACAGACGCGCTTACGCACTAAGGGCCTTTGGTCCAATGAAATCGCGTATGCGTGCTGACGCGCTTATGCGCTAAGGGCCTTTGGTCCAATGAAATCGCGTATGCGTGCTGACACGCTTACGCGCTAAGGGCCTTTCCTGGATTTACACGCAGACGTGCAAGATTTTCACGTGCCAAATCACTCCATATCAAGCTGGCCACGCGTAAGCACACGGAAAACCACGCTCCTGCCCAAAAGGCCGAATTACTGCCCCCCAGAGCCCCGAGCAGCCTCCCACGAGCCATCTGCTGCTGCCTGCCTGCCTGCCTGCCTGCTGCCACCGTGCCCTGCCATTTGGTGCCTGCACATCCGCCATCTGCAGGGGTCCATTTGCTGTGTCCACCCCTTCTAGAACAGAAGACTCCCGACTGGGATACCATCGCTCCACAGCCCAGCCCCAGGACCCAGTTGCCCACCCACTCCTGCCTCTGGGGTTGCAATGTCGGGCACTGCAACATCTGGCACCACTGGCAACCCCTGGCCAGAGAGGCAGAGGGGCACCAGCTTCACTGCCACCGAAGTTGGTGTCCTGGTGGAGCAAGTCCAGGGGCAGTATGATGCCCTCTTCGGAAGTAAGCGCGCCAACAAGGAAGGACGGACTCGGATCTGGACGGACATCGTGACTGCCATCAACGCGGAGGGGGTGGCAGTCCGCGACTACCAACATGTCAAGAAGCGCTGGGATGACTGCAGGTCCAGGACCCTCTTGAAGGCCCGGCGCCTCGTGGAGTACCATCCAGATGAGGGTCCTGGAACGCGTAGGCCCAGCGCTCCACGCCCAGATCCTTGAGAGGCAGACCCGTCTGGAATTGAGCGGTAAGTGGCCAAGCATTGCTGTGTGAGACAGGGCATGTCGCAGTGTGCTGGTTGTCTGATACTTGCCTGTATGTGTGACATAGGCCATGTATGCATGTGTGTGTGCAGGGACGTCATGCATGTGAGACCAGTAATGTGTGAACCACACGGTTGGTGCATGTGTTCAAATGCAACATGGGTTGCCCTATGCGGAATGGCCACATGAAAGCATGCCAGTCTCTGTTCCTGGACATGGGTGGGGGTGAGGGATGGGTGCTGATGCCATGTACATGTATGCTGTCCATGTCTGTGTGTCTGACCTGCGTGTCTGTGACTTGTGAATGCCAGGGATGCATGACACATGTCTGTCACAATGTTCAGGTTCACTGATGCAGCCTAGTCATCCTTGTACCCACTGTGTCTGTGGTGTACGAAGCCAGACGAATGAAACTAGGGTGAAGTGTGTGCATGTGATAGGCATGGCCCATGATGCATGTGAGTTCCAAAACAACATTGAATGTTTCAAGAATCCCTTGGACATGTATGCTAATGTCCATAGCATGCGCCATGCCTGTTACCGTATGTGTTTTACCTGCACTGACCCATGTGTTGTGGATGGACATGATGGAAGTGATCTTTGACAGTGCCACTCATCTGCTATTGCTTCCTGTCTAGGGGACCATTGTACAGTACCCTGATGCTTGTGTTCTATGTCTCCCTCTACACAGCGCCACGTGAAGAAGAGGGCGGAGACAGCGCTGTGGAGCAAAGCGGCGGGGATGCCCCCACGGCTGCAGCGGAACGGTGGGTTTGCCCCCACAGGGGCTTGCAACGGCGGAAGACGGGGTGGAGCCATCCAGGTTGGTGGTTTCCACAGAGGAGGAGGAGGCCGCTACTGAGGTGCACATGGGGCCTGGTGGGGGCATCCCTGCTGGTGCAATTGTTGCAGTCCAGGGGCAGGGGCAGGAGGCAGCACAGGTCACCATGGAGGGGCCTGTGCATGTCACTGTCCCTGACACTGTGACTGCACCACCATGCACCAGCAGGGATGCCCCATCCCAGGCCCGTCCGCATGTAGGGGGGATGTCCCTGTCATCTGACTCCCCTCCACCTGCGGACGAGGGGACCCCTGGCCGTAT
The DNA here is from genome assembly GCF_040938575.1 of Ambystoma mexicanum. Taxonomy (NCBI): domain Eukaryota; kingdom Metazoa; phylum Chordata; class Amphibia; order Caudata; family Ambystomatidae; genus Ambystoma; species Ambystoma mexicanum. Next base: position 844,224,677 of record NC_090936.1, read on the forward strand.
GGAGAAGGTCCAGATTGGTGTCGCGTTGCGCACAGGTGCAATTCGTGATGAAGTGCGTGCTTCCCGGGAGGAGCATGCACGTCATCACGGAGAGCACCGTGCCGACGTGGCCCGGTTGGGATCGGCCATGGTCGGGGGTTTCCTACATGTGTCGGCCAATCTGGCGACCCTCTCCTCCTCTGTGGAGACTATGCACCAGTCGTTCTCCATGCCGTCTTCCGGCCCAGATGCCACCAGGGCCCCCTGTGGACCTGCCCCGACCAATGCAGCCAGCTCGGTGGGGATGCCATCCCTGCCACAGTCGGGAGTCGGAGGTCCAGCAGGGGTGGACACACCAGCAACTGGACCCCAGCAGACGGAGGATGTGACGGCATCATCGGGCAGGGCACGTGCACAACGGCGTCGGTGGATTCCATCAGCCTGGATGCCGTCGTGCTGGCACAGGCAGTTGCGTCGGAGGCAGCGGCAGGCTTGACGTGGGAGGCATCATGGCTCAGGGCCATCAACATCAGGGGTGCAGGCATCGGCCGGAGGGCAGGAGAACCCTGGAATGGGAGTGGCTTCCGTGTGGGAGCGGTTGTGCCAGCAGATAGGTGCGGAGCGGCAGCGGGCAGAGGAGGAACGCTCACAATGGTCAGGGCGGAGAACTCCATGCAGAGGGCGCTGAGGCGGGCTGAGTGCCTCGAGGGTCTTCGCAGGGAGTTGGAGCTGGACACTGCTTTATCCCTGCGAGACCTCGGGGCCGGGGAACATGCCCGCCTCCAAGCCATTGAACAGGAGTTCGATGATGCCCTGGCCCATGACAACATCCAGTGAGCCGTTGGACTAGCCCGCTGCCCTTGTAAATAGTTATGTAGTTAGTGTTAGGTTTCCTTTGTTTTTGCATTTTTTTTGGACCTTTTGGACAATGGGCCACATTTTTGTATATATTTTTTTTTTATTAGGTAGTGTTGTTAGATAGGTTTCATTTCTTTTGTTGGGATCATGGACCCTGGCTTGTTCATCTGTACATAGTTCACTGTTGGATTTTCTTTTCATTTTCCAATTTACCCATGGAGCAATGGCTTTCAATTATAATTTCCCATTGGATTTTCTTTTGTGGACTGTGACTTTGGACACCATTCCTTTGGATTATGATTTTTGGGTTTGCATTTTTTCACGGACATGCTTCTTTTTATTTTTTTACATTCCCATTTCTGTTTGTTTATTTTTGATTCAATTCATGTTTCCTTTAATACATATTTTTTGATCAAACTTCAATGTGTAGTATCATATCATTGGTTTCATGCATATCATGATATGGGTTTTGAGATTCACTGACACTCATTGGGTGTATGTGAGGGACATGTGTTCGTTTCCAAACTTCAATTGGTGTTCTATCATGTTATTGCCATTTCTAAGTGGGTGGATGCAATACTCGGGTGGGTGTTTTGCATTTGGAGGCTGACCATAGGGACCAGGGATCTAGATTGTGATGACATGTTGGCTGGGGAACATGAGTTGGGGCCTGCTGGCAGGTGCCCCACAGTGCTGGGGGGTGGGGGTGCAGGAGGACATGAGTGGGACATGAGTGGGGGCCTGCTGGCAGGTGCCCCACGGTGCTGGGGGTGGGGGTGCAGGGGAACATGAGTGGGACATGAGTGGGGGCCTGCTGGCAGGTGTCCCACAGTGCTGGGGGTGCAGGGGAACATGAGTGGGACATGAGTGGGGGCCTGCTGGCAGGTGCCTCACAATGCTGGGGGGTGGGGGTGCAGGGGGACATGAGTGGGACATGAGTGGGGGCCTGCTGGCTGGTGCCCCACGGTGCTGGGGGTGGGGGTGCAGGGGAACATGAGTGGGACATGAGTGGGGGCCTGCTGGCAGGTGTCCCACAGTGCTGGGGGTGCAGGGGAACATGAGTGGGACATGAGTAGGGGCCTGCTGGCAGGTGCCTCGCAATGCTGGGGGGTGGGGGTGCAGGGGGACATGAGTGGGACATGAGTGGGGGCCTGCTGGCAGGTGCCCCACAGTACTGGGGGGTGGGGGTGCAGGGGAACATGAGTGGGGGCCTGCTGGCAGGTGCCTCGCAATGCTGGGGGGTGGGGGTGCTGGGAGACATGTTTGGGGGCCTGGTGGAGGGTGCCCCTGACTGGTGGGGGGTGGGGGTGCAGGGAGATAGGAGTGGGGGCCTGGTGGAGGGTGCCCCTGACTGGTGGGGGGTGGGGGTGCAGGGAGACAGGAGTGGGGGCCTGGTGGAGGGTGCCCCTGACTGGTGGGGGGTGGGGGTGCAGGGAGACAGGAGTGGGGGCCTGGTGGAGGGTGCCCCTGACTGGTGGGGGTTGGGGGCCTGGTGGAGGGTGCCCTGCTCTGCTGGGGGGTGGGGGTGCTGGAAGACATGCATTGTTGATCAGTAGTGCAAGTTGACATGTGGCTTGGCTGGGGGGCATGCCCATGGTGGATGGGCTGCCTGCGGGACATGAGCAGGGGTGCAGGGTAGTCCCCCGTGGTGTGGGCTGCCTGCAGGGGCCGTGGAGGTTGTAGAGCGAACACCTGGGAGGACCCACGTGGCCAATTCACGTGTAGTACTCCCCAGAAACCCTGAAATACACGTACCCTGCTGAAATCGCGTGTGGAACTTCCCGCGCACCCCTGAAATACACGTACCCTGCTGAAATCGCGTGTGAAACTTCCCACGCACCCCGAAATACACGTACACAGGATATTCGTGTGTGGAACTTCCCGCGCACCCCTGAAATACACGTACCCTGATGGAATCGCGTGTGAAACTTCCCGCGCACCTCTGAAATACACGTACACAGGACATTTGCGTGTGGAACTTCCCGCGCACCCCTGAAATACACGTACCCAGCTGAAATCGCGTGTGAAACTTCCCGCGCACCCCTGAAATACACGTACCCTGATGGAATCGCGTGTGAAACTTCCCGCGCACCCCAGTAATCACGTACCCCGCTCGCACAGGGCCAATCGCGTGTGAAACTTCCCGCTCACCCCAGTAAAACACATCTACCCTGCTGAAATCGCGTGCGAAACTTCCTGCGCACCCCTGAAATACACGTACCCTGCTGAAATCACGTGTGGAACTTCCCGCGCACCCCTGAAATACACGTACCCTGCTGAAATCGCGTGTGAAACTTCCCGCGCACCCCAGTAATACACGTACTCCGCTCGCACAGGGCCAATCGCGTGTGAAACTTCCCGCGCACCCCAGTAAAACACGTACCCTGCTGAAATCGCGTGTGAAACTTCTCGCGCACCCCTGAAATACACGTACCCTGCTGAAATCGCGTGTGGAACTTCCCGCGGACCCCAGTAAAACACGTACCCAGCTGAAATCACGTGAGAAACTTCCCGCACACTCCAGTGATACACGTAGCCCGCTTGCCGTGCTGGTCCAGGGTTAGCGCAGCCCTTTGCGCTGGATTGGGGATTTTGATGGCTTTTCCCTGCGCAAGGGGCGTTCTTGGGGGCATAACTGGCGCTGCTGCAGGGTCACTGCGCCACTGTGCACCACGGCTGGTTTTGGTGGCTGGAATCCATGAATACGCTGTGCGCGGAAATGTATTTTAGAGCACACGGCTGGCGCAGGGATTCGCACGCGCACACTGTGCGCCAGCCGCGTGCGCCACTTGTGCGCTGAATTCTATGAATTATCCCCATGGTGTTTTCTACTTCTGTCATAGCTAATTCTGCCTCATTTGCTATTAGTGGCTGTCCCAGTGGTTCTTGGCTTCCTGTTACAGAACATTGACTACTGTCAGGAGTGTCCTTATCTATTTGGGCCTGGATTTCTTCTTTGTGTTGCTGTTCATTGTGCAACATCGATTTGTACTGCGTAAAGTTTACATCGGTGATAGTGTTTTCATTTGCTTTGAAAGCGTCTTCCTAGGAGTCATAGTTATCTAGTATCGCTTCTACTTTTCTCCATGGTTTAAAAAGTTGTAGCAGGTACATGTAATATAGTTCTTTCTGTTGAGGAGTTTTTAATGACAATTTGATATGATTAATTAAGCTTCGTTTGGAAGTTTCACTAAGCTGCCTTCACACTCTGTAACTTTATATCTACCTTTTTGTTCATCGAGTTTTATATTATTTTTTATACAAAGTTTTGGGCTATGTGGTATAGACACATGGTTTCCAAAGTGGTACTCTTGTTCGGGTAGTATATGTCTAGAAAATTGTTTTTCAAAATATCTTGGCTTTTGGGATCATTGTTGGCTACTGTTTCTATGTCCTCATATGATTTGAGAACTCTTTTTCTAGATTTAGGAGGATCAAGACTTAGCCATAGTATGTTTTCAGATTTTCCATACAAAGCAGTAACGGTTAAACGATCTGCAGCTTCATAGGAGCCACATTCTCTATGAGAGAGCATTTTTATGCCTAAGCTGTACAATTTCTGAGATAGTGTTTTGTCTGATGATAGTTCATTCCAGCGGTCTTGAAGCTCTGTATTTTCTGCTTTTGTTAAGTAGGCTGTAACATATCATGAAACTGCAGTGGAATTGTCTGCAATGTACTGCACATCTATGTTTGCATTCCATAAGAGGGCAATGATTGCATTGTAATCATTTATATATTTTAATTCTTCTGTTCTTCTTATGTAATACGTGTTCTTAGGTGATTTACCTTTAACACTATGGGCCTCATCACGAGTTTGGCGGTAACCCTTAAATGCGGCGGTAGCGCTATTACCACCGCATTTAAGGTTCCGCCAAATCACAGGTTTGGCAGATTTCCCCCCAGCTCTCAGCTGGGGGGAAATCCGCCAAACCTTCGCGCTATTAAAGCCGGCGGGAAATCCGCCAGCGGTAAGAGCGTGAAAATTCCCCATTGAGCCCAACGGGGAATGGGGAATTCCTGAATGGGCTCAGTGGGGAATGGGCAATACCTGTTCCACCAAACCTGTGATCCGGCGCTATTAGCGCCGGGGGGTTGGTGGTAGGGCTATTAACGCTGGCGCTAATAGCGCTGGCGTTACCGCCCAACTCGTGATGAGGCCCTATGTCTAATTGAAGACATAAAGTTCTTCACTTCATCTGTTTCTGTAACTGGTTTAGGGAAACCAAAGCAGCATTTGGTGTAGTATTTCCTTTTGTTTTTGTATTTGCGAAGACAATATTTGCCACATTTGTGTCTTTGAAATTGTACAATTTGTGCATGAAGGTCACTATGTCTCGTTTGTGAAGGGATTTCACAAGTGACATATTTTTGGATGAAGTGAAAAACAGTGGCATCAATGTCATTACCAAATTTAGGAGCATGTTTAATCCATAAAAGCATGTGGATATGTGGTGCTCCTCTGGCTTGGTATTCTTTTCTCCAAAAGAAGTGTTGCACTTCTCCGAGGGGAGGAACAGTTTTATTACAAATAAAGTGTAGCATTGCAATGAAACGATGGTGGAAATATCTTGAAATATTAACAGGATCTAGAGAGCAAAGTTCTCCAGGTGTTAGTATATCTTTGTTTGTTTTGTTTTTGTTTGATATGCGTAAGAAATCATGTAAATCTTCCCATGCATATTCTGCACAACTTCATGTAACTAACCAAGTGGGTAGGCCAAGGTTTCTTATCATACAACGTACATCTCCGTGATGTCGTAACCAGTACTCTTTTGTACCACACATGTTTGCAAACAGATTTGTAATGCTTGATTGTAAAACCTCATTTTTTTCTTGCACTTTTTGTATTAATTACGTAGCTGACATATTTTGAAAGTGGGTTCCTGATTTCAATATGTGTGCAACTCCGTAACATAGAAGTTGCTAGTTCACTTTCAAAGAGTAGGTGGAATATGTATTCCACATTTTGTCTAAATTTGGGATCTTCAGAATACATTTGTAATGAGCAGTATTCTGATGCTGTTATCTCAGCTGGTCTATCATCATAACTTCCTCCTTTGCAAGTAGGAAATAGCAGAGGAAAAGCACGTGCTTCTATACTTTTTTCCTATATGCTCATTGGTGATCCCTTGGTTTGTCACATTTGGTACGCTTCTAGTGCATCATTTATGGTGTCATTAGAGTGTAACGGATGAATTGTATAATGGTCTAAAATATTGGATACTGTAGCAGGATCTAGAAGTTCAAATTGACCAGTTTCTGGTGACTCTTGAATTATTTCAGTTGTTTCCCTTAAGTTTTCTTCAATATTTTTTTCTTTGTAGTATTCATTATTGTCTTTTAGATATTGAAAGGCTTGTCTAACTTTATGTAAGTTCACGAATGGCTGTCAAATTTTTTTGTCTTTTGTTGGTACACCATTTATTAAGACAATTAAAGATTGCTCTATTGGACGTTGCACTCCTAGAGTGTGCACATTTTCTTTCAGATCTAATGGTAAATAAACTACTTTGCCATGAATGCCTTTCACTAATTCAGAAGGGAAGTAATTTTGCTGTTTTTGGTTGGTCGTATTATTGCTTGAAATGGGTGCACTGTTTGAAATATGATGCTCACATATAAATTGAGTTGTTGGAGGGGTTTTGGTAGTGGGAATAATTCCAAGTTATTTGTGAAAGCGCGTGAAGGAGTTTGGTTGTTGTCAAGTTTTGTAGTGCAGTAACTGCAAAGTATTAAGGAGTCCGTTATTTCATATTTGTTTTCTGCTACAAGGTAGAGAGCTAATTCAAATCATTTGCAATCTTCATTGTCTTCTATTTTGTATGTTACGCCTATAGCTTTTGTGTTACTTTTGCAAAATGTTCTGCAGCAACACACACACACACATGGTTTGGTACTTCAGTGGATGTACTTTTAAATTTTAGTATTTCTTTTTTTATGTGTGTAGTAGAAGGTTGCCATGTGCAGAATTGTTGCTAGTCTGCTGTAAAGCTATTGCATTTTGTAAGTGGCTTTCACTTCCAAAATATTTTCTCTGGATACGGTTGATTTCTTCTTGTAGGTCTTTGGGTGTACCATTTAGAAGTGTGTTATTTAAATTGGCTAGTTCTAAAGCAGGACTTTTAGCATAGTAGAGTTTATAGACTAGATTTCTTATAGTTGAATGATGTGTTGATATCATTTGATATCATGGAAGATGCTTTTGCAAATAGGTCCTGATATACAGGCTGGACAGGTATCCATATCTTGCAGTAGTTTTATTTTGATTTTGTCTTTACCTTTCACATACTGATTGAGGAAATGACGTAAAGATGTGAAAGATTTTTTGGCAATGTTACACATTGACGTGCATGGCCATTTGTATACTGGACATTCTAGTTCAGTCGAATGGAGAGGTAATTCTGAGATTTCTGGGGATATTTTTGTAAGCAGTATTTCTTGTTCCTTTATGGTATTATTATTTTTTTTCATAACCTCGTCCACTGCTATGGATGGCAATTGTGTTTGTTTGGTTTTGTTTGTATGCTTCTTCAATAAAATATGGTTGTGTGACTCCATTCACCTCCACACATATGTAAGAAATTATTTTTGTTGATATTCCGTTTATTGAGAAGTTTTTTTGTAGTTTAGTAGTTAGTTTTGTTAGTGGTTTCATCCTGTTTAAAACTAAAATAAATAACTTCCTTTTGAGAAGGATCGCACTGTCTATGAGAGCTTCTAGGATTAATTTTCTACGGTAGGTTTTAAGGGTTGTACATGATTTCTCTCCTGTTTTTATAAGATTCTGAAGGACTCTGTGGCGGAACATTTTAGGCTAAAATACTTGTTTTGGTATGGTTACTTGCTAGTATATGAAGATTTATAGGAGCAGTTTTAGCAGTAGTGGTAGTCGAATTCTTGTTAAGCATTTTTTGTTTTGTTTTACATTTTGATAGAGGAGGCAAAGTTTCTGTACTAGAAGCTTGTTTTGTTTCGCTAAATGACTGTATTAGCTGTTTTGTTTGAACATTTTGTAAAAACTCTGGTAGAGATGGATGCTTATTTTGGACACTTTTATTTTCATTTGCTCTATTTCTGCGTTGCTTTCTACAGACTTGCTTTTTGGTAGGCATCTGTTTAAAAAAAAAATAAGGTATGAGTTTGGCCGTTTTGCAATGTATGTGTGCTGTGTGCATGAGTGTGTGAGTATGATGGGAAAGATGTATGTGGTGGTGTGTGATTGTGCATTGGGCAGTTACAAACAATGAGCTGGGAAGGCTATTCTTGTATTTGTGTGCTACTATACTGGGGTTCAGATGACAGTAGAAAGTAAGCTAGTGGTGAGGAGAAGCACTAATACTAAATGTAATGGTGTAGAATTAAAACGGTTCTTTGTTCTGCAATACTAACATTCTAGGGGCTGAGTTATGCCATTTGTGCGCCGAAAAAAAAACAGGGATTTGTGCGCCATTCTGCCTGCAAATCCCTGTTTAACAAATGGGGATTTGTGGGCAGAATGGTTCAGAAATCACTGTTTTTTTTGCTGCGCAAATTACATGAATGAACCACACATTGTCTTTGAGGAACAGTAAGAATATTAAGGTAGTATTGTACTTACTCTTTTTTTGTGGAATGAGCAGGTTTCTTAGGATATGTTGTTTGTAGTTTAGAGGCTGCTGATTTTCAGGAGGGTGGTCTTCATTGCAATTGTAAAAGAAAGAAGTTAGTGATTGTGTGTGTTTATAGCACTGATGTTAATGTAGAAGTTGATTTTTATGTTTTTGTGGTAGTATTCTTGTTTGATATCTGAACATAGTGTATGCATGCGTTTCATTTGACCATGTGCAGCAAATGAGTAAAATTTTAAGTGCATGAAATTCACTTGGTTTTTTACAGCTGTGTTGTAGATAGCAGACAGGTTTGGAAGTGATAGTTGATCATAGTAGATGGGAAAAATGTCAATAAGTTCATTTTATAGGTAGACATGCCAACAATCGGGAGCACCAGAGACAGAGATTTCAGCACCGCAATCGGGAACATTTATTTTTCTCATAGGATTGCATTGGATTAGCATTAATTTAGGCGGGAGACAGTAAATAATGGTGCGATTTTAGAATGAAAAATCAGGAGTCTCGCTCCTAAATTGGGAGGGTTGGCATGTATGTATAGGTTATGCGGGAGACAGTAAAAAATAGTGAGATTTTTATATGAAAAATCGGGAGTCTCACGCTTAAATCGGGAGCGTTGGCATGTATGTATTGGCTATGCAGGTTTAGTGGCATTACCCGGTTTATATGGATTCATAAGTGTTGTACTTGTACGCTGAATAAAATATGCATACCTGTAGTTTGTAATCATGCATGTGGATAGGCATGGAGCTGTAAGTAGAAATCTTCGAGACTTGTACAGTAGTTTTTGTAGTAGGTGCTTTCCAATTGTATGAGACTTGTACTCAGTGTGATCAATAGTACATTTGAAGTGCAGATTTCTGATGATGGAGTTAGATGTAGAGGTCTTAGATGTGATTGGTGAATGTTTGCGTGACTGCTTAGCTGTATCCAATGAGGGAATGGCACCGAGAGTGATGTGGAAAGGGTAGAAGGGCTGGCTAAGAGTTACGTGCCGCGCGGATGCCGTGGCTGTCCACGGGTAGGGCATGCCACATCTGGGATTTTCAGCAAATCCAATATGGAAAAGGGACTGTAGGAATCAGCCAATCAGATGTTGACATCTGATTGGCTGATTTTGTGAATTTGTGTAGAAAGAGAGTGTGTGTAGTGAAGATGGCAGAGGTGGAGAAAGTCAGGGTGTTGGTGCTCAGAGATATGTTTGTCCATGGTTTACAGCAGTATTCTCAATGCAGGCATGTGGCAAACAATTTCGATGTTAAAGGAGTGGAGGTGGTGTGGAGCACTGTGCCTGATTGCAATGTAGAGGCAATTCTCCCAGTTTGTGAAGATATGCGTAGGATGAGTAGTCCTCATCTGGTAGTTTTGCACTATGGTGCTTTCCATTTGTGCTACGTGAGTGCACCTACTTTGTTGGCAGATTTGGAACAGTTGGTTCAAGGAGTAATGAACATCCTTCCAAATGCGAAAGTATTTTTTTTCTGGATTACTACCTAGGGCAATATGGGACAATAGTTCTGTTTTTTGTCCTCAGCAAAACATTGCTAGATGTGCAATCAATCGAGGCATGCATGCTTTCATGCTTAGAGCTGGTATGTTTTTCTGTAACAATGAGAATATTGATTCGAGTAATGTTGTTTATTTTGAAGGAGATGGTATTTATTTATCTTTTTTTGGGAAATGCCATGCTGTTTTGAAATGTAAGGGTTGCTTTGGAGAAGGTTATGTGAAGATTTTAGTTCTAAAGTAAGAAGAAACCCCCCCCCCAAAAAATACAAAATAACAGGTGTCTGTGAGGCATCTGCAAAAAAACCCAAAAAACAGCTCTTTTCAGAGCCCACCTTAAAAGGGAAATGGGGCACACTATTTAAATGTACATTCACCATGCTCAGATCTTCGATATGTTCACGGACTGTGGGATGTATTTACCCATGCATCCGAGCCATACCTCAAAACTGTGCAGTACTGACATGGAAAACATCATGATGGCCAGAGCTTCCCAGAAAATGCACAGGGAAATGCATGAAGAATAGGCTGCCACTCATTTTTGCCGATGTTATGGGCACAGAAGGACACTGCCTAAAACCACCATTGGACTACCCACACAGTAGTCTGAAACCATTGGGAATGGCAATGCTGATTGCCAAAAGCAAACCCATAACTGTGGGGAATTCATTTGTTAAATCCCAAAAATGGGTGCAGTACCAGTACTCACCACTATCCAAAAGCCGGCGTTTTAAAACCACCCTGTGTTTCTCTGAAGGCAGGCTCAAAATGCCTATTTTCAAACATTACAATATGTGCAAAATATTCACTGAACACCAGCAGACATTTGGCAGAATGGAGTTTTGTGTGCCTACAAAATCTGGGAAATGAGGAGCCAGAACAATGCTTATAACAAAACTGGCTGAGCTATGGAGTCAGCAGTTTAAGTTGCACTGGATTTAAAGACACTAAAATCGAAAATGTTTAGATTAAATGAGTGACCTATGTTTGGTGTCACATGCCTTTGTAACTGTTGAAATGTCATAGTTTTGCACTTAGAATCAGCATTCTAGCTGCATGTGTAAAATTGCAAGTTAATTTAAAAAGCAACAAAAAACATGACAGTTAGCTGAAAGTCTGGCTTAAGGAACTTGATTTTTCTTGACAACTACCCCCATCAGGAGTGAAACTTGAGTCACAGCTGTGTTCCCAGGCCTAGCTGCCCTTTTGCTGCTCACACTAAGGATATGCCATCTATATGATAATTGAATTACCTGTGCACTACAGGAGCTCTGAACAAAGCCTGTCTTGACTCATGCAAAGGTTTTATTACAGCGGTCGTAAAATGTAGCTTCCTCTTGGCAGAAGCTGGGAGGGGCACTGCCTGTGAGAGCAAGCTGGCTTGGCAGAACTGGATAAACCAGTATTTCCACCATGTGACCTGGGAAACCACACCCCTTTGTAGCCAGAATATTGTTTAGAAAAAGATGAATAACTCATGGTGCGGACATGTGAAAATTTTATAAATGATACCATAATTCTTGTGATTTTTCTGCCCACAGTTTAAGAGGTTTTTAGAACCGGTGGTATGTTCAGGGGGGTGTCAGCGGAAAAGTGGATATTACTCTAAATGTATGCATGTTAAAAATCTGAAACTTCATCAGTTAATGTCCATACTCCCTGCGCACATGTATGTAAAGTTGGGTCAATGTCAGAAATTGCAAAATCAGTTAAAAAGTGAAATATGTGCCATTTCTGAATGCAAGCTCCCAGGAAGAGCAGAGTTTGAACAGGGTATACCTCCTGTAATGCATGATGGGTGCATATGATTTTAAAACAATATGTACCTCTGCAAATATGTATTTGTTTCAAATCTAGATTTGTGTGTAAGTTGACAGGAGGAGTGGACTCTCTGCAAGCCATAAAATGACATCACGCTGACACACACTTCCTTCCCCAATCAAATGAGAAATGGAAGTTTGACCAATTAGAAGCTGAGAGAGAGGTAGGGTCAGTGATGCTAGAACACACCCACATTCTAAACACATAAAAGCAGACAGACAGGACAGATAGGGACCTTCAATTCCATCTGCCGCTGGAAGCTCTGCCGGAAAAATCCATACTTACCTCCATCAAACTTCAAAGAGCCAACACTTAGACTCCAAGATAAACAGAGACTTCAGAACCTTAACCAAAAAGGTCACTGCCAGCAAGAGTATTTGTCAGCAGGCCTAAAAATCTTTTTGCAACTGAACTCTTCAGACAGCCGGCTGACGCCGTCTGAATTTTGCCAAGAACTTTTGCAAGAACCCGGTGACAGAAATATCCAAAGAGAAGGCAGGACTCGACCCAGAGAACCGGTGCCTAGCAGAGACCAAGCCATTGTATCCAGAGTGCTGACCCCGATGCTGTGAGCAGTTCCAGAGACCAGACGCTGTGCCCAGAGACCGTCCGAAGTCCAGACCTGTTGACCAGATCGTGACAAAGCCGCCTTCCTGTTTAAAATCTCTTGTGAGTACCGCCAAACTGTACCAAACCAAAGCTCTTAGTTTAAATTCATCTAATTCAATCTAGCTTAATCTAAGTAGAACTGTCTCCTAACTGTCACCTGTCATTTGCATAGCTGTCACTTGTCATTTTCTAGTTGCAAGCTGCACTTGTCTTTTTGAGCTTTTAAAATTTCAAATCTGAAAAACGACCTTTATTCAATCGCTCATATCTCCGCAACCGTTTGTGCTATTGGGGGCTCGGCCGGACGTTTGGGTTGGAATACCACTTGTGCAGCTTAATACAGTGTGCTAACTGACGGGATACATACATCCGGTCGGATCACCACGCTGCATTACGCTGTGAAGCATTCCTCAAAAGGGACACTCCAAGAAAAGTTCTGTTCTGCAAAAATAAAATACTAACTTCTGTAAGTCAGGACAGAGACCAATCTCTAGAATGACGACCTTGGTAGATATGAAAATAGCCAGAGAGCACCTCTTGCATAAGCTATTTGTGAGAGGTGAATGGACCGAACAGGGCCAGGATGCCTGGTTGCAGGCCATCACGCGACAGGTCACTGAAACAGGGTCAAACTTATGGAGAGATCAGGGTCCATTACATGTGGCCCTGAGTGAACTATATATGGCTCCTAAGGCCAAAGATGAACACGACATGATTGTTAGGATAGCGGCATACCTGTACCTATATATGGGAGACATGCAGGATAGATGTGCTGAAAGCCAAAATCTGGCAAATAGGCAACAGATGGTGTTAGAGAAGGTCCAATCTGACCTGGTCTCTTCTGAGCAGAGGCTGCAGAGGAGCCAGGAGTCAGAAGATGATAGTAGGCAGCACATCATTAAAATAAAGAAGGAAATGGATGTGCTGCAACAGGGAAAGGTAGAACAGGATACCAGATTTCTGGCCTTGCAGAAGGAATACCAAGAAGGTTTGGACTCCCTACTGCAAAACCAGAAAAAGCTGGAGCAACAACTGGACTTCAACAGGGTATGTGCTGAGCAGGTAGTCACCCTGCAAGGCCACCTAGATAGAGTGAAGGCAGAGAGCAACAAACTAATTCTGAAAGACCTGGATACCCAGGCAGAGTTTGATCAGGAGCGCCAGAATGCTGGTGCCTTCCAAAGGCAAAGGGAAGACCTGGCGGCACAGATGCAGGCTCTTAGTCAGGAAAGGGATACCTTAGGCCAGGAAGTCTGCCATTTAAAAAGAAAAATGGAAGAAAATCACCTGGCCCACCAGGGACTGGGTGACCTCCAAAAAGAACACCAGAACTTGCTAGAGCACACCAGGAGGGTGGAGGATGCTCTAGCAAGAAAGGAGCAGGCCAATAGGGACACAGCTCAGGAGGTAACCCTCCTGCAGCAAAGACTGGCCCAGTTCTCCAGGACCAACCAGGAAGTACAGAGGGAAAATGAGGCTCTCTGCCAGCACAATGAGAGGCTCCAGCAACAGGTAGCGATGCAGGAGAAACTGATAGAGTCGAGTAAGGCCTTAACAGAGGAACTGAAAGCACAAATGCAGGCTCTTGCATTGCAACAGGGAGCAGGGGCGGATAGAGATGAGGTCCGCTGGGAAAGAGAGACTCCTGACCATAACCGCAGGAGCCCTAACACCAGGGGCCTTCATCTCCCCCAGTCCCTGGACTCTACCACCCCCATGTCCCCTGGCGCACATGAGCACAGGGCCACAGGGATGGCAGATTACTATCCAGCTAAGAGTATGGGGCTCATAGGCCAGTACCACTCAGGAATGGAGGGGTGGGCATCCGGGTATGGGCACCCAAGTACAGTACAGTTCAATGGGGAACCCCAGGAGAGTAGGCCCATTAAGGTCATCCTGAAAACCTCTGCCCAGTTAGGTCAGTGGAGGGGGTACCCATCAAATCCTGGCAGCAAGGAGGAATCTGAAGACTCCTCTGAACTGCGCAGGACACAGGAGACCAGGTCCCCACAGTCTGCCAGCCATTCCCAGGCTCGCAGAATCCGGGAAAACCTGGAAGAACAGACGGGAACCTCTGGGAGCAGTGCCTCTGAGTCCGAGGACGAATGGACAAGGGTTACCCGAACCAACAAGGCCAATAAGGCAAAAAGGGCCTTGCTTAAGGACCCCTTAAAGCAGATTAAGGCGATCAGGAGCGTCATCACGCCTTACCATAAGAACGCTAAGTATTCTGTTTGGGAGCACTTAGAGTTGTTTGAACAAATGATGGAGACTTTCCATTTGAAGGACAGCCAAAGCTGTATTCAATATGTAAAGTGGACATTCTCCCCGGAATACTCCAGTTTCTTTGCGGGGCTGGAGGACCAAAATCATTTAAGATGGTCCACCTATAAGGCGGCCATCTTGAAACATTTTTCTGTTCACAGAAATCCTCAAGAGGCTCGCAAGGCAGCCTACAATTTGCAATGTGGGGAGGATCAGGCCCCACAAGAATTTGTGCAAGAACTGAAACGTGCTTTTGCGCAGACCACCAGAAGGGTGCGCACAGACAGTAGAGAATTCATCAATACATTTTTTCATGCCTTGCCCAAATACATAATGACCCAGCTCGTGAGGGATTTTCACGAGAAAAGATCTTTAGACTGGGTCCTTGAACAGGCTACCCGGATCTATGAGGTGCAGAAACCGGTAGATAGCAAAAATAATGCTCAGAAAAACCCCAAAGCCAACAGCACCCCTGCTGCTGCCAAGGTGGCAGAGGTAAAGGTCACCCCCGTTTTAGAGTTGGAAATGGGGGGGTCTAAAAACCTACCTGCACCTAATAATGCTAGGCCCAGAAGGTCCTCGGGCCAGTCACAGACAGGGAGCCAGGGAGGCAGCCCCACAAATGGGGTCCCTCGCTCTCCTGATTATGTAAGTCCCCGTTACAAGGGAAATCGACCCATCCTGGGTTATGTGTGGACTCCTCCAGCCCAAGGGGGGGGATCCAGCCGAGCACCTAACCCAGGGAACTTCCCTCCAAACTTCCCACAGGAGGGCAGAAATTTACCAAACCCTGGGCAGAACTTTTTCCCCAGATATCCACCCGACTTTCAGCCCCAAAACCATCCATCCTTCTTTCCCCAATTCCCTGAGCCCAGACCACTGAATCCGGGAGAGGGGAGGCCAAGGGCGGAGGGGTACCCAAATCTTCCCAACCCGGGGTATTACCAGAGGAGGGACAGCTACCCTTCCCGGGATCAGCCCAGGGGAGAAAACAGGGCCCCGTATCAGCCTGAGCGGGTTTCCCAGTTAGAGCGCCAGGTTCAAAACATGGCGCGGGATCTGGGTCACATACTGAGGGCTCAGCAGAACCCTCAGATGGGCGTGCCGGCGCAGAACGCACCCAACTCTGGACCTGGTGCTCCAGAACAATGACGGGGGCAGCACCCCGATAACTCACCGGTTCCCAGGGAGGAGGCACAAAGGGAAGGGGGGTGTAAAGCCTTGGAGGAAGCTTCCTTCCTCACTTGTAAACAGCCCCTGGAAACCCAGGAACCGGAAACAAAATCTCTTGCCCCTGAAAGTCTGCCCCCTAAGGAGCAGAGGGGGGGTGGGAGAAACAAAAGACCCAAACAGACTCAGTTTGAGGAGGAGGTACAGATCTTCCAATTTGAGGGAGAGGGATCCTCAGAGGATCCTGGGAAAAGGATCTTCTCCTTCAGAGAGGGGGGAACTCCTCCCAAAGAAAAATGGGTCCCTAGGAATGCAAATCCAGACTGGGGAGATGTGGAGACTGAGCTACCGCCGCCCACCATCTCATCCCAGAACCAACAGCAAGAAAATCCCCGGGTTCAAACCCATACTGGGGACTGCCTCCAAAAAGGGGGGGGCGGCCCAGAACTGGAACCAGGGGAACCCACAATGGCTCTGATCTCCAGTTGCCAACTTTTTCTTTCAGATTCCCAAGGCTCTCCACAGAATTCTGCCCAAATCTCTTCGCTAGCAATGTCCAAAACCAGAAAGTTAGCCCACCAGTTGTCCAAAAATGTACATTACCTGTGCCCCCTTGAGGAGAAGGAGGGAAGATATTATGCCCCGGTACAAGTACAGGGGCAGGGTACAATCTCGGCACTGGTGGATACTGGATCTCAAGCTACCCTTCTGTCCAGAAGGGCCTTTGACGAACTGAATGCAGGAAGGGGAGAGAATTACCAAATTCCTCTCACCTCTCTTCCTGGGCAACTCCAGAACTTTGACGGGAAGGAAATTCCCGTCGAGGGGACGGCAGATTTGGACATTAAAATTGGGCGACATAAGTTGAAACACCCGGTCATAGTTGTGACCCCAGAGGGCACCCCTTGTTTACTAGGGAATGACCTCCTGAGAAGGTTGTCACCCCTAATAGATTGTGTAAACAACGTCCTCTGGACCCAGACTAGCCGACCAATAAAATTAAAACAGAGTGTCAACCATGTTAGTTTAAACGGCACATGCCACATGGTTGAACAAAAATCTGACCAAGTAGAATTTCACTTCCAGAATAACCAGATTCCAGACGTGACAGTAATAGCAGTAGGACAACAGACTGGTGATGGGGGGTCCTCTCTATTTCTGAAAATCAACCTTCCTTCCAGTCTAAAGTGGTATTCCACGCTGGAAGGAAACACTCTGAAATTCTATACCAATCCACAATCTGAAACTCCCACTCCTATAGTCCAGAAAGATGTGAAATCAGCTCAGAGCCTGGCTGATATTCAGCAAATTGGAGAGCAGTTGTTCATCCCTGTCCAATTAAATGATGGGAAGGACTCTGTTCTCGCTCGAGTGTGTGTGAACAACGGTAAGAGCTTCATCAGCGAAGCCATGTTTCGCCAACTCCCAAAAGATCCAGCCATTCCCACCTTCAAACTGATAGACAAATGGGAAATGGACCTGGAAGCACCTAATTCCAAACATCTCCTGCCAAGCAGGTGTATGCTCAAAATCTCCATTGGCAACAAGAGCATAGTCCACAATTGTTGGGTCGTGCGAGACGTCCCTGCCGCCTTTTACTTAGGCAGTGACATTCTCAATGGCTTTGCCATTAGTTTGGACCTAATAAACTTCAAAGCTTGGTCCCGATTAGCGGATAATCCCATGGGCTTTGATGATCCAGAAAAAGTATTTAGGTCAGCTCAATTGCTACCTTATGCAGTTGAAATTCAGATCAAAGAGGAAATCACCATCCCAGAAAGGACCCGACAATTCTCCCTGGAAGTGAAAGTTAAAAGGGGACAAGAGTTGAAAAACCCTGATGCTTACATACATCTCAATGCTTCTCTCCAACAGCAAGGGTTAGGGGTAAACCCAACACCATTAGTCAACATAGAACATGACACCATTCCAATAGAGGTGGATAACAGCGACTTAAAGAGTATTACTCTAGCCGCAGGCACCATTATTGGAATGGCGGTTGATGACCGACATTTCTCCATTGATCTTGGAAATGAACTGTTAGGGCCAATCCCCAAGGACTGCTTTGACAGTGACAGTGATGACAACACAACACCAGACAGGATTTTTACCCGGCATGGGGGGAACTTCCTGGTGTACACTTCCTGCCCCTATGGTAAGGAAGATGTGACTTGTGACTTCAGGAGGGATGAGGTGATTTTCCAGGTCCATGAGGGCTGCCTTTCCCACCTGAAGCCTCCAGTCCAAATCAGCACTCTGACCAGGGACTTCTCCACCCAGCTGGAGGAGGCCGCTGAGATAGCCAAACCAGAAGTCTTTCCAGGCTTCAGGCAGATGGTGGAAGAGAGAGTCAACCTAGCTGATGCCTGTGTGACTCTGGAACAAAAGCAAAAGTTGAAACAAGTTTTCTTGGATTTCCAAGATCTCTTTGCGGTAGACTCATATGACTGTGGTCGCACCGACATCCACACAACAACAATCCCCACGGACCCTGGCATGACTCCTGTGTTTGTGAAGCAATATTGTTTGCCTCTCGCATCCATGGAGTCCCTTACTGAAATAATTAAGAACCTTGAGTCCCGGGGAATAATCCGTCCAGTCCACAGCACCTTCAATAATCCGGTGCTGGGAATATTGAAGCCAAACGGCCAGTGGAGACTCTGCGCCGACCTCAGGGAGCTCAACAAACGGGTCCATACTTCCCGATGGCCTCTGCCCTACATTGACCAAGGGCTGGCCCAGATTCAGGGGTCACAGGTATTCACTGCAATAGACCTGACCAATGGATACTGGACCGTGCCTGTCAGCAGGGAGGACCAATACAAACTGGCTTTTACCTTTGGGGGCCAGCAGTACACATGGACCCGGACTCCCTTCGGATACCTCAACTCCGGCAATGAATTCAACATTTTCCTACATAAGGCCATGCCCGACCTGGGTGCGAGGGGTAACCTGGCTTATGTAGATGATGTCCTCATCAAAAGTTCATGTGTGGAGGAACACATAGCGGAGATCCGTTATGTTCTGACACAGTTGAGGGCCGCCGGAGCAAAACTTTCCTTTCAGAAAGCACAGTGGTGTAGAACCCGTGTTAATTTCTTGGGGCATGAGATTACTCCTCAGGGTCTCTGTCCCCAGGAAAAGAAAGTGGAAGCACTTCAGAAACTGAAAGACCCCACAACTCTGCGGGAACTAAGGAGCCTCCTTGGACTGACTAATTACAGCAGAAAGTTCATTGAGGGCTACGCAGAGATCACCAGACCCCTGATTCATCTCCTGAAAGGGGGGGTCAAGTGGGAATGGGGTCCAGAACAAGCCGAGGCAGTAAAACAACTCAAAAGAAGCCTCTCACAAGCGCCTTGCCTAGCTTACCCTGTCAGAAACAAGGAGTTTTTCCTGGAGACGGGGTTCTCTAATACGTGCTTGACGGCAGTATTATACCAAAAGCATGACAAGGTCAATAAAGTAATCTCCTATGCGAGCAAAACTTTATCCTCTGTGGAGGAAAAATTCAACGATTGTGAGAAGGCACTCCTGGCAACGGTGTGGGCATTGAAGAATTACCGCCCGTTTATCCAGGGGGAACACATCATAGTGGAGACTCCACACCAGCCTCTGCAATATCTCCAAAGTGACAGAATCCGGGCCGGAAATGTGAGTAATTCCCGAATTACTTCCTGGATTCTGTCAATGCAAGGCTTTCCTGTGGAGGTCAGATATGGCCAAAACAAGAAGAGTCCCCTCGCGCAAGGTCTGGAGGACTTGCATGATTGTGCCAGAGAAAACTGTCTCGAGGACGAAAGTCTAAAAATAAAGGACAACACGGAGGCATACCTTAATTCCCCACACAAAGTCTTTGAAGAGGACAAGTGTGAGGGAATGCCCACTGTCTATGTGGATGGATGCTCTTACCATGTTGACAACGACGGGGAGAAAGAACTGGTGGCTGGCGTAGGGAATGCATGGGTGAAGGAGTTCCCAGAACCCTCCGCTGGATACAAAATTGGTCCCCGAAGTAGTCAGGTGGCAGAATTGATGGCTGTGCATCAGGCCATCCTCACTGCTGTCCAGCATCAACTCCACGAACTGGTCATAATCACAGATTCGGATTATGTACGGAACGGGTTCGTGGAGCACCTGGTTAGTTGGAAAACCAGAGGCATGTTATGTGCTAACAACAAACCCTTGAAACATGGGAAGTTGATCCAAAACATTGATGATCTGGTCACATCGAACGAGATGACCATCTATTGGAAAAAGATCAAGGGTCATTCCAAAGTAGAGGGACCAGACAAAACTGGAAATGACTTAGCTGATCAGCTGGCCAAAACCGAGGCCATCCAAGGGGATCTAATTGAGATTGAGTCCCTGTTGGGGGAAATCCAGGTCACTGCTATCACTAGGTCCCAGACAAATGCTCACAACGACCTTTCAATTGCACAATGGAGTAAGGAGACCCCTGATGCTGATTTGATTACAGCTCAGAAGGGGGATCCAATTATTGGTAAATTTTACCAGCACCTTGAGGACCCTGAGAACTTTCCCCTGACGGATACCGAAAACATTGGGAAAGAGGACCTAAGAGTGTTGATGAAATGTCCAAAAATGTTCCGGATCCAAGACGGTTTGCTGGTAAGGAAATCCAAAGCTGGCCACGATCAGTGGGTGGTTCCTACCTCATTCCGAAGCCTGATGTTAAGTCACGCCCATGATGCGGCCACCGCCGGTCATAGGGGGTTTCACACAACATTGGAAATCTTAAGAGAGGTTGCATACTGGCCACACATGGGGCAGGACCTCGACCAATACTTGAAGGGGTGTCTTGTGTGTGCACAATTTCAGCCATCATCCCTCACGCACCGTGCGCCTCTCCAAAAGAGGGGGATGACACTGCCATGGTCAGATTTACAAATCGACTTTGTAGGCCCCGTGATTCGCTCGGCTAGGGGGAATAAGAACATGTTGACTGTGACATGCTTGTTTACCAAGTGGGTGGAATGTCTCCCAGCCCCAAATTGCAAGGCAGAAACGGCAGCTGCCTTGATGATTAACCACATCTTTTCCCGTTTTGGTCTACCTCAAAGGATTGAGTCAGACAGGGGTAGCCACTTCACCAGTGAAGTAATGACAAAGATGTGGGAGATACTGGGGGTCCAGAGAAAGCGGCATATTGCTTATAGACCAGCTTCTTCTGGGGCAGTAGAGAGATATAACCGAACCATTGTGAGCATCTTAAAAAAGTTTGTGGCAGATTCTGGGCCAAGTTGGGATATCCGATTACCTCTGGTCCTAATGGCCATCAGATCTACCCCTTCATCTGCAACCAAAATGTCACCATTTGAGTTGATGACTGGGCGCAAGATGGTGCTTCCTCAGCATTTGCTCTACAGGACCCAAGAGCAGACACTGATAAATGCCTCCACTACTCATGAGTATGTGGAGAATTTAAGGAAACACCTCCAACATGCTTTTGCTTATGCTCAGCGGAATCTAGAAAGATCGGCTGATAGCATGAAGACCCACTATGACCTGAAAACTTCCAGGAAGGAATATCAGGTGGGGGACCGGGTCTATCTATACAACTTCCAAAGGAACCAGGCCAAGCAGCGCACATTTTTGCCTACATGGAAGGGACCATTCGAGATCATAGACAAAATCTCCCCTGTGGCCTACAAAATCCACATCCCCAAAGGTCCTTTGGCAGCGGGGGAAGACAAGTGGGTACACATAAACCAGTTGAAGTGTTGCCATCCCAGGCACGCTCTGCAACAACTGGAGGAATCCTCTGGAATCCTAGCGGGTACTGTCTCAGACTAATTCTGTTCCAATCATAAAACATACCACATCTAGTCTCTAAATATTGTGATTTGCATGAAACTGTCTCTTAGTTATACTGTTTTTTTATCAAAATAAGAATGTAATGTTTCGTCATGATGAAATGCATATGCTGCCCCACTATCTCAACAGTGGTGGAAAAACGTCTATGAGTAGGTATTGCCGCTCTTCCTTTGTCGTCCTAGGAGAAAGAAAACCTGAAGACGGGCCAAGGAGGACGATCCGGAGACCAGGAACAAAGATCCAATGGGCCCAGTAGACCGCCCAATCTTCCCATCAGGACCGGCGAGGAGAACCGATCGATCAGTACCGGATGGAGGAAAAGATGCTGAACTGTGCCATCTATTGGAAGAAGATGCGGAAACATCCCAGGTCTTGCGAGTCCCATTCGTGAAATAGAATGGCCATCGCAAGAGGGGGGCTTGTGGGATGTATTTACCCATGCATCCGAGCCATACCTCAAAACTGTGCAGTACTGACATGGAAAACATCATGATGGCCAGAGCTTCCCAGAAAATGCACAGGGAAATGCATGAAGAATAGGCTGTCACTCATTTTTGCCGATGCTATGGGCACAGAAGGACACTGCCTAAAACCACCATTGGACTACCCACACAGTAGTCTGAAACCATTGGGAATGGCAATGCTGATTGCCAAAAGCAAACCCATAACTGTGGGGAATTCATTTGTTAAATCCCAAAAATGGGTGCAGTACCAGTACTCACTACTATCCAAAAGCCGGCGTTTTAAAACCACCCTGTGTTTCTCTGAAGGCAGGCTCAAAATGCCTATTTTCAAACATTACAATATGTGCAAAATATTCACTGAACACCAGCAGACATTTGGCAGAATGGAGTTTTGTGTGCCTACAAAATCTGGGAAATGAAGAGCCAGAACAATGCTTATAACAAAACTGGCTGAGCTATGGAGTCAGCAGTTTAAGTTGCACTGGATTTAAAGACACTAAAATCGAAAATGTTTAGATTAAATGAGTGACCTATGTTTGGTGTCACATGCCTTTGTAACTGTTGAAATGTCATAGTTTTGCACTTAGAATCAGCATTCTAGCTGCATGTGTAAAATTGCAAGTTAATTTAAAAAGCAACAAAAAACATGACAGTTAGCTGAAAGTCTGGCTTAAGGAACTTGATTTTGCTTGACAACTACCCCCATCAGGAGTGAAACTTGAGTCACAGCTGTGTTCACAGGCCTAGCTGCCCTTTTGCTGCTCACACTAAGGATATTCCATCTATCTGATAATTGAATTACCTGTGCTCTACAGGAGCTCTGAACAAAGCCTGTCTTGACTCATGCAAAGGTTTTATTACAGCGGTCGTAAAATGTAGCTTCCTCTTGGCAGAAGCTGGGAGGGGCACTGCCTGTGAGAGCAAGCTGGCTTGGCAGAACTGGATAAACCAGTATTTCCACCATGTGACCTGGGAAACCACACCCCTTTGTAGCCAGAATATTGTTTAGAAAAAGATGAATAACTCATGGTGCGGACATGTGAAAATTTTATAAATGATACCATAATTCTTGTGATTTTTCTGCCCACAGTTTAAGAGGTTTTTAGAACCGGTGGTATGTTCAGGGGGGTGTCAGCGGAAAAGTGGACATTACTCTAAATGTATGCATGTTAAAAATCTGAAACTTCATCAGTTAATGTCCATACTCCCTGCGCACATGTATGTAAAGTTGGGTCAATGTCAGAAATTGCAAAATCAGTTAAAAAGTGAAATATGTGCCATTTCTGAATGCAAGCTCCCAGGAAGAGCAGAGTTTGAACAGGGTATACCTCCTGTAATGCATGATGGGTGCATATGATTTTAAAACAATATGTACCTCTGCAAATATGTATTTGTTTCAAATCTAGATTTGTGTGTAAGTTGACAGGAGGAGTGGACTCTCTGCAAGCCATAAAATGACATCACGCTGACACACACTTCCTTCCCCAATCAAATGAGAAATGGAAGTTTGACCAATTAGAAGCTGAGAGAGAGGTAGGGTCAGTGATGCTAGAACACACCCACATTCTAAACACATAAAAGCAGACAGACAGGACAGATAGGGACCTTCAATTCCATCTGCCGCTGGAAGCTCTGCCGGAAAAATCCATACTTACCTCCATCAAACTTCAAAGAGCCAACACTTAGACTCCAAGATAAACAGAGACTTCAGAACCTTAACCAAAAAGGTCACTGCCAGCAAGAGTATTTGTCAGCAGGCCTAAAAATCTTTTTGCAACTGAACTCTTCAGACAGCCGGCTTACGCCGTCTGAATTTTGCCAAGAACTTTTGCAAGAACCCGGTGACAGAAATATCCAAAGAGAAGGCAGGACTCGACCCAGAGAACCGGTGCCTAGCAGAGACCAAGCCATTGTATCCAGAGTGCTGACCCCGATGCTGTGAGCAGTTCCAGAGACCAGACGCTGTGCCCAGAGACCGTCCGAAGTCCAGACCTGTTGACCAGATCGTGACAAAGCCGCCTTCCTGTTTAAAATCTCTTGTGAGTACCGCCAAACTGTACCAAACCAAAGCTCTTAGTTTAAATTCATCTAATTCAATCTAGCTTAATCTAGCTTAATCTAAGTAGAACTGTCTCCTAACTGTCTGGGCCTGTGTTTTCTAAGCTTGCTGGGGTGAACTGAATCACATTTGATTGCATTTCTGAGAACTGTGTGTTTTCCTTCCATTTCCTTGCCTTGCATCAAGGGGGGGAGGGGATTGCCAGAGAAAAGTGATTACATTGTTTTGTTGAAATCATATTGAGTATTTCTATACTGCATTTCATTCATTCAACCTTGCATCCATTTGAACTCTATAAAGCATTTTGTACCACCTTCTTCTTTTGTTCCTATTCACCTGTGTGCTATCTTATCCATTTCATGTCAACTCCTTATTGATTATAGAGAAGCGTGTTGGTGCCAGATTCTCTGTTGTTAATCTTTATCATATCAGATTAAGTGTGCTATTCAATTATTAATTTATTGTAAAGTTTGATATATATATCTATTGTTTAAATTATCAAATAAACCTTTTAACTTGCAAAACAGAACTACTTCTTGGCTCAGTGGGGTCAGGGGGATTCCAAGGGAGGGGTGTTATATAGGGGTAGTCATCCAGAACGCATGAACTGGACATAAAGATATATCAATAAGGGTTTTCATTCAGTATTCTAGACTAGGCGTTGACTTGGCTGTAGTGCTGAATTGAATCCTCTTACAGGACATGGCGGTAGTCTGCTGAAGTGGGAGAATGGGACAACACCCTCCCCCCAATCTCATCCAGACCATGGCCAAGAGGATCACGACCCAGACATCCCCCACGAGACAAGTTTGTCTATTTACCAGATGACAATATACCCTGGATCAGAAACTTAGACATAAGAGGAGTATGCCCACCAGCACGCCCCGCACCAGCCCGCCCGGCTCAAGCTGACGCCTGCAACATGGATGAGCTCGACTAAGAACAACAGCCACAAGTATCCACATCGTTAGAGATGCCATAACGATATAGCCAACTGCCAAGAACACACGTGCCACCATGCACACTGGTTACTCACACGCCAACCTACATGAAGAACATACACAGTGCTATGACGTAGGTGACTGACACACCCACCGACGTGCATCGTTGTTATTTTTCACATAGGCCTTTTCACAATACCGATGAAACGCAAGACGTCTGAAGAGCTTGTGTATATGCTTGCTGATGCTTCTCCCGCCACCCATCCATATGACGACACCATCATGTGTATCTAATACTGCTTGTGACGCCCTGTCAACCCAAGACCCCCATACCATGGATTATGTACCCTTACCCATGTACTAGGCCCGGGTAGGCCGCAAGCAAGAGTCACCCAGACAAGAGCCTCGCCATGAAAATCCTCTCAGAACAAGAGTACAAGTGCTGACCATGCAGAACGAGACCCCACCAAGGGCTCACAGCCAAGGCCACAATGTTGCAACTGGCATGCCACGAGCCCAGTGCCAAGGTTATACCTGTAAAATGCCAAGCATACAGAAGCGAAATACAAATCTAATGCTCAAAATTCTGCTCCAACTACGGTCTCTCCACACGTGACCAAGCCGAACTGACAAGATGCCAGGCTCACGAGGTGGGAAGCCGCCTGGGTCCCATTTCTGGGACACAGGTTGCAACAACAAAGCGGTAAGATGGACACCTACAGCGATGGGAATGACCTGCTCACAATCCTATGAGCAGACCTGTCTGTTGCCTGCACAAACACATAGTTGCAAATTGTTGCTAATGACAGGTACACTGCAAGCTGGGAACAACGATGGTCCTAGGCTTGGGGGCTCACGGGAGAACCAATCAGAACACAGGGGGGCTCATCACTGACGCCATTAGTGTTAGCCGATCACCAGGGGTCCCCTTGTAACAATTCTAAAGTAACAACTATTAGGGACAACCCAAGTGTACAACCTGACCCATCCTTACCCACTAATATCCCTCTCCATATGCTACCTATCCTAACCGTACCACTCGGGGAACCAATCCAGAGTGGTGATAGGTTTTTTGCTAACTTTCCCAGGTGACGCGGATAGCGTGTCATACTGCTGTTAAAAGGGCCTGCGAGCCCCACAAGAGTGAGAGTCTGATCGGACACGTACGATCCGAGACCCATCCCTGCCGTTGTTGTAATAAACAGCAGAATCACCTTGCTCCTTGTGTGTGTCACATACTCCTTTTGGGGACACGGGAGGAGTTGGGGCCTCCCCAGCCCGGAGGCCTGTGGACGGCTCTGCCGGCCCCGGGAAAATCACCCCGACACTGCGGACAGCACGTACTACATACAGGTATTCTGGGGTGGATAGGCATGCAAATGAGAATGAACAGAGCTAGGGATTGGTCAGTAAAGTTTTGTGGGTGTGTTGTGTAAGGAGAGATTTTGTGAGAACGTCTTTTTTCTGAGAGAAGAACAGATAGCTATGGCTGTGTGTTTTCAAAAACAGATTATCTGGATTTTGGGAGACTCATGTATACATTGGTTGGAGGTGCAAGCATAACATTGCGGAGTAGCTGCAGATCTTGGATTCCCTCATGTGGAAGTGCACTGGCATGGAGTGTGTGGAATGAAGTGGCTGGACTTGGTACCTCTCTGTGCTACTTTAGAGACAGAGCATCATCCAGACATAATTATAATTAATTGTGGAGGGAACAGTTTAGGACATGTTTCTGGAATTTCTTTGCAATAAGCAATGAAAGAAGGACTTGAGAAGGTCATGGACATGTTTCCAAATTCCCAAGTAATTTTTTCTCGTATTGCGCAAAGACAAATGTGGCTGCGTTCTTCTTCATTTGGTCCACAAATGGAGAAAGCGAAGTGCAATGTCAATAAGGCTGTTTGTGCCTTTCTAATAGATGTTGGCATGTCCTCTTTTCACAATGAAAATATTATGTTTCATAGCACATACATTTTTCGCAGAGATGGAGTCCATCTTACATATGTTGGCAATCAGATTTTTCTTAGAAATGTACAAAACTCATTGCAACCTTTTTTGGAATTATAGTCATCTATTTTGCAGTAGATGTTGATGATTCAAACACACAAAAACACCACCAAAACACTTCCTCCCAGAGAAAAGTGCATTGGTTTTGCTAGGGCAGCAGCCCAAAATTGTATCTGTCCTAGGAATGTCAGCAGACTTTAAAAAAATACGTGGGGCCCTGCACTGTTTATTTGACACTTCTATTTTTAAACAGTGAAAGGCGGCTCTGAAAAGAGCCTTTTTTTGGATTTTATTTTGCTTTTTTACACACGACACACTAGGAGAGGAGGGGAAAGGAAGGTAAGGAAGGGACACCAACCACGGGGATAAGAAAGGGTAGGTGGAGAGAGGAAGATGTAGCGTGGGCCTTATTTAGGTAGGTAGCAGGTCTTCAGGTGGTTTGTGACCGTAGCCTCGAAAGCACTTCGAAGACTCTCCCCCCTGCAGAGTACTGCGTCGCAGTACATACACAATATTGTGACCCTCAAAAGGTAAGGATTAACAGCATCGCACATGGCCTGTGAAGCAGCTGGGGGGATGCGCTCTCCCACAGGAGTGTCTCTTGTGGTGAGAGGAGCGGAAACGGAGGATGCTGTAGAGGAACTCAACCTACTATGTTTATCACAAGGTACAACCTTGCGAATGTCTTCACTGTGGAACGCAGTTAGGTGTCGCTTCATGGATGTGTAATAAAGCTGTACGAACCACGTCTCCCATGACTCAGCACCAATTTGCACTGGTTACAGGTGACCTTGTTTGCACATGCTTTTGGTACGTTACCATGAATGGTAAACAACCGCCACACCCTAGACTTCCAGTGAGTGTTGGTAGTAGGGGGTTCCTCAACCTCATTCTCTTCATCCTCTTCATTCTCGTTCTCTACATCCTCACGCATGTTCTCCTCTGCAGGCCCTTGGGGAGGTGATGGTGGTGGAGGGTTTGGGGGTGGTGCTGAGGCAGATGTAGCAACGGCAGCCATGGATGCCATTAGGGTTGATGAGATAATCTCAGCAACAGCAGCAAAGGCAGCAAAAGTCAATCTGCAATAGCCAGAAGTACAATGAAGATCAGCTCTGGGGTGTGGTCTTTTATAGGGGTGGAGGGGTGCGCCTCGCGACCATATCGAACACTCAAAAGCGTTCAAAAAGTTACAAAAAGTATGTGGAAAGCCAGGGCCATTGTTTGGGACATGTGAAATGGTGAATTTGTACTGTAAAATAATTTGGATTGTCTGAATAAGTTCTTTTAAAATGTTGGGGAACCGGACAGAGTCTGCAAATTAGGACAAACGCTCAGCGTGGGTGCGGTCACCTGATGACGTCGGGAACACGTCCGCAAAGGGAACGGGTATCCGCAGGAGACCAAATGCACAGAAATGGTTGTGCGCATGCGCACGGGTGTTCTACGGACATTGTTTGGGTCATGAAAGTAATTAAAAGTGTGACACAAGTTAGATGGACAGTTACGGACAGGCACGATGTTCACACGATTTACGGGTGTGGTGCGCATGTGCGTAGATATTCTGCAGACTGTACGGCCAGGTATAATGTCCTTAGGACACCTCCATTTTGTGTGACTACGGACATCCCAGACACCGCACGTGTTCTACAAACACTTCCATCTTGGTTGCAAACCGTACGGACAGGTATAGTGTCCTTAGGACACCGCCATTTTGTTCTTTTACGGACATCCCAGACACCTGGTGTGTTCTAAGAACAGTTCCATCTTGGTTGCGAATGGTACAGAGAAGCATAGTGTCCTTAGGACACCCCCATTTTGTTAATTCCAGACAGGCCGGACAGATGCGCTGTTTGCGGAAATTTTAACTGCTTTATAAAAAAAAATAGGACATTTTTTTTTTATTATATACATATACACAAATTATGAAAGAGAGGGGGAAGCAGAAACTGATACAAAAACAGGGGAATTAGGGGTTTGGAGAGGATGGATGGGAGGGGATGAAGGGATGGAAATCTCATCAAAACGCTTATGTTGGTGTTCAGGGTTTGGGGATAGTTCACTGGGACATGGAGAGGGGGTACAGGTACAGGTGGGATAATGGTACTTAATTTCTTCTTTTATGTGGTCCTCCACTAACTGTTTCAAACCATTGAAATTTTCCTTGAGCATGTCTATTTTCTGTTCCATGTGTTCCAGAGTCTTTTCCAATGTGTCTTTTGGTGTACTATTTTCAATCTTTGTGTGGTCTGTTAAAAATAAATATATATGTTAAGTACACATAAAGTAATTATTATTGATTTCCTTATATGGAGAAGTGTCTACCATTATTGTCACTGTCTGCAGACATTTCCTCACGTGGAAAATTGTCCTCAAGCCACTCCAAAGTACTGCACATTTCTGTGTGAAAAACTAAAATATATTATTTGTAGTGTACATCATACAAAAAGTTTAGAAATATATACGAAAAATGAAGTTTACTTACTAGTTTCTGTTAAGTTGTATTTGTAGTGTTGTGTAGGTCTACTGTTGCTTCTAGCTCTGCAGTTTCTGTGAGGTAATTGTGTTGGAGGCATGTCTTTTTTCTTATTGTATAATCCATTTGATTACATATGGTATTTAAATGGATGGTTGATGTGTTAAATATGTAGGTTGCACTGCGTATTTATTATTATATATAATGTGTTTATGTGCTGCTTTTTGAACTTGTGCAGTGTTAATATGGTATCAAAGAACAATTTTAGATACCCCCCCGAGTGTTTGGGGAGTGCTGATGTCGTCCATGACCGTCCGCGGACATCAGAATCATTAGCGGGGTGTTCAGGATGTTCCATGTTACATGTATATAAAGTAAGGGAATCGTAGTAAACATCAACCAAATTCACACTATGAAAATGTATATTCAGTAAAAAAAGTTTGCTAAAGGGACGTTATGGTTAAGTTGCGCTATTAAAAACCTATGAAATTCAGTAAAAAAACATTATAAAGGGACGTTATGGTTCCAGGTAAAACCGAAAAACCCCTGAAATTCGCTAGTTATGGTCAGCTAAGCAACCATTACTCGCGCCACCACCGTACACTGCTAAGACTAACACCCAGGACATCAAAGATGACATCACAAATGTCATTGATGACATTGTTGTCAAAACCTGCATTTATTGCAAATTAGACTATCTAAATCTACTCCAATATCAGGATCTGTGATGTTTGCTTCTATTTATTTATTTTCAGAAGTCTAGGTTGTCAATGAAAGATCCTTTTTTCTTTTTTGTTGTGTAAGCAAGATCCTTTGCTTATCATTTTGCAATATACCATTTCCTCTGATGATGGCCTGTTTTTATGTTTCAATAGCTATGTTGATGACTTGATGTTTATTTTTTTGTTATTTGTCACTCTTTTTAAAATACTTCTACCTTTAGTTTAACATACACTCAGGTGAATGAAATTGCACCTTGAAGAAAGAAATATGCTATTTCATGACTTAATAATTTTGTTTTTAATTGAATTTTGTTACAAGGAACATATGATGTAATGTCTGCGTAATTTTACATACTTTGTTATATGTTAGATCTTCCCATGTTGTAAAAAGTGTGTTTACAAACAAAAAAAAACTTGAATAAAATAAAATGAAGTCCTAGCCAGTGGTCTAGGCTTGCTCTTAGCAGATGGGCATAATTATATGAGCTGGTTATATGACAATGGAATAGGCCTAATTCACAGAAATGTGCTAAATCCCCAAAGTAGTTAACACATGCGTGAACATTGCCTGGCCCAAATGTACTGTACCGAGAGCGGAGTCACAGAATTAAATGCATACATAAAGCTGCAGCGCAAAAAAAATGTAGCGCCTGGCATTCCCACAGCACACCCCTCTGACTTAATGAACATAGCACTATCAAAGTACTCTGCACCACAATGTGAAGTGTGCCATTGGCCGGACCAAGTTAATTACCAGCAATCACCTTTACTTCCACTTCTCTAATGCAGCCAAGTCCTTGCCTAATACCTCCACTAATCTGTGCCCCCGAAGCCCACATTAATGTACCACCCAAAAGTCCTGGCCCTAGTTCCTCCACTATTCGGTGCACCTTAAGCAGAGACTTGTTTAAGGTGCTCTGCCTTGTATTCAAGTGTATTCATGAGATTGCACCTTCTTACCTAAATACAAAAATCCAGTTGTACGGCCCACAATGATATCTGCGTTCTAAAGACCAGCACATTCTGCAGGTTCCATTAGTGAGAACAACGACATGGGGCGAGAGGCGATTCTCTTCCTTCGGTCCCCGGGGCTACAATTCCCTCCCTTGGACATTCGAAGTTCTGAATCCCTGACTGCTTTCAGGAAACAATTAAAAACGTATCATTTTGTGTAACATCTCCTATTCACCACGTCAGATTTTGAGATGGCGTGATGCAGTATCAATTGATTCAGCTTTTTCATCTGCGCCTAGATGCATTCTTTGCCTGGTCCCCCGAGGGTATGCGCACTATAAATAACCAAATCAAATCAAACCCCATTCCCACATTACGGTGGCACCCACAAGTCCTCATCCCATTACCTCGACTAATCTGTGCCCCCCAATCCTACACTAAAGTGGCAACTATAAATCATCATCCAATTAGCTCCACTAATCTGCTCCCCCTAATTCCACATTAAATCTGCACCTACAAGTCCTCACCCAGTACCTCGACTAATCTGTGCCCCCACAGCCATATTTAGAGAGCACACACAAGTCTTCATCCCAGTATCTCCACTAATCTGCACCTCTAAATCACACATTAAGTCTGCATGCACAAGTCCTTGTCCCAGTACCTCCACTAACCTGCGCCCCAATCACACATTAAATCCACACCCCCAAGTCCTCATCCAAATATCTCCACTAATCTGTGCTCCAAACTCTGCATCACACCATGCCCATGCCACTTCCACACTGTAACTGCCCTAACAAGGTGCAACCTCACACCTGGCGTTGGATGAAATGTCAAATTTCCGAGTGAAATCATTTTAAATCCGCTTGCTGTAGAGGTCCATGATGAAGCCACAGCCCACCTTGCTAGGTTTCATCCACTCCCATGTAATTTGGCTACAATATTTTGATAATAACTCACTGGATGTTCCCTCAATACCCCTTGCACTTAGGAACACAACAATTGGACTCCCATTGATGTACCAATCGTGTTGGCTGCTGAATACACAGAACTGTATGCTGGCGCACACTCATGATCTTTTTAGATAAGGACAGCATTGCATACCCAACATTAATGGATCCTCACACACTCACAGACGCTAGAAGGTGCTGAACAGATTTGCATGCCACACTCTATATGTTAGTGGTGTCATTCTTACAATGTTTGCAAGTGCAATATCACTAGCAAGCTATGCACCTTGAACAGCAATGGGCCTATTTTATTGTTGAGAACTTACTTTTGTCAACCGTTTTGCCCTGCATCTTCCATGAACCAGATATTATCCTCCAACATTAACATGTGAAGCAGTACTGGTCGTTCCAGGACAGTAACCTCTTCCAGGGCTTCCCCTTGGAGCACACTCAGCTGGACAACAACAGCCGATTACATGGTTCCTGTTGCCACACCGTGGTCATTTGCCCTTTAGGTGATATAGTCCTCATGTGAGGTAGGAGCCCATGCAATTAAAGGTATCCAACATAGATTATTTTCCTCCACAATGAGAATACGTGACATTTTTTTTTTTATTATTTTAATTTGGTTGTACAAAGACAACCTAACACAAAATTATCACTTTAAATGCAACATAAAACAGGTCATTTAATTGCACAGATTAAGCCCTAAAAATGAAATTCTCTAAAACAAGCCTAAGCAGGATAGAAAATATCCCCCTAAAAACATACATCTACACCTTTTAAAATGTAAGTATTAATGGACACACAATTATCACCAATTAATCTTCAACAATCCTGCATAGTTATGTAATGCTACCATTGCAATAGTTAAAACCTTGTCATGATCACTCGAGAGTCTTTCATACATTTCCACTAAAGAAAGTGTCGGGGCATTGTGCGCAAATGTTCCAAATAGCATTATTCTGTTTCTGGAGGGCAGTGCAATGAATCAGTAGGTGCTCTCTCGTCTGCACCATACCCTCCTTTTTACAGAGTTCACAGTTCCCATTTTCACCACTACACTTTCATGTCCTAATCTGCTGTATGTCCCCCATAGGCAGCAGATTTACACTATAGTGGCAGAATTGTTTATGCCAATATGAGCTGGGGATTATCTTCACATAGGCGGGAGTAGTTCCCAAAGGTTTATCAGATTAGGATAGACCCTTATACAGTTTATAGACTCTTAATTTCCCCATAGTCTTCATTGAGTCTATTTCAGACAAAGATCTTTTCACTAGCCCTGAATTGTTAGTCAGATCTACCACCGTTTGAAGAATTTCTCTGAGGATAGATTCTGCACATTGATTAAAATTGTTAATAGGACAATATGCCATACTCATTAAAATGTGATGAAGGTCTACATATAGTGATCTTCCCGGAGAAACAAGCAAGTTTCTGTAGAAAGCAAAAATCTTCCATTTGAACCAGAACTCCATTGAGGCCAGACCTAGTTCCAATCTAAGGGCTGGGATTGGTAGACAATCTGGCAATCTCAGCACTTTTTTCCATATTCTAGATTGTACCCTCACCCAATCTATAGTCCTGGCTAATGGGTTAATCTCTAGACCATACAAGATTGATGGGACAACTTGCATTTTATAAAACTCCATCAGTGGAGTTAAAGAAAATCTACAACATTTTGAGTTTATTTTTTTAATTTGTACTGTGAATTGATCTGCCTTATCTAGCACTCCTGAAAGAATACAACTTTTCTTGGGAATAGCATTCATAACAAAATCCAGATAAACAATACTGGGCACTGTAGTAATCATATGATTGTCCAATTCCCATGTATATTGCATGGGTTTCTTTAAATTCTTACAAAAATGCATTATTTTAGTTTTCTTTTCATTAATCACCAATTTATACATTTTAGCTTGCGTCTTGCATTAAGCAGTGGTTGCGGCTCAATCTGTGTCTGCTCTAGTAGAATCCCATCGTCTGCATATGTGAGCCATAACACGGCTAGGGGGTGAGGGTTGAGGGGCGGGAATATTAAGACTGTAACAAATGGTCCCCCAGATCTGACAGGTATAGATTGAATAGGCATGGTGCTAGGACGGAGCCCTGTCTGAGTCCTCTATGTGTTTCAAATGTATCTGTTAAAGCACGCCTCCTGTTCAATCTATCCAGTAAAGAGCCCACCTCGTGTAAGTAAATCAAGATTTTCAATAAAGGTTCAGGTAGATTCAAGTCTCTGAGCTTAGCCCACTGTAAAGGTCTATTAACTGAGTAAAATTCCTGCAAGAAGTGCACAGCTGCGTCATAAACAGGAACTTAGTCTGACCCTCATGCTTTTTCCCCGCAAACAGCTCAGTACACACCCATTTAGCGCTGTAGTCATTCTCTGCCTGAAGCCCGTCTGGAACTTTTACAAATGTCCTGCCAATAAAGCCCAAGTCTCCACTTCCTTTAAAGCAACAGAGGCTATTATTTTACTTTGTCTGTCCAGAGGGGAGATAGATTGGTATAACAATTAATAATTTCCACATCAGTGGGGTGGATTTTGACTTGATGATTTAAGAGAAGATGAGGAGCAAAGTGTTAGCCCATAATGAAGCATCATATTAAAAAATATTACTGGGACTGTTGGGACAGGGGGCACGTGAACTGGATGATTTTCTGATAAGTAACTCAATGTCTTCAATGTTAAGATTAAGAGACCAATGCACATTCTGATTGGGAGATGATATTCTCTGATTTTTTAAATGTTGTTCCCAGACTACTTCCGATATCGGATTGTTTTGCATGGGCTCTTGTGAACTCGACAAAACATTGATCAGTGCCCAGAAGTTACATGTATTTTTATCCAATACTTCATGTAACTTTACTTTACTTTATTACATTTGTATAGCACTGCCACTGACCAGGAGGCTTGAGGGCGCTAATAGCCAAACAGTACAAACACATAAGCAGAGGGGACAACCAGCTGGAAGAGAGAACACCACAGCTTAAGAGAACAAGGACTTGAACAGAGCAACTAATTAAAAAGGAAGGTCTTAAGTCACTTCCTGAACAAATTGATTGAGGATTCCTCCCTCAGCATCAGCGGCAGACTATTCCAAGCCGCCGGTGCTGCTGCATAGACAGCTTCTTTCCTAACTTGAGCGAGTTTACATGCAGGAATGTTTAGTTGTGTGGCATTGTTGGACCTCAAGTTATGGCTATTTGACTTGATGACCACTTTGTCCTTCAGATACACCGGCGCTGTGCTTCTCAGACACTTAAACAAGATTAGCATCAGCCAAAAACAGATTCTCTCCTTGACCAGGAGCCAATGTAGGCTCCTTCTCGCCTCAAATATGTGGTCCCTTTTATTCAGGTCCATAATCACTCTAACTGCATTATTTTGCACTACCTGAAGTCTATTGACTTCCGTTTTAGGCATCCCAACAAGGAGGCTGCTGCAGTGTTCGATTCTTACACCAATCAAGGGTCTTGTCAAAGTTTCCCGAACTATCATTTGAAATAAAAGGACGCGCGTGAGTTGTTTTAGACTCCTCGCCTTTTCTTGATAATCAGTCCAAAGCCCCTTAATCTGAGCTAATGCACACAACTCTCTTAGCAATGTCTTTTTCCTTGTCTGGATGGCAGTGTCATAAGTATGTGTGTATGCCCTAAATCCCTTGGTATAACAGCCTTTGGGTTTATCATTCCTTTCAAGAAATAAAGGAAAGCAAGTTGAGTTAATGTGCTGTAGTTTCTCTTCCAAGGTAGAGTTCAAATAAAATAATTGCACTTGTTGATTAAAATACTGTACAGTATGCATTTGTCTTGAAATCCTAGTTCCTCTCCCCCGAACAATTAGATTAATACATATACTATTTGGATTATCAGAACCAGGTATTCTAAAGTTTGGTGACATGATATTATGATCACTCGAAAATGAGTCCAAGACTTGAAATTGTACACAGAGGTCAAACAGTAACAGGGGGAAATCTAGATAATCTATCTAGGAACACTTCTATATCTGTAGTGGAAGTGCAAGCACATCCACATGGACAGGCAAGTGCCAGAGGGCCACCTAAATCGCTGCAGCAGCATAAAGGAACACTATGTAGTAGAAATATCATTGTGGAGAAGTGACTATGAAGAGGTGAAAGGGGTGTCTCCAGATACCTGAAATATCCCTGCACTGGAAAACATCTTGCCAGACACCTAGACAAATGTGTTCCCATCTTCAATAAGAGACACAAAACATCTTCATAAAAATACCTCCATACTCATCGCCACCATTAGTCACACAATTCAAATCATACTCAACCATCACTGATACACTGAAAGCAAACATGTAATGCCCCTGCACCATGAATGGCATGATTCAATCATAGATTGCTACCAACACCCTTATGAAATGATATGCTATGGCATTTATAACGCGCCTATACATAAGTGTTTCCAGGCGTGACGAGGCAAGGTAGGGGGAACAGAGGGAAGAGAGAGAGACAGCGATCCTACTAGGCCAGGTGTCATTCAGATTGTGCAACTGCATGCGAAGGGGAAAGGGGGAAAGTGCAGGGAGAAGGGGGATGGGAAAGTGCAGTACATGGGATAATAGAATACACAACAATAAGTAAAAGTACGGCCAGCTATGGCCAGTGCAAAGTTAAGTGCAAACATCCAGTATCAAGTGCTGGTGGTGGGAATGTAGGGGTACAGAAAACAGTCCCCAAGTGCAGGGGTTGCCAGGAAAGCAGTGCAGGTGTGAGACTGGTGGGGGAGGGGACCTCGGCCCACGATCAGAGGGTAGCCAGATAAACAGTGCAATTTCAGCCAGGGATTATGCAGGAGAGAGGAGGAGAAAAAGCAGAAGAAAAGAGAAAGGTTTTGAGGTGCTTCCTGAACCGGAGATGATTCTCCTCAAGTTTCATTGAGGCAGGGAGGCTGTTCCAGAGGGAGGCCTCAGTCGAAGAACGAAATCTACCACCAACTCATTGCTTGGAGAAGCGACTGACCCTGATGGAGTTGGAGGTGGATGAGCGAAGAGAAGGGAGATATTTAGGAAGAGAGAGCTGAAAGTATTGAGGGCCCCAGAAGGCCTGGTAGACAATGCAGAGGGTTTTGAACTTAATCATCGCAGCCACTAGGAGCCAGTGCAGAGATTTCAGTCCTGGAGAGATATGATACCTGGGCTTGAGGCCAAGGACAGGTCTTGCAGTCCTGTTCTGGATGAGTTGCAGAGGGTGGAGAGTAGAAACAGACAGATTACTGGCATTAAGGCAG
Organism: Ambystoma mexicanum; assembly: GCF_040938575.1. Lineage (NCBI taxonomy): Eukaryota > Metazoa > Chordata > Amphibia > Caudata > Ambystomatidae > Ambystoma > Ambystoma mexicanum. Next base: position 844,262,168 of record NC_090936.1, read on the forward strand.
AGATCATTGGTGGCACACCACTCCTGCATGGTGGACAAACAGTCAGAGATGAGAGAGGGAGAAGAGGTGGCTGAAGGTAGCCTGAACATGAGCTGAGTGTCATCGGCATAGCACTGAAAGTTGGGGCAGAGAACGGCAATGCCGTGGGCAAGAAGTGCCATGTATTGGTTGAACAGCCAGGGAGAGAGGTTAGAACCCTGTGGAACACCACAGCTAGAGATAGAGATAGAGGAGAGTAAGGACCCAAGTTGAACCTGGCAGGGCCGATCAGAGAGGAAAGAGGTCAGCCACTCCAGGGCCTGACCGGTGATACCCAGGTTATCACGTAGACAAATGAGCAGGATGGCATGGTTGACAGTGTCAAGGGCAGAAGAGAGATCAAGTAAGATGAGGACACAGGGGGTCTTGGAATGAAGGTTGGAGGGTAGGTCTTCACAGATGTTCAGGAGAGCAGTTCCCATGCTTCTAGCAGCTTTGACGTCAGACTGATGATCATGAAGACAACCAACAGATTCAGTGTCAAGATTGAGCTTGGAGATGGCCAGCTTTTCCAGGAGTTTGCCCCGGAAACGAGTGATGGAGATTGGGCGATATTTAGCCGGGCAATGCGAGTCGGCAGAGGGTCTCTTATGAAGAGGGTGCACAAGGGAGTGCTTCAGGGGGAAGGGAAGTCTCCAGTGGCGAAGGAGTGGTTTTAGAAGTTGGCCAGAGCAAGTGCCAGGGAGTCAGTGTGATCCTTGATGGTTTTTGAGGAGCTGGGATGAACCTGTTTTGACGAGACTTTCATAGATCAGACTTGTCTAGCAACCTCATCTGGGAGAACAGGTGGAAGGCAGAGAAGGAGGGAGGAGAGGTGGCTGAAGAAGGGCCAGAGGAGGCGCAGGGAGTAGAGCGAGGAAGGGGAGAGGAGGAGAAGAGAGAGTACAGGATGTCCTGAGTTTTAGAGATGAAGTGAGAAGCCAGAGCTGTGCAGAGGGCCTGGGAAGGGGTAGGAGGTGCAGAGACTGCGGCAGGATTGGCCAGTTCCTTGCAGATTTGAAAGAGTTCAGCTGAGTTGTAAGATGCCACAGAGAAGCAGGCTTGGTCAAACTTTTCGCCTAGCCAAATCCTTTAAAAATCAGTGTCAAAGACTCAACCGTTATATACCAGAACTGTGCTATCCTATGCAAAACACTCTGAACCATTGACTTTGGCCCAGGGATGTTGAGAAGAATTGCTGGTTGTATGTAACTGAAACCATTTGCCCTGCCTATGAATGTATTTGGGCTGTCTATTCTTATAACCTTGTCTTTTGCCTCCTTTATTAAGTATCTGAAGTGCCATTTTGCTCCCACTTCATTTTGGAGCTAAACTTGTTCATTTACTTACCGGTTGCATTTTTGTGGTGTATTAGTGTGTGATATTGAACTGCTTATGCTAGAGTAATGTTTTCTAAATGACTGAGCAAATAAATGTATATTCTTTTACCAAGAAACCTTCTGTCAGTGTTTACTTGAATCACTGTATTAGTTGATCCTTTGGTAACTTTTTCTACTGCTCACTTAAAACTCTTGAGATAAGTCTGGCTGCTCAGCCATCGCTACCACTTTACTGTGTAGTATGGGCTTGTACCAAAGGTGAAATTGCGCTTACACTTGTAGTCCTAATTGACTGTAGTGTTCCCAAAGGGTACTGCAGGTGATTCTGCCTAACACACTACACCTCACACGGACACACAGAGGAGCCAATTAGGGTGGTGGGTTGGCAGGGAGGCGGAAGGGAAGGAGTGGAAGAAGACGAAAGGGAAACACAGAGGGAGCAATGAACGGGGGACAAGGGCACCAGAAAATAAGCCAAAACAAGCAAATAGCCCAAGGAGGGTCTTACCAGGTCGATTGTAGGGCCTGCAGTCATCCGCTCAGCCTCAATTGAAAGGCGAGCGCGGTGTGCAGCTGCTCACTACACCTCACAAGGACACACAGAGGAGCCAATCAGGGTGGAGGGCGGACAAGGAGGCAGGACAGAAGGAGGGGAAGAAGGCGTAAGGGAAACACAGAGGGAGCAATGAATGGGGGACGAGGGCACCAGAAAATAAGCCAAAACAAGCAAATAGCCCAAGGAGGGACTTACCATGTCGATTGTAGGGTCTCCAGTCACCCGCTCAACCTCGATGCTCCCTAAATATAATATATTTCATTTTCGCGGCATGCATTCCACTACAAGATGGATTCCATACATTCATGTTAGAATTGTAGTCCTTCCTTGGTAACAATCATTGCTAGGGAACTTAGTTTATGTAATGAGAGAGTGCACGTCCGATCTCAAGCATCTGTAGCCATCACCGTGGCAACCAGCGCTGACACCGGACCGCTGTACAAGGCACTCCCCATGTTTCCCCACTCTAGGTAACATCAGCCCCATGGTGCGCATGATGATTTACCAGCGTACTTACTTAAATTGATTCATTTCTATAGGCGCTGACTTGTTCCATTCATTTCAGCGTCTGCATGCGCTTCACCACGCATTCTTGGCTAACCGAAAGTATCCGCACACTTACTTGCTTTTCGAACATCTGGACAAACCCATGTATGGCAGAGGGACTGGATGTGGACCACTCTTAAGCATAAGGTGAAAGATTGGATACCTACCTTGAGGACATTTATTTGCTGCACTACCCCATATGGTAGAATTGTTTTTCACTAGACGCGGTTACCTTTTAGGTTAACTGAGTTGTTGCTCACCTGAAGATGTATGGACGTCTACACCTACTCAGAACATCGCTGTTGGAGGATTACTTAGCCAGTTTTTGCTATGGGACATCCTATGTCGATTGAACAGTGCAAGGAGGTGAGTACCTTTTTGATATAACAGGCTCTAGAGCTTTGGACACAAACCAAGATTCTGTGTCACAAGAGTTGATCTATTCATACAATTTTCTTTAACTGTTTAAATAGGAGATCAGTCGTTGAATATTTACCGCTCTGTTGAGCCTCGAGATTTTTAGATTATTCAAGGAGAAAAAGAAGCATCGCCCTTGAAGGAAAAGGTGCATATATACCAAATATAGGTATCATGTGAATGTGTGTGTTAAACCATGGTCATGGTACAGTTACAGAATCAGATTTTAACTAGCAATTATGTTATAGTTTGCATCTATAATATTGGGGCTTTAGAGTTGTGGGTGTATTCTCCTTTTTACGTAGACTCTTTAAAGATATTCACACACCCGTGTTTTGTGGGGGGTGGATCCACATCCCTGGGTATATCCCTGCTAGAATGAACAATGGTACTAGTGGAGTGTTCTTTTAGGATGAACTTACATTGAATGTACTCGGTAGACTGTTCTCTTTGTTTTATGATGCATATTAAGGTAAACAAGCAGCCTGACAGTATTCTTTCTATATTGTTTGTTCCTAGTCCAATTAGGCTCAAGAAGAAGGGAGAAAGTCTTGAAACGTGTCAGCCGTGGATATTGGACATTCTTGATTGAATATAACTGTGTTTTCATTAAATATTTCTCCTTTTTTGAAAGTTGACTCTAAGATTTTTGTACATGAATATTTACAATATAACTGTTTTAATATCCATAACTTTAAACTTTGAAATGTTTCTCTAACCGTCTTTTGACAGTAGTTTACAGTGTGCAGGGAATGGGAGGGTTCCAATCTACGCTCTTCTTTTTTGTTATTGTTATTAGACCAACAGAAGAACATGCTATGGAGAAATACCAGGCACTCCAAGGAAGTGTAGGTGGTCAGCAGCAAGTGAAACACTAGCAGGCAGCAGGAGATGTAGATGTTAGGGGGAAAATATGCACAAGAGAGGAGGAGCAGGAGCGCACATCTGTCTCCAAAAGATCCACGAGGCAGCAGTGACATAATCAGAGGGATGGCCCTATGCACGAAGGTTCTGTGCCACTCGCATCACACACATGCATGTGTAATGCTGTAAATAGCATGTTCATGCATGCTCCAAACTGCATGTCCTTTTCGTTGCATGTACTGAGGTGGCGATATTTCAGAATTCCTGATTTGCCTTGATCCAGCAATATTTGTGGGTACACATGGAATTCCTGGCGTGCGCGGATAAAAAGCTATTTTAGGATACATTTCACCTAGCCATCACATTGCACCACGAGTGAGAGGGATCCACAGAGAGGATAAGAGCGGAGACAAGGGCAGAAGAAGGATCCACCTGCAAAAAGTGGTGGTGAGGCTACAGGTGCCCTAGTACCACTAGGATCAAGAGGGCTCAGCCTGCAGAGCAGGCACTGGCTGCGCTTCACAAACAGCCACAGGTTGGGGAGAAGAGGCTACCAAGGGAGGAACACTTCACCAATGAGATGACAATCCTCACGGATTACGTTGCCAAACACCCTGTCGACCAGTACCGTTGGTCTGACAGTATTCTTATTGTGACCCAGCGGTGAAGGATGTGGCAGGAGTTCACAGAACTGACAAATGCCTGTGGGGTGGAGAGGCACACTGTGGAAGAGGTCCACAAGAGGATGGGTGACCACACTAGGTGGACAAAGGAGAAGCTTGGCAGAAATGTGGCTTCTGCTCAGGCTGCTGGTGGTCGATCACCAAATGTTGAGGAGCAAACTCCATTTGAATGGGTCGCGAGTGGCCTCATCACAAGGGAGCAGGTGGTTGGCATGGGAGGCATGGCCACCTACGCTGCCACATCCACACATGATATGCAAACAATTGTTGTAGTACAGTTGTTCAGGTTCCTTCTTCTAGTCCATGATAACTACAGTGATGAATCTGTGGTCAGTTCCATTACATGTTGTGCATCATAGAAGTTGGATGCATGATCTATGTTTCTGGTTGACATTGATCTTACAGCACACATTCCTGTGTACAATAATGCTTAGTAAAGCCAATACAACTGTATGTGCATGTAGTCTACAAGACACCTGTCATTGGACACAATCACAGTGTCATGCATGTGGCGAGTGCAGCTTCAACACTAAATTAGTCTCACATGGTGTCACACACAGCAGTGGATTTCAGAGTAATCGATTAATTGCACCTGTCAGGCAGTGGATATGGATGAAATACAATGGGCCTTATTCCGAGCATGGAGGTAATGAAAAAAGGAAGGCGGAATGGTATTAAAGGCATCGCTAACGGGTCCAGGCCATTACGAGCCGACAACCCATGCAATAGCCACCGCCCATACTGTGCCCCTTCTTACCGGCGTGCACACGTACATACGCCCCTTCATGGCGGAAATACCGGGATGCCGCTAACAGGAGGACATCACAAGTTATGCAGGCATGCACTTACCGGCATCCCAAAGGTGGTAAATAGGGCCTGCACGGTGGTGGCAATTCAGGCATCGCGGACCACCCGTAAATAGCAATCTGCAGTGTAGCCAACTGCCACAGGTGCACACAATCACCACAGGTGGAGTCACTGGAGCCTGTCCCAGTACAAAAGGAGCACACCCACACACCACACCCCTTCCTACACCAAAATGATCCCACTAGCTGTTGCAATCCTGGGGCTCGAGGACATGCCTGTACTGCTACACCAGCAGCAACAACTACAACTACAACAACAACAACAGGCAGCACAGAGGAGACGCAGGAGGAGAAGGAGGGTGAGACAGGCCCAGCAAGTCCCACGTAGGCAGCCACCAATCCCTTGCATCAGAGCCAGTCCATTCAAACTAACCCCTGAGCAGATCCACACCCTTACCGGTTGGACCGGGACACCATCACCAACATAGTGGACATGATACACGACGACATTGTCAGCCCGATAGAAATCCCCCCTCCACAGAAGGTAGTGTCTGTGCTCCACTTCCTGGCCACAGGCACCTACCAGCATACAGTGGGGCATCGGCATGGCATATCACAACCTCTCTTTTCATACATGCTGACATAAGTGATGGATGCCCTCCTGAAGCACGCAAGCACCCACATATCCCTACCACAGACTGCCCAGGAGCTTGCTGACACTAAAGTTGGCTTCCACGCACTGGCAGGCATGCCCAATTGTGTTGGTGCCCTCGACTGCACCCATGTAGAATTAGTGGTCCCTCATGCCATAGAGGCGGTGTATCGCAATTGTAAGCAATACCACTCCATCAATGTGCAGATGGCATGTGACTCCAGCAAGATCATCACACATTGTTGTGCCCGATATCCCGGATCCACACATGATGCTATGGTGTTGCGGAACTCCACGCTACCCTGCTACATGGAGCGACATGCTGGACAACGTGCCTGGCTGCTTGGTAAGTTGCCTGACAGGCCCATGGCAGTGCAGTGTGGGGGTGAGACCGAGGGGGACGCATACTCCACCTGGGTGAGATTGGGGGGATGCATACTCCACCTGGGAGAGATTGGGGGGGACGCATACTCCACCTGGGTGAGATTGGGTGGGGGGACGCATACTCTACCTGGGTGAGATTGGGGGGACGCATACTCCACCTGGGTGAGATTGGGTGGTGAGTGGACAATGCACATACAGCGAAACACTGTAGCCCTGAACATCCCAACCTGAACATGACACATCAATGCCATACATAAGACCACTGCTGCACAGCAATGACAATATGCCAGATGTACAAGCAGGCCACCATGGGAATTTCAAGCGATAGATGACAAAACATGATTACACCTGTGGCAATGGCGCTATTGGGAATACATACAGAGTCCCACACATCACCAACATGGGTGTTTAAACATTGTTCCGCATCCACAGTACATCTGCATCAGCATGCATGTGAACGCCCTGAATCAGCTGGACAACGTAATCCACACCAGCAGAACATATTACCGTACACATTGCATCAAATGAACCTGCGCGCATGGTTCATTTGGACATCCAGGGACATTTGCATGTGAACACCGAATAGCTGCGTCCATGGTAGTGATTACTAAGGTGTCAGGTCTGTTATCGACTAACACATACCTCATTGTGCCCCCATGCAGGTGATGGTGGCTATCCCTTGAAGCTGTGGCTACTTACCCCTGTACAGAACCCGCAGAACAGGCATGAAGAGGAGTACAATCGGGTTCATACCCGTACCCGTGTTGTGATTGAGCAGACCTTTGGCCTGTTGAAAGCACGATTCCGCTGTCTCAGCAGGTCTGGTGGAGCACTCCTTTACGGGCCTGAGAAGGTGGCAAAGATCACAATGGTCTGTGCCATGCTGCACAACAGGTGCATCCGGAGAAACGTACCAATCCCACCTGACATTGACCTGCATGCACTGGGTGAGGAGGATGATGATGATGATGGAGGAGGAGCAGCACCCCTGGCAGTTCGCGATTGATGATTTCTTCTGCACCACAGGGATGCTGATGGGTCTGTGTTAGTACTACTCTGGGCACTGGGATCGTGTGGATGTGGACACAGGGTGTGTGGGGAGTTGGGCACTGTGCGCTGTCATGAATTGAATAAACACACACAAAATTAACAATATCTAGTCATGATATGATTTTTAACACAACGGGTGTATTGGAAAATTAACAATATAGTGCTAGAACCCTCCACCTCACACACACTCTCCCCACTCTCCACACCCCCCAACAACCCCAACCCCCCATACCCACCAACACCCCATACCCCCCCAACACCCCATACCCCCCCAATACCTCAAACACCCCCAACACCACCTCCCCCCTCACCCATTGTCATCCCACACACGATGTACCAATCGTAAGTTTTGCAAGGTGGCAGTTAGCACTTGCAGGGTGGTCCTGCTACTTACGGCCTCTCTTCAGGTCTGGGCGCAGCATGTCCGTTTGGCGTGTGCTGCACCTGGTCATGCGCACAGGACTTGAGGGAGTCAAGCTGGCAGGTGTGGTGGATGGGGTGGAGGTTGATGGATGTGCAACCGCCGGCGCAGTTGGTTGCTGCTGCATTTTCTCTGCAATCCTGTCAAGGACCTGTGTAACCGCAGCTAAGCTGTCTCTGATCACTATGGTGTTGGCATTCATGGCACTGATGGAAGCCACATTTCTCTCCTGAATTTCGAGGCGGGTCAGTTCCCCCTCCGCCACATACTGGCAGACCAGCTCAATCAGACTGTCCTGCCGGGCCTCGACCCTCGTGAGGCGGGCCTCCATGTCTGTGGGGGCTGTGGAGGTGGAAGGTGCAGTTGCAGGGTGGCCCAATGCTGGACTGCCCTCTGATTTGGTGGACAGATGTGGACTGCGCAGTAATATGGCATGTTCTAGCATGGGGCACACTGGTGTGGCCTGGCTGGAGTGCAGCGGGTGGGCTGGGGACTGGGTGTATGCGGACACACTACATGGATGTTGTTGTCCATGTCGGCAAATTCCTCAGCGTGGCCCTCCACGTCGCTGAGGGGGGAAATGGCTGCTACCTCCCCTATGGAACTGGTGGCAGCGGACTGCGCTCCATCACCATCTGCCTCTGCAAGTGTTGCCGACTCTGTAGTGGCAGTGTCGTCGGCTGGTATAGTGTCCTCCTCTACTGGCCTGGGCTGTACTGCTGCCCTGGGTTGCACTCTGGCCGTTGGTGCTGCCCTCGAGGTGGAAGGCCCAGTGCCTTTTTGTCTGGCCCTGGATCCCTTTGAGGATGTCGAGGCCTTTGGGGCAGGGTCCTGGCCTTCACTTTCTGCGTCGGTGCCCGTGGGGGAACAAGAGATGCAGGGCATTAGTGATGCTGTTTCATACAAGATTCATGATTTGGTGCTGTTCAGTATTTCATGTTTCCTGCATTGCATTCTTTTAGGTGTGACACACAGGTTGCTTTCAATGGGGGGGAGGCATATTGGCATACGCCGTGGGCTCTCCATTTTGCACTGATGTGTACTAGGTGGCATACCGTTGTATTGCAGTTTCGGTGATGTGTGACATGTGATTGATCCCTGTGTGTTGGGTGTCTGTTGGTAATGGGATTGGCACGCAGCATGCATTTCATTGTGCCAGTGTTTGGGCCACCATCTGGACATGGATCTGTATATGTGTGTATGATGGCCCATGCATTGGTGTTGGTTCATTTTCACATCTGTTGTGCTACGTCAGGCTTTCATTCTCTGGGGTTTGTGGGGACACTCAACTCCATCTCCCAATGAGGGCACACCTGTCTCCATTTCTACAATGCCCTCAATCGATTCCATGTTGATCATGGTGCTGCACATCTCCTCCCATCGCATCAATTTGGTGGGTGAGTGGTCCCAACCGCCTGTAGCCATGGCCTCCCTGCAGTTTGCTGCTAGTATGTTTCCCACCCAGAGACGTAGATCGTTCCCCCATTGTTTTCAGTCTTTCACCATGCGGGGGGTGGTGCCAACCGCTGTCACCTTCCATGCCACCTCCTCCCATATTTGTTTTTTTCACAGTTGGGCTTCCCGTTTCAAGTTATTAGCAAACACCTCATCCGCATGGGCTACCAGTGTATGCGCCAGCATGTTGAGCTCCTCATCGGAGAAGCACTTCTTGTGCAAGCAGGGGGTGGACTTCCGAGTTTACTTTGACATGATGGGTTGATTGGACCTGCTCTCCACTCTGTAGCACTGCTGTGTTAAGAGGATTGCAATGGATTGTGTTTTTTAAGATGGCCACCGGCGCATTTCCCATTTCGGCGCAATGACGTTACTTCCGGGTCCGGTATTACGAACCCAGTATTTGCATTATGGTATTGCCGGATCCGTTATTAAGGGGTTGCTCCTGGGCGGAGGTGGTATCGGCGGGTCCCGTGATGGCTCTATCTGGGGGTAGGGGGGCCTTTAGCGGCATGGCGGTACAGCCATTACCGGCATGGGGGTTCGCGCATGCTTGTGCTCTCGTAATAAGCTGCTATTAGCGGCGTCGAGGGTGCACAGAGGCGCTAATGCCACCATGCCGGTAATGACTGCGTTTTTTCCGCGATTCTCATAATGAGGCCCAATGTCAGTGACAAGTTGCATGAGGGGATGTACTTGACAGAAGTTGTAGTGGTTGGCTTAAATAAATTGGATTTGTAATGTCTATTCCACATTTGAACTGTCAATCATTTAGTGGTCATGCAAGTGCATACTGGTCAAATGCATGTTGCAGTCTCCTCAAACATGGTAAAGATGCATGAGAGTGTGGTTAACCACAAATCTGGCCTTGTGCATTCTGGCGAAGGGGTTGATGGGGATTTTGACAACACAGATTATTTTTGTTAGCTGGAGAAAATGTGATGTTTCCACATATTTTAAGTTTGCATGAATGAAGTAGGCAAGCGGCTCAACAATGAAGCACAGCACTCCATCCATCTACTGTTAGAACTTCCAGTCTCATATATGTATAGTTGTATATATGGTGGCCTAATCCTCCAATCCATGGTTTGATGCAGGACCTAATGTGCACCAACCTAATTGCACAAAGCAGTGAATCTTAGTCACCTGCACCTTCTGCATTTTATAAATTCTAGTGTCAATATCTGATACATGTGTAGCAGGACCTTTTTGGTCTGTATGCATTTGGATTTAAATATGCATTTTCTACTGGCTAGTTTTCTGACTTTGTGCATGTGAGGATGCAGTGGATTAGGAGGAGGATGAGAAGGAGGAGGCAGCGGATAAGGCACAATTATCCACCAGTGCAACCCGGGGTAGTCTGCCTGGCGAGAGTCCCCTCCTGTTGCAGACCATCATCAGCAGCCCTGTCCACTCATCTGCCAATGACGCCGCTGAATCTGATGTGGAAGGCATACCAAGGGATATGGTGGAGGGACCAGCACTGAGTAGTCCAGATGCCATGGAGCTCTTTGAGTTCCTAGAGGCATCTGAGTCTGAGAAGGAGAGCCAGGAGACACTGGGCCTGGCAGTGGAGAGGGCCTGAATAAATGTCTCCAACATTGCCTACTACCATGATGGAGACAGCAGCAATTCACGAGGAGGGATCGTCCTTGAGGCAAACCCTGCATGGTGGGTTTTTGGCATGAAGGGATGTCCTGTGGCAGGAGGTGGCCATCTTGAGGCAAACCCTCCACACAGAGCTGTTGTCCTGAAGGTAACTCCTCCATCAAGACATTGATTCCTTGAGACAATCTCTGGATGGTGGATGCTTGATCTATGTTTGTGGTTGACGTTGATCTAACAGCACACATTACTGTGTACATAATTCTTTAGTGAGGACAGTACACCTATTTGTGCCAATGATCTGCAAGCCATATATCAGTAGACATACTCACAGTGTCATGCTTGTGGATAGTGCAGTGTCAACACAAAATGTGGCTGTCATGGAATCAAACTTAGCAGTGGATGAAGTCAGAATAATCCATTCACTGGCCCTGGTAGACAGTGTATATCGATGAGCTACAATGTCAGTGACACGTTGCATGAGGATGTTTTCTTGACATAAATTGTGGTGGTTGGCTAAAAGATATTTGATGTGTAATGTTGATTCCACATTTGGACTGTCAATAATTCAGTGGTCATGCAAGTACATATGGTCATATCCATGTTGTAGTCTCCTCACACATGGTAACGCTGGATGTGAGCATGTGTAAGTACCATTCTGGCCTTGGGCAATTTGGCAAAGGTGGTGATGGGGATTTTGCCAACACACATTCCTGCATGCATGTTTTGTCAGCAGGAGAAAATGTCATACTTCCACATGTTGTAATTAGGAATGGATGAAGTAGAGAAGGGGTTCAACAATAAAGCACGGAGCTCCAACTATCTACTGTTAGAACTTCCACTCTGATACAACTATGTATGTATGTATGTATGTATGTATCTGGGGACTGGGTCCAAAATACCTTCAACTATCCCTCCGGAAATATCTCTCCTCTCAAGCCCTTCGGTCCTCTACTTCTAAATCCCCTTGGGTCAGTCATTTTTCAAAGAAACATGCTGAGGGTAGATGTATGTGTTCAGCTAGGGCCTCCCTTTGGAACAGCCCCCCTGCCTCCTTGAAACTTGAGTAAAACCATCTTGGGTTCCGGAAGCATCTCAAGACCATCCTCTTCGGCTCTGCCTTCTCCCCTTTTCTCCCCTGCTGATCTGTTCTCTCTCTCTGCACCGTGCATCTGGCCACCCTCTGTCCTTTGAGCCCAGATACCTGCTCACTCTGTCACCCTCCCGCACTGCCTCTAGCCACCACTTGCACTGGGGTCTGTGGGTGTACCCATACAGTCCCCCACCCACTTTGCTTCTGCACTTATCAGATATACCCTATCTGGCTAATCTAGCACTTGTCACTCGCTGGCTGCACTACCACTGTTAATTACCTTAAGTTAGTTACTTATTTTATTTATAAAATATTTATTCTGTTCTCTCCTTTGTTTCCGCACTTTCCACTTCTCCCCTCCTTCATGCACTTTCCTCTTTTTCCCTCTCCCATGCACTTGCGCATTCTTAATGTCACTGGGCCCAGTAAGATGTTTGTTTTTAGTTTTTCTCCCCTGTTCCCCTCCCTTTGCCTGGTCACGCTCTGAATCACTTGTGTATGAGCACGATATGAATAAAATATCATATCATATCATATCATTGATGGTCATTTATGGTCACACAATCCTCCAATGCGTGGCTTGTGTGAAAAAGCTGAGGGTCTTTCCCTCCCTACTCCCAGGGGATCTTCTACACAGGAGGCCAGGGGAGGGCCATCGCTTTTGGATGCGGACCCTGGGGGAGGACGAGCGAGGGAAGATCACCTGCTTGGAGAGATGGGAGGGCTGAGACGCTGAGAGACTATGGTGTAAAAGGGCTAACGAAAGCGTGGTGAGGGAGCCGTGTCTCCAAGGAGCCAGAAGCGCTTAAGTGCAAAGCTGTTCTCCAGAGTGAAATCCGTAGACAGGTGTTCACTATCCTGGGCTAGCAAAGCTGCCCAGGTTAGTTGGAGGGGTTTGCGAGGAGCACTTGGTCCTTAGTCGATGAGACTGCGACAGAGACATTAAAGAAATCACAACCAGTGAGTTCGAAACCAGAGGGGAACCCGGTTGATGATAGCGGCGAAGCACGAGGGATGCAATGTTGTGAGAAATAAAATAATGACAAGGACAAGCCTACGATAAGAAGCATGCTGAAGAGGAAATCTTTGATTGTTTGTTGTGAAAATTGAAAGATGAGAGAAACAAAGTAGCAAACATTCACATGTACGTTAACACATGGTGAATGGAACTGTAGTGAACAGAGACATTCAGGCTCATTACAAGTGTGGCGGTCCAGAAACAAGGGTGTTGGTAAGCTTACTGGCACCCTTGTTTTTGGACCGCCAAACTACGAGTCTGCCGGCCGGGGCCGCTGCACCTGACAGGTCTGACCCTGCCAGGTGCAGCAGCCTCATCAGGCAGAGTTGCCATGGAAGCATCGGCACCATCAGCAACGGTGCTGGTGCTTCTGAATCCTAATTTCGATGAAGTCCCATTGAACTCCATGGTAATGGGGACTTACATTTTCCGCCTCCTGACCTCCTGGTCCGCAAGGACTTGTAATGTCACGGTGGCACCCGGATGCTAGGTTCCGGAAATAGTTTTACGAGGTTGGCAGCAACCCGCCGGTTGCAATGGTGGGTTACGGCCTACCTCAGAATGATGCCCATTGTGTACAGGAGTGAAGTTCACAGAGAGAGCGAATATCGCAGCAAATGAAGGGGGGCTATGCTTGAGGGAAAATGCACGCTGAAACCATGTGAAAACTTGGTTGTGAATTATAAAATGATGCTGGGTGCACAACATTGAGAAAAACTGAAGTTGAACTGTTAAAAGGTGCCGGGTGCACAATGAGAAGAGAAAACTGAACGAGAAGCCTAAGTATCAGAGTCCCACACAGGACCGTAGGTATTGTGTGAGGAGATCCAATGTGTCAGAGTGGTCCACCTGGGGCTGAGGAATACTGTCATTGTCAAAAGACTCTGATACCCCCAATACACCAACCTGTTGTGAACTGTGAAAGTCTTGTGAATTAATGATAAGTTACAGACTTCCTGAGTAGTGGTGGCACAGGGAAATTGTTACGTAAAGGAACATTGAACTTGTGTGACCAGAACTGTGTGAACCTTGTTGAACTTTGTAAAAAGTACTTTATGCAGTGCCTTTGAAAGCCAAGGAATGCATGCTGAATCCGAAGTGGCTCAATAGTTGGGAAGGGAGCTGTAGACCAGCTCCAATACTATTCTACCTTTACTTTGAAGCACCCTTTTTATTTAGTCTAATCACATGCACAATATTGTATTAGAGAGTGTGCGGGCAAACACAGACCCTTTTTGTTGTGACTAACTTGACTGACTTTGGACTTATATTTTAGTTGATGGTGGAGAGAACTCTCATTGTAGATGTAGGGCAAGTTAGGCAGTCTCCAACCAGAGGTTTTCATAAACTTGAATCATTGGCCCTCATTACGACCCTGGCGGAAAGTGACTGACCGGACCGCCACAGCGTAAATAGCGTTTCCGCCATTGCACGAAGGAGCAAAGTGCGGCCCATTCCGACCCATCGGGCACGAGCACCACGCCATGGCGGAAGTGCAAAGTCCGCGATGGCGGAAATGACCCCAAAACGGCCCACACCGCCGCCGTACGGCGCCCTAGGTGCAATACCGCCACCCCTCTTAGCGGTCACCGCAGTGTGCGCCTACCGGAAAGTACGGTGACCGGAAATATACGGAAACGGAAGCAAAAACATGGGCCCGGAACGGCAAACATCCCGCCGTACACCTATAAAACCACTAAAACCACACAACCACTAAAATCACTACCCTGAAACACACCCCAACCCGTCATCCACCCTAGCGAAACCAAGAAAAATGGGAAAAGCAGCGAAGAAAGCGTGCGACCGCAAGCGGCAGGTCCACTTCTCCCGTGAGGAACTCACCGTGCTAACAGAGACCCTCCAGGAGAATGCTGCCGTCGTCTTCTCCACGCAAATGACCAGAACGGCACTTGCAAACAAGAAGGCCATATGGGCTCTGGTGGCACAGCGGGTAAGTGCGGTGGGGACCGCACCCCACAGCAATGCCGCAAGCGATGGGACGACCTGCGGATACGCGTCCGCAGCATACTCTCTGCCAACCGCAACATTGCCACAGCCACCGGGGGAGGTCCTGAATCACCCATCAAGTTGACCCCCTGGGAAGAAATCTGTGCCTCCACCATCGGAATGGAGAGCATAGAGGGAGTCGGAGGGATGGAGAAAGAGTGCAGACATCCGAAGAATCAGGTAGGTGGGCCAAATAAAACAATGCCAAATCCACACAGTCCATCCATGTGAAGTACCATGCGTCCACATAGTGCAACAGAAACACATGTCCAGGAGAACGTCCACACACATCGGCCTGATAGCGCACGTTAAAACCCACAATAAATACATAAATAATTAAAAACCCCTAAAACACGCACTACACGTGCAGCAGGCACACCCTAACTGCAGGCTGCCAAACAACTGCACCCTCACTCCACACACAAATGAAAGCACCTCCAAGGCCCCGACCCAAATCACCCTCAGGTACCACCCCAATGCATGTGATACAATGCCATTCCAATTCCCACAGACCCATCAATAACCCTCGCCCTCCTTTACTCCACCACAGGGTCCGATCCAAACGACGAGCTACAGGACACCCCTACCAGCACACCTGCAAAGAGGGCCAAGACCAACGGCCAGAGACCCTCCACCTCAGCTGCACGCATCAAGACACGGCAGCAGCACAAATCAGGTGGCAGCACAGAGGAGGGAACATCAACAGGCACCCCAGCAGCCAGCATGCCCACAACACCACCACCACAGGTCCCCCCAATGGATGCCACAGAAGGCACTGCCTCTGGTGGCAGCAGCACCATAGGTGACACTGCATTAATGGCAGCATGCTCTGACACAGAAAACGGTGCTGTCGATGTAGGATCCATCCATGACCTGTCTCAATCCCCCTGTTTGTTTCATCCCGTACACCATGAGGATACCACGCAGGGGCACCCACAAGACGACGACTGGCCATCCCCCACAAGCCCTGTGGCAAGGCAACATGAGGACAACAGCCCCTCTGTGACACCCCCGCAAATGGCCATGGCCCATCAGAGGCAACAGTCCCTCGACCAGTTAATCGTGCAACAGCAGCAACTGGCCACGCTCCTCAAGGACCATGCCGATGAATGTGGGGGCACTAAGGCAGACATAGAAACATCAACTGAGACACTTAGGGCAGAAATGGAGAGAGGTACAGAGACGCTAAGGGCACAAATGGAGAGTAGCACCGAGAGCCTGAGAGTCCAAATGGAGAGTAGCACCGAGAGCCTGAGAGTCCAAATGGAGAGAAGCACCGAGAGCCTGAGGGGGGAACTGCATGCGACGTCCAAAGACGTATGTGCCGAACTTGCCGCAGTGCGCCGTGTGCTCACTGAGCTCTCGCAAACCCTTAGGGACATGCATGGACGTGAGCAGGCAGACACATCATCCGTTGCAAGTTCCGTCCAGGGCAGCCCCCAACGTAGATCTGGGAGGAACCTGCGCTCCACAGGCAGGGGTGCCCCTGATACCCGCAGAGGGGGCTTGCAATAGCGACAGCCCACTGACAATGAGCATCTTTGGACACTGGTGTTCGGGGGGGAGGTAGGAGGGTGGAGGGGGTGTGTTGGGCTCACTTGGGTGGCGGGTCGATAGGGTGTTTAACATGATATCACATATGCCATAAACAGTGCACGATCAACCAATGAGATGTGTGGACATTGATCTTTGTGTACTAGGCCATCATAGGCGTACAGTCCATATTGTGCATGTCCCAGACACACACAGTGCCACGAGTCCCGTGTCCATGTATCAGCCACCAGGCGTGAGTGCTAGAAGCATGCATCAATGAGATGCTGACGAATGTCACGGGCCTCCGGTGCCTCGCAGACTCCATGAGGTGCTGCCACATCCCCACCCTCATCATGACCATCATCAGGTGCTTGCAGTTCTGCGTCAGGGGGCATGGGCACATTTCTACGTACGCACATGTTGTGGAGCATGACACATGCCATGACCATCTTTGCAACCTTCACATGGCGGTACAGGAGTGCCCCGCCAGACCTGCTGAGGCAGCGGAAACGACCCTTCAGTAGGCCGAATGCCTGTTCAATGACTACACGGGTACGTGAGTGGGCATGGTTGTAGTCCTCCTCATGCTGGTCCCGTGGGTTCCGGACTGGTGTGAGGAGCCATCTCTTCAGTGGATATCCAGCATCACCTGTATGTGGACGAGAAACGTATGATGTGGAATGCCATTGCTACGTACGCACACCCCCCCCTTCCTGCCAGGTCATTGCCAAATCACATACCCCACATAATCATGCATGTAATGAGACTCACCGAGTAGCCAGGATCTGTTCCCTGCGTGTCGCTCCATGTAGCGTGGTATTGTAGAGTTCCTCAAGACCATAGAATCATGGGTTGATCCAGGGAATCGGGCACAACAATGTGTAATGATCCTGTTGGAGTCACACACCATTTGTACATTCAGGGAATGAAATTGTTTTCGGTTGCGGTACTGGGCCTCCATGGCATGTGGGACGACCAATTCCACATGGGTGCAGTCGATGGCACCAATGCAACCCGGTATGCCGGCAAGTGCATGGAATCCCACCTTCGTGTTGGTAATTTCCTGCTCCGAGCGTGGTAGAGAGATGTAGTCGTCTGCGTGCTGCAGGAGGGCATCGAGCACTTGAAATAGTGTCCGTGAGAACAGTGGCTGAGAAATGCCATGCAACTGTCCGACTGTGTGCTGGTAGGTGCCTGTGGCCAGGAAGTGGAGTACAGACACCACCTTCAGTAGGGGTGGGATGGCGGTTGGGCTATCTATCATGCTGACAAGGTCAGCCTGTGTCATGTCCACAATGGCGGCTATGGTGTCCCGGTCCAAACGGTAGAGGGTGTGGATCTGCTCATCAGTGATGTTGAACGGATGTGCTCGGAGGCGTGGGATTGCGGGCTGCCTGCGTGGTGGTAGTGGCTGTGCTGGCGGCCCTTGCTGGCCCTGCCTTGGCCTCCTCCTCCTCCTGCGTCTCCTCCGTGCGGCCGGTTGTAGTTGGTGTTCGTCTTCTTCTTGGAGTTGGAGTACTTGCAGTGCTATCAGGTCCCCCAGGGCCAACATCGCGAGTCCTGCCGGTAGCATTTCGGTGTGGTTGTGGGAGGAGACTGGCTGTGCAATTTATGTGTTTTCAGGCTGTATGGCCTCCACCTGTGTTGATTCATTCCACCAGTGCAAACTGCTCTCCCCTTTGGCCGGGCACGTCCCGCGCACAACGCTGCAATTCGGGGAATGGCATCTTGCTATTGCAATCATGTATTTGTACCCGATGGCCGTGTAAGATTGTTTGATATGTTCATTCTGCTGTGGTCCCATTGTTTCACATACTATCTGTGCAGTCGCGAACAGACTTGTGAAGGGTCAGTGGAACGTAGTACTCGAGTAACGGTGGGCCCTCATGCATCACTGTACCGAGTTGCAACGACGGGCGAGGCATCCCATTTGTGGGTGAAGGCAGTTGCCATTTTCACACACAGCCGCACTCGATGGAATAATTAGTGATTTCAAACGGCCACAGATGCCTCTTCGACGTGATGTTGCAAATGAGGAATTCGAAGGGCGGCGCTTTCGGTTTTCAGCTAGCGGCGAGGAAATGCCCACAGGTCTGACTGCAAATATAACGTACTATTGTTCAATGTCCTTGAGACAGGGGCCATGGCGAGGATGCAATGATTGATATGAATAGTTTGGGATGCGCAATTGCGACGTGGGCGATGAGGCCGGACGTTCCCAAATACATGTTACTTCACTACACTGGAATTACGGGCTGGGGCACGGTGGATTTTGCAGGCTGCATAACGCACAGACTCAATGGATATTTCTAATGTTATGTGAGTAAATATTCAGGCGTTTTAATCCCGGGATGAGGGAATGATGAATGGATGCATGGGCAGGTGATTTGATACAGAGTTTGCCATGTACAGGGCTTCTTGGGATCTATCCGCCTCCCCTACGCTATGTGATGCAGGGCTGCCATAGTGGGACCATCGTCTATGTGGCCTTGTTGAGCCCTCCCTGTCTCGACGCGCCCTCAGACACTTGTGTCCATGCACGTTAACATTCCCATCTGATGGATTCTGTTTTGACAGACGCATGCACAGGTACACTCGTTTGTGATGGTGTTTGCACCTCGATGTAGATGGTTATGAGTCGCAAGTGGTTTTGGGGTGGTGATGATCCTTTGGAGTGGGCTAGCATGCATATGGCTGTGGATTTAGTGTGATCATTGGAGTGAGTTGTTGGAATGTAGTTCTGATGGCCAGTCTGTTCTTTTTCTTTTCTTTTGGTTGACAGGTATCTCCTCCCCTTTTGCCACTGCCATCTGTATGCCACTCCTGCAGATGGGTTTTACTCCCGACACCTGCTGCTTCGTGTTAATCAGTGGAGCAGCATTACGATCTTATGGGACGATCGCCAATGGGCCACATGCCCTTACGCAGTACTGGTGGCTCGGAGCAACATTTCGGCCTTTCAGCTGGACTAGTGCCTCCCCATTGGGACGGCCCTGCGGTTCTGTGCGCTTCCATGTTGCCTTTTCGTACGTGAATGTGGCTCTGTGTACCATGATGGAACAGGGCGTCACACAAGTAGTGGCTGGTCATTTCTTGCGGATGCAGCCCACAATGGTGAAAAGTGTTTTGGAGTTCATGGCCTGATGGCTGTATGGGCTTGGTGATTTAGATGTGCATTAAATTTCTATTCTGATTTGGCCCGTGTAGCGTTTTTCTTTGCAAGTGATGTGGCATGTGCCTATTTGGGGGGCGATGTATTGTGAGGAGATCTGCATTGGGTTCCAGCTTCGGAGTTTAGTTGCGTGGTACTGTACTGGGCGCGTTTGCCTACGAAGCCCGTGTGGTCAGGGATGGGGGCTGCCAATATGACAGTTTGAATGTTGTCATGCTCAGGGGCGGGGGATTGGGTTTTGTGTAACAGATGCCGGTCAGCCAGGTGGACTGGTGGAATGATGTGATTCTCGGAATATTGCTGGTCACAGGTGCCTGTGTTTGCGTGCGTTTCTTGGTGGGGGACTGTGGTCATGTCCATTGGGATGGCTTCTGTATTCGTGCCATCTGTGCCCTGCAGCTCCCATTGGCCCCTCTTGTGTTTCTTTTGTTCGTTGGCATGCATGGGTGACTTGTACATTTCACTGGTTGCATTGTGACTTCATTGCACCCACGGGGAGTTGTACTTTGTGGGCAGGGAGCGGTGTACAGGCACTCAGTGGGGCCGTTTACGGTTGATTCGCGATGCCGTACTTCTCACCATGGCGGAATGGTACATTCCGCCATGCTTGATGGCGTTAGGTACATGTCCGCTAGGGTCGGAATTGGCGTACCCTTGCGCCATGGTGGTGTTTGCGGTTTGGCATGGCGCGCGCGCGCGTGCTTGGTGCAGTTAGCGTTGGCGTTCACTACGGTGTCGCTAATGGCTTCGTACTTTGCGGTGACGGGTCATAGTCGCACCGAGCGCTATTCGATGGCGGTATTGCATTTCCGCCATCGTTTTCCGAATTCCGCCAGGGTCGTAATGAGGGCCATTGTGTCTGTGTTTCTCTCATGCTACCATGCCTGTCTCAAAAGTGTTACTAAACCTAATGTGCACTGACATGATTGCACAGAGAATTGAATGTTAGTCACCTGCACCTTCCACATTTTAGAATAATAATGTTCAATGACTGATGCATGTGAATAAGGCCCTTAGGTGTCTGTATGCATTTGAATTAAAACATGCATGTGCAACTGGTTAGGTTGGCTTCTAAATATTGCTGTCTGACTTTGTGCAGGTGAGGACAAAGTGGAAGATGAGGAGGAGGAGGTGGAAGATGAGGCCTAACCATCCACCAGTGCAGCCTGGGGTGCCGTGTCTGCTGAGAATCCATTCCCGTTGCAGGCATCAGAAGCCCTGTTCACTTATCTTCCGATGATGCTGCCGAATCTGATATCGAAGGCATACAGAGGGACATGGTGGAGGGACTAGCACTGAGTAGGCCGCATGCCATGGAGCTCCTTGAGCTCCTAGAGGCGGCTGAGTCTGAGGAGGAGATCCAGGAGACCCTAGACCTGGCAGTGGAGAGGCCTGCATTAATGGTGGATTCTGTGTCTGAAACATTTACATCTACGATCATGGAGGCAGCATCTAAGGCTAATATCAGTGGGAGGGTTGTAAACTGCCAGCCTTTGACAGTGAACTCACTGCAACGGGGCCAGGCTCCAGAATCCCAGCTTGGTAGACCACACACATGTGGTGGACGTGTGACTGCTAGACACTTGGAGTGGGAGGAGGAGTTGCTGTGTGCAACTTCCCAATCGGACAAAGTCCTGCAATAAATGGCAAGGACAAAATGTAATTTCCTCCAATGAAGCATACACTGACAAACTATGTCTATTGTGTCAGGAGAGAAGAGAAGAAATGCAACATCAGGTCAAGGCAACTCGCAAGGAGGGTTCTGTCCTGAGAAAATCTCTTAATGGTGAGTTTTTGGCATCCAGGGATGTCCTGTGGCAAGAGACGGCCACAGTGAGGCAAACCCGGCATACAGAGCTGTTGGTCTGAAGGTAATTATGCCATCAAGACAAGAATTCCGTGAGACAATATCTGCATGAGGAGAGCAAGGGACCTCATCATGTCCAGCATAGAATACGCCAACAGCCTATACCTCGGAATGCCGGATTATCTACGGAAGAAACTTCAACAAGCAGAATTACTACTAAAGAAAATCACCATTTACCTGCTGACCAGAACACTAAGAACCAGCAACGACTTCTGCCTGGAACCTAAACCGTACACAATGAAAAAACTTGGTCGATCAGCTTTCTCTTGCCTAGCCGCAACATTTGGAAATCTGTCCCGAGAGAAATACGAACCATGAAGGACCATCTAAAATTGAGAAGACTTCTAAAAACCTGGCTCTTCAACTCACAACCAGACGAAAATGAATAATCAACACCCAAACTACTTGGGAGGTTGAGGGACCGCCAACTGGGAGGGAGACCCGGCTGTACACATTCCCAGGGTGGGACCTATCAGAGGTTAACGAAAGAGATGAGAGTGTCCTAGGTTGAACCACAGTCAGAGGACATAAGAGTTTAAGGGGAAGGAGCAGAACCTGAACAGATAATGAATGGGACCCAGGTAGCTCAAGGGCACAGGGAAGAGACTCCCCCCTCAAGGGGCCCCATGGAAGCGATGGCGGCTGCACAGCAGGATATGGCAGGGGCCAAAGCTGTGTAGACATCCATTAGTCGGAACACAGGGGGAGGGTAGAGGAGTCATCACCATTAAATAACCCTGTAGACAACCCACAACCCGGTGCAGAATATAGGAGGGAGACCCCATCCTAAGCACAATGCAATATGCGATACTGGCAGGGATGTGTACCACAGGTGGCCAAAGCAGAGGAGTTGCGATGGAGCATCACCACTAACCAACCAACTAAAAAATGAATCCCTCTGCTTACACCTCTCAAACTCTAAACAAAACACAACCACACCTATATTTCACCAAAAAAAACACACACTTCACTACACTGCAACAAAGAAACCAACAGCACACAGCCTCGCACAACAGCACATGACAACTACGACCACAATATCACACCTACAGCTCACTTGTGCTTTTCCCACTCACCCCTACTAACTTACCCAACCCTCTTGCTTTTCAGATCTGCCAGAGCGACAGGGGACCACTTTGGTGGTGATGAGGAGCTCATGCATGCATCCCTCTCATGAATGGTCCAAGTCAATGAGGACCAGGCTTTGGCCATAAATGCACCATCCCTGGATACACCACACAATGGGGGTTCCATCTAAAGCACACAGGTAATTCTGTTGGCCATATCCAAACACACCCCTATACCTTTGCCACCACTAGTCCTTTTTCATGGACCCTGGTGTACATCAACCCATGGAGGGTGGACAGATAATTTTTCTTTTCTTGTTTCCCCCATTCCAGGTGTACTGTATTTCTCTTGTCCTCATGTCAGAGCCTTGGTTCTTTAGAGGGCAGTGACTCAACTGCCCATGCTTCTGGGCACATCATTGTGCTGGGGGACTGGACATGTGGACATGCTCAGTGAAGTCAACTGACATAGTTATGTGGATTGCTACATCCTCCCACATATAGGTGAACATTCCAATGAACAATGATGTATAATGTATGTGCAGTCAGTCAAATAGATTCTTTTGAGCAAGTCACAACAAATGCACAATGTTATTTCAGATTTCTTGCCTCATCTAGCACCCACACTCCCTGAAAAGACACACTGAGGACTCTATGTACACCCTAGTCCCCATTCCCAGTGCTGGACACTGACCCTCCAAGCACCAATGCAGAAGCCCAGATTTAGGTGGAGGTGGTGAGGGTGTCACAGGACATCTGCAGAACTACCAGGTAAGGTTGTGCACTGTCATGCATTAACATGGCTGGTGATTTATGCATCCCTATAGAGGCATGAGATGTTACAGTACGGTTGAGCATGTAGCGTTCATTATGATGATAATTGGGTGATTGTCACTGTCACTAAAGATGTGAGTTGCTCTACATCATTGAGTGTGTACATGTCTCCATGATCAACTGGGTTGTTAGTCCTCTGAATGTTGCTGTCTGACTTTGTCTGAGGATACAGTGGATGAGGAGGAGGAGGCATGTGCTTTTTGTTATTGGTTACACCTTCATAACATGCGGCTTGGAGCCAGTCTCCTCAGTATGTTCCTGTGCACATACCTAGGTGAGGGGTGATGAAGTTGCTTCTTTTTTGTGCAGCATTACATTTACACTCATGTCGTGTCAGCCTTGCATGCCATCTCCTGACATATGCCATGTCAAGGAGCCACTCCATGATTTATGAGCATGCAAAACACCTGACTCCCACAATCCACGTAAAAGGATGATCCAGTTGGCAAGTATGCATGTGGATTATGTGTAATGTATGCTTTGCATTGCTGGTGAGCTGTGGATGTCGGAGGCCTAACTGTCTTTATCAGGTGTCATGTGTCATGTGTAATGTTGCTGCTGCATTTTTAATAATGTATACTTGAATTGTAGATAGTGAGGGGTGTGTGACCTTACATCATGTAGGCACAAGTGTGTCTTTCATGAATGGCTACATTGCTTTCTGCGAGATTTTGAGAAGATTGTTAGGTTTCCAGAATAAGTAAAACTCAACAATCTTCATGATAGGGCAAGAGACATGGCCCTTGTCTTTCCCTGTCTGTCCCGAGATGTACCTCCATCAGTAACATGCTGCGGTTAGATCAGCTCCATCCTCTGCCACTACAGAAACCATCAGGCTGGAATATAATACCTCCACAAGGTAAGAGTCCAAGATGGCCCATTACTATGCCAACTCACCCATGGATCCATCAATCCCACATGGACAAAGTGTGTGCAACCCCAAAGCACCCCGCCCGAATCACACAACGCAACCAGCACCTGAAGCATTCTGAGACTCTGCCACAATCTATGCGCCTGCCCCTACCACCTTAAATAAGGTTCCTGCCTGCCCTGCTCCTGTCCCTCCTGACCACATCAACTGCACAACTTGCGCTCACCTGGTCATGCCACATCACCATCACCTACAATCCCCCTCTAAGACAACACGAGCCCCCACAACGATGCTCCTCTACCCACATTGTCGGCCCTGATTGCCCAGCCAAACTTTAAACTCCTGCAAATCCTGGACACTGGGCATTTCAGCCCAAAAATGAACCCAACTACTCCAGAAAAAACGATCTAAGTACAATATATTTTGCAACTGCATGCAAGCTTGCACAACCATTCACAAAAACCTATACCAACATTACTCGTAAATGTACTGTATACAATATGCTGTTCCCAGTACCCCTACTCTGCACTACCACTATTGTGCCCTGCATTACTGATACTGTGCCTTGCATTAATGATACTGTGCCCAAATTAGTGCTACTGTGCCCTGCCGTACTACTACTGTGCCTTGCATTAATGATACTGTGCCCCAAATTACTGCTACTGTGCCTTGCATTATTGCTAATGTTACTCAGGACAAATATAACACACTATTTTGTGCCCACATAACCTACATCACCATCAACATGAGTGCCCCACCTGGCACCAACATATCCAGCCAACAACAGCCAACCCTTCCACCTTCCTACCTACCCTTAAGTGGATCAGCACCCCTACACATCAGAGAGACCCAGTAGCTGCCCCGAGCACCTGCCAGCCCCTCCAGACACTCCAGACCCAACCATCTGCATGACCAAACCCAACTTGAAATCTCACTCTCACCTAGACACCCTAGCTACAACGCAACCATCCAGCCACCAAACACACCACCACCCAACCCTGTCAAAAACATCCCTCCTATTACAATGCCACTGCATGCCTGTAAGGCCACAAGCGATACAACGTGAGCATGCCCATAAGGCAACAAGCGATACACATCTTCCCCCTACCCTGACAACCACCCCCACACCAGGCATGGATGGCTGCACACTGTCTATGCCTGAATGATGACAAAATGGTGCTCCACATTGTCAGCTCCCTACAACACCTGAAAGACTTCAACCCTGCCTTCACCTGCATCTGCAGTAATGGTAACATCACCGCAGTATCACCCCATGTCAAAGCACTGGGTGTGTATCTCGACGCAGAACTTAATATGCAGAAACTTGTCAAAGCTGTGGCCTCCTCTGCCACCTATCCCAGCAAACTGATCAATTTCTCTAGAAAATTCCTGACCACCAGCAACTGCCTCACCCTAGCCAGGGCCATCATTGGCAGTAAATTGGACTACTGCAATGCTATCCTCGCAGGAACTGTGCATAAAAACCTTAAAATACTTAAACTAATCCGGGAATAACTCCATCAGAGTGGTTTGGGGCCTGAAACTATCACATTACAACCCAATTGCGAGACACGAAGCACCCTGGCTACCCAGCAAAGCATGCATAGAGTTCAAAATCCTGCCCCCGTACCTCACTCATCACATCACAAAAAAGCCTCACATATTCAGCCTACGGTCTTCCTCATCTAACACACTCACCACCACTAGATTCTACAGAAAGAGAGCTGGCAGATGTGGAACACCTTACTCCTGTATTCAAGATACACCCTCCTACCCTAGCTTCCGGAAAAAAATTGGCACTTTTCAACAAGTACCCCTGAACCTACTACATGACCTCACCAGGAATGTCCCACCTCAACCATGATAGGTTTACTATGAACTGTAAATCTTAGTGTCTCTAACTGTAACAGTAACACCCCTGAAATTACTACATGACTTCAACAAAATGTACCACCTTAACCATGATATGTTTACTCTGAACTGTAAATCTTACTGTCTGTAACTGTAAAAGTAACCCTGCTATCTGTACTGCAACCTTTCTAGCACTGTGATACCTCTGGGTCTGGTTCTATCAACAAATACAATATATAAATACAATGCACGAGGAGAGGTGTGTCAACAGTGTATGATCATGAAGTTTTGCAATAAGAACCAAGGGAGGCAACAGGGGGAGGCAGCTCACACTGTCTCAGGGAGGTTGGTGGGTGGAAGGTGTTTAGGGCAGATGTCATGACATGCCTTTACCTTGCAGAAAGGGTCAAATGCTCTTTCAGGAACTGTGACAGTGAGTGTAGAGTCCTCTGTTGTGGGGAATGGTATAAGTGCTATCTGACGTGCTAAGTAGGCCTCTCTTCTGGATCCAACATTAATGTACCAGCAGATAAGTAGTCTACACTTGCCCTCACTTCAGTTGAAGCATGGGACTACGAAGATGCTGACTTGGTGTTTGAGAAATCGTATTGACTACAGGCTGACAGCCTTGTGGAAGATGCCGCAGGATTTGAAGGTGTGGCAGACTTGCAATGGATCACAGTGCAGGCATATGGCTGTACAATTCATGTGTCCTAATTTGCTGAGTACATTTATGGTTGATGCATCTGCATATGGGACACACTTTAGGGGTAGGAGGTTGTTAGACAGAAGAGATTATATAGAGTTGCAGCTCTCATCCAGGTTAGAGCGCAGCCTGGGAAAATGAACTGGGCAGGGTGATGTTACTACTCTTTGAGATCAGATTTCACTATCAGTTAGTGGCACTTTACCTACCCTGCTCTCTTCCTCTTCCATATATTCATATACCTCTAAGTCTATAGCAGGCAGGACCTGGTGCAACGGTTACAATTATATGTCACCTGAAATTTTAGGAAAAGTACTGCACATCTGGGCGATACCTGCCATTGACAGGAAGAACCCAAGAAAATTGCAGCATGCCTGCCAAGTGTCCCTTCTGACGTAAGTAGTACCTCTAGCTCCATGTATTTGTTTATGGATATATACATGGTTACTTGCTTGTAGGTATTGAAGGTGAGCAATGTGGTACAGTCAATGGTTATGTATTGCACAGAATCTGACAGTGAGGTAGAGGTGAGGTAGGTCTCTGTTGTCTTAAACATGCACAGACACTAGACAAGTGTAGGGACACATGCACCTATTATCCATCCTTTGGTGTAGGGGATTGGCTGTCCTCACATTTTGTGACTTCTGTTGCAAATCATCTTAAGTTGCAGCTTCTATCGTACATGTTATGATACATGTGGCAGAGGTGGATCTACCAATTCAGGGGGTTACATAGTGGAGATGGGTAAGTAGATGTAAGTGGCAGGGGTGAGGGATGGGATTAGGGGAAAGTGGGGTAAGGGAAAGGAAGGTTAATAGGTCCAGTGGCTGGGGAGCTGTTGATATTCCGCATTGCAGGAGCACCTGCATTGTAGTGGTGAGTGGAGGTAAGGAGAACAAGCAGCAATGATGTAGAAGGACCCAGCATCAAGGTGACAGTCAGTGAGCCTTTATTGTTGCACTTGATGAATGCTAATCAGGGGAAAACATATTATGGAACCATTATCGCAGGGGCTGGTTTTCTGATATTTAGAATTGTGGGTGTGTGATATGGAGACTTTTCTTCCTACTTGACAGGAGTTCATACATGGATTGTGCACGTTATGGCAAGGATGTTGATGAGGTGGCAGTCTATTTTTAATGTTATGGGGCACACAGTGTGTTCCAATTCAAGAGACACACTCTCACAGAGTTGTTATGGGAAAGCTGGATTAGTCTTTCATTTTTTATTTATTATTTGTGTCTCAGCCAAATCATGCCTTTTCAAAAAAAATACAAAACATACATACAAAAGATACATAGTATAGCACAATATATGTACAGAACAGTATTCTCCAAATGTTCCCTTCAGTACTGAGTAAAGGTAAGAGAATAATCATATAGAATGGAGACCCTGAGTTACACTTACAGTGTTTCACAAGGTCTCCTCCCATTAAAATAACCGAATCATTTGATCATCGATGGCTATGATAATGTATGGCCTAGCCTTATCTATAAAGCCCAGGGCTTGGAGTACCCAGATCACTTGGCTGGTTAGAGAGGGTTCTTCACCTGCAATCAATTCATCCCAGAACATCTCTCTGAGTCCAGCATATCTTCTCTATCTATTGCACAAAACCATTGTCTACTTACCTCCCATATACCACTGCAATAGAGCAAGATATGC
The DNA here is from genome assembly GCF_040938575.1 of Ambystoma mexicanum. NCBI lineage: Eukaryota > Metazoa > Chordata > Amphibia > Caudata > Ambystomatidae > Ambystoma > Ambystoma mexicanum. The sequence continues at coordinate 844,290,649 of NC_090936.1, forward strand.
TTAAGAGAATGGACAGTATCTTCCTTACACAGAGGGCACCCCATCCCACTTGCATTACCCTTTCCCGGCGACATTAGAACCTCCCCGGTGGAAACAATATTGAGACATATACTCACAAAGGGGTGGCAGAAGGAGACCGGTGAAATGACAGTGCTTATACTGAAGATACAACACAGTGTTATTCCAGCAGCAGGTGAGTGCAAGGATGTGTGTACTGTATTATATGCATATGTGGTAGACACTAGATAGGCAGTACAATCCAACCTCTCAAAATTAGGATGCGTGAACATTTGTCAACAATCTCAAATCAAGATGTGAAATTTCCCCTGGCCACACATTGGCAAACATGTCACAAAATGGATAACACAAAATCTATCATGTTTGTAGGTATGGCAAAAGTGTCTCTACCACAAAGAGGTGGTAACCTTGTATCCACGCTGAGACAATTGGAAGCTAGGTTGATCTGGCAATGTTGTACTGTTTTGAATGGTTTGAACACAGACCATGAGCTATATGTGTTTCTTTGAAGTCTGCACACTGAGGGCTTTGTTGCCTACAATATAGTAGCAAAAATTGGAATTCAATATTGCTGCTCGATTGTATATCCCTGCATGGATGGGGATACATGGTGTGATCTCCAACAATGTGTGAAAGCTAGAGACATACATGCTATGCAACTCAATTGAGTTATTAAATATTTAATTGGTTAACTATACATGTATATAAGCAGCATGAGACTCAAACAAGTGCGTGGAAATTATGCCCACAGTGTCCAATTAAGCGCATTGTAATTTGCCTTCACTTCTATCTATTTGCGCACCACGCTAACCAGTTATGTAAAGTGTATTGCATATGTGCCCTAATTGTCGTATTTCAGGATGTTGGGACCGACGTAGTGATTTAATTTTAACATTTGTTAAATTGTTTTCAGTTCAGAACCGGAGTAGTAGGCTCGTATAGCAAGAGCCGTTCAGCCGGGAGTAAGTGCTATGAGTCACAGCCCTCACCCAACATGGCCGCCCCTGCAGCAAGTTCGCGGCCGTGGCGATGCGCGGACCAGTTTGTTAACTTTAGCTATAAAGTGAGTCGAGCCGTGCTGCGGCTGGCTCTTTGATCAACTACTTTGCGGAAACGCAAGGTAAGTGAGTATCTTTCTGCACAATCCCTAAGTGGGTGCGTAGCATGACCACACACATCTGATCTTAATCTTTACTTATCAAGCAATTGAACTAATTGCACAGGTTTGTCTTTGTCTCTGCTCTTCTTCACGCTTTGTCTTGTGATTTTGGTAACATACTAACGTGCAGAACAAATGGATTGCTTTGGACTATACACACAGCCAGCCATATATGCAAGCTAATTTTATCCCGCAACAGCGGCTCCTATAGGTACCTGCTGAACTATTGAATATCACAGTCACTCATTGATTGAGTTGTAATTTGTTTAAAGATGGTAAAATGTATTGCACGCTATTACAGACACTACCTCATTTAAGGTGGTGAATTCTAATCTAATTTGAGGATTGTAATCTCTACCAGGTCAGTGGTATTTAATTTTTGAATTATTATTGTGTAATAGTGTCCGATGCGTATGAACCTAAGTATCACAATTGAATATATATAATTTCATTTTTTGCATTCCCTTGTGCCAGTGACGGCCATTAAGGAATTGTGAGGTACATGAAAAGTGTTGGGTACTATAAATTTTATTTGATATAGCTTCCTAGCATTTGTTGTGTACACACCATGTTGAACTATCGCAGGTCCAAATCTAATTGGATGTCTCTTTTTGTCCCTCCCCCTTCCTTCCTTCTCCTATGTTGTTTCTGCATTTTGTTATTTATTGTCATTAATAATTTACGTATGTTATGTTGCCTAATGCACTCAAAACCTTATTGGTTGGCATCTAATCTGCAAATTGGGGCATTTCATTTATGCCTGTAACCTAATGTGATGTTCTATCATTTTGATGCTCCATATGGTATTGTCTTAACAATTGTATATATATATATATATATATATATATATATATATATAATAAATGGACATCTCTTTTATTTTTACGCCAATTGGCTACCATTTGATTTTTATGTTCCCCCCTTTGTGTCTGTTTGGTTTGGATGGTATCATTTATTGAATGCACTTTTTAATTTTAACTTTTTATTAATTGTATATGTTCACTTCAGCCTCAGAGGAAGAGCCTTACAGCTCGAAACACGTGTCAGGCTGCTAGATTAACCTAATTAAATACATGTAACATGCATCATGATTGATTTGTGTTTATGAGCGCATAACTGATGAAACCCCTTTCTTTGTCTATTCCACTAATTTGAGACACACCCTCAAATATTCATGTCTCAATTTTAGGTTGGGGAAGCATCGTAGATATCTTGGAACGATTCCCATTTGCCTATCAATGGTAAAAAAGGATTTTGCCTTGAATAAAGATCGCATTTTATCTATGGTGTGGATCCAATCCACGCTTATCAACAATCTCTTTGTGTGTAGTGGATTAGAAATGATCCTATCAATATCACTTTCACACTCTGACAGGATTCTAATAACAAGAAATCTTAGCTTTGTTAGGATCCCTGGGAAGTTCGATCCTAATATGGCCCCAATGTTTTCATAGAGGGAGTTCACCTGTGGGACTACAATTGATCTATATAATGTGATAATGCGCCACCCTACATGCATTCTCATTAAGGAAAGCCCCAGTTCGAATCTCATGCTTGCCATGTGGAAGAATAATGGCAAACCCAGAGTCTTTTTTGATAGGCGACCCTCCACTCTTGACCAATTAGTCCCCCAGAGCAGAGGTTTGTATCAATCCCATAGAGAAGTGCCAGTAATACCTTTGCGATGTAAAATTTTAATAGGGGTTGCAGGAAAACTTGCTGTGCGATTTAAGAAATTTCGTCATCTGACTTGCTGACCCTTTAGACTTGTAGTCTAGATCTAGATTTAGTTTGGTTTGCCACTGGCTGACATAATGTTTGAAACCCAAGTAGATCAGCTGCTTCAATATGAGTATCTCCTCTTCTCCTAAAACCCATTTTAAGATACCAACCTGTTTCCGCTGCCTTTTGCAGATCATTATGTTTCATTTCTTTGCATTCATCTCAAGTTCGTGTAGCTCTGCATACTTCTAAAGGGCTCTTAGAAACCATTGCAGGTCTACTAGGGAATAATCCAGGAGGACTATACCTCCAATTTTGGAGGTTAGCTAAATAAAGGTTAAAAATGATAGGAGCTAGAAAGCAACCCTGTTTTTCCCCCCTCTTTACCCTCACTTTACCGACAGCTGGCCTGCTGCGTTCAATCTTATCCTCAGGAATATATTGTCATGGAGGCTTGCTAGTATGGCTAGAAGATGCCTAGCAATTCCCCAGGCGTTGAGTTTCGCCCAAAGACGCTGTCTACACACTGTATCGAATGCCTTTGATAATTCAATCCAAGCTCCGTACAGGGTGGGACCTCCCTTAACCCATGGAATTTCACTTGCTAAAATCAAAACTAGATCATTCAATGAAGCGGATTGTCCCCTCCTGAAGCTTATTTGCGCCTTCAATAAAATCTTATGTTTATTTGACCATTCCTCCTGTTCCCCCAATATCATCCCTCAGAAAATCTTACTCACAGCATCTAGGCGAGTGATTAGGTGATAATTCCACGGGTTCGCCCGCTTGCCTGCGCTATAGATCAGAATAACTATAGCTGACTTCCAGGATGTAGGCAGCCCTTTTCCCTTTAAGATCTCCTCAAAGAGAATTCCCAGGACTCTAGCCCAGGTTGCCGCATTGCTCTTCATTATGATGTTGGTAAACCCATTAAGACCAGATGCTCAGGAGGAGGAGTTTTTTTTTAGTAGTGATTTGCTTTATAATTAGCTAATCCAATATTTCTATATGCCATGGAGCAGCCCACTCTTTCCTTAAGGGAGCATTAAGCGGTTTCCTATATACAGCGGCAGTATGTTTGCACCATTTCCTCTCTCCTAGCACATTGCTCTGAGATAGGGGTTGGGAACTCTCTGACCGGTTAAAAGGAGACCAGGAATGTTGTGAACCGCCCTTCCCCCATGCTTTTAGCATAGCCACTCCAACATTCTGATGGAGCTGATGTTTCTGGCCCATATGCAGTTTGTGTATTCATTCTGGAAAGATGTTTTCTTTAGCCTCTAGGCCTGCAAGTCCAATGAGGAAGTTATTAGGACCCTTAAAGCTTTCCAGAACACTCAGTTTCTCCAACATACCTCTTCATGAAATGAGTGCAAGTGATTTATACCTCAGATAGAGGACTGGGCAACTGACCACTCGACTGACCAAAGCAAGACTTGAAAGTTAGATGGTTTACACGCCAAACCCATCTCTTCAACCTTCATACCCCCACATCTTCTAGATAGATCTGCATTCAACGTTGCCCCTCTTTCTTAAAGATTAGCACTCTATTCTTGCCTTCATTTATAGTCACATCAGGGCAGAGACCTACGTGAACCGCAGGGAAAACCCAATTTATTGATCCAGAAATTCTACTGTGGTCACTTGTTCCGCCCTCCCTACTTAGGCCTTCTGTGGATGTTTCTTTTCTATATGCCGGTCAAGTGGCACAGCGAGTAGAGCGCTCGCTTTGACATTCGTGCAGATCCTGTTAACGCAGCACACCGTGGGTAATATTAAGCAGCGCTCAGATACCTGAGGGTTCGTAGCGCTATATAAATGCCAAATTATTATTTTATTTATTATTTATATAGACATCCTTACTTTAAGAAGAAAAAAGGACTTCCCTTCTCTCCTCACTCTCCTTCAGGTCTTGCTTGTAAAAAAGCCTCAGTGAGGGCTGGGTCTTTTCGCTGGGGGAAGGCCAGGTCGGGAAAGATGGTAAGCTCTTCTTCCCTTTTCTCTTTAGTGGTAGATGGTTCATCAACTTCCCCAAAGCCTAAGGTACCACTCTCTGTTTTTTCTGGTCTCCGATTGGAGTTGTTGGTTCAAATTCCACCCTGACACCATACGTAAGGAAGGCATGGTATAAATAGTAAGACAGACACAATTGACCTAGTTCAAGGGTGTTTATGGAACTTCAATAAGGGTGTTATAAACGCCTGTATGATCCTAAATCTACAGATGGGAGAAAGCTACGACCATCAAATAATAATAATGCAGTCCTAGTGGAGTCTCAACAAAATAAAAGGGCTTTTACTAAAAATACCTATTGCCAATCCTTACCTCTGAGTACAAATAGTGTGGGGTAGTGTTCAGGAAAAAGAAAAAGTGTTCATAAAAATGATATGTCAGGATGTTCCAGACATTGACTTCCCTTCCTCATGTTTTCAGCACAGGACAAGGCAGTTAACATGAGCAAAGCACACACTCTGGATTCTTCAGCACGAGGATACAGTTCCATTACCATCATCAGGGCCTTCTGTGCCCAAGTCTCTTTACTTATCAAAGTCTCTTGATTCAGAGGGGCTGATGTATCAAAAACAGAACACTGGGGTTGCCTGGGGTAGTGGGCAGTGGTGAGTGGGGTTGTTGGGTGGAGGGCAAACTTGCAGCGACTCCTCGGGTAGTGGGAGTAAGTGACTGGGGTGATGGGAGGTGTGAGGACTTGAGGGGGCAACCTGAGGTAGTGGGCAGTGGTGAGTGGGGGTGGTGGGAGGAGGGAAGACTAGCAGGGGCTGCCTGAGGTAGTGGATGTAGGTGAGTGGGGGTGGTGTGAGTTGTGAGAACTTGAGGAAGCAGCCCAGGGTAATATTCGTAGGGGGAGTGGTGGGAGTTGTGAGAGCTTGAGGGGGCAGCCTGGGTAATGGGCAGAGGTGAGTGGGGGTGGTGAGAGGAGTGAGGACTTGAGGGAGAAGCCTGGGGTAGTGGGTAGAGTTGAATGGGTGTGGTGATAGGAGGGCAAACTAGCAGGGGCTGACTAGGGTAGTGGGTGCAGGTGAGTGGCGCTGGTGGTCAGTGTGAAGACTTGAGTGGGTAGCCTGGGGTAGTGGGTGGCGGGAATGGTGGTGGTGGGAGGAAGGCATCACTTTTACCCAGAAGCTCAATGTCTCTAGAGCTCTGGTTTTCTTTAGGCTAGACTACTGCAATTGCCTGTCCTTAATGTACCCTCTACCTTCTCTACAACCTCTCCAGCTAATCTGGAATAGGGCTGCAAGACTTAGCCTTGGTCTCAAGCCCAGGGACCACATCACACCAGCCCTAAAAACTCTCCACTGGCTCCTGGTTGCTGCAAGGATCAAATTCAAATTCAAATCCCTCAGCATCATCCATAAGGCTGTCTGGGGCCAGTAACCATGCTATCTACAACTTGCTCTCACTAAATACTCTCCCTCCAGATCTGTACGTTCCTCCAGCACCAACTCTGTGTGTGTCAAATGCTGCACTAAACAGCTGGTGGTCGATCTCTTTCCTCAGCAGGCTCAGTAGGCTCCCTCTGATGGAACAGCCTCCCCATTCCTCTTCATCTTGAGCTGGATCTCTTCAAATTCTGGAAGCTCCTCAAGACTTTCCTTTTCACATCCTCCTTCCCTTCCTCCCTCCTCTGCTAAACCCCACAGCTGCTGAGATTGGTGACCAGGGCCCTTATGTGTCCTCTTGGATCCAGGCCTCCCACACTAAATTGCTTTCTGCCTCCACCTACTCCCAGCACTTGCCTTGGCACCCACTTAAATAGTTATTGGCCACTGACCACTCTAACCTAGGCACGTACAGATGTTCACTCCCTACCACTTCCTGTTTGCTACATCTAGCACTTACCCCCACTCCCTCATCTCTTCTCTCTCTCTCTCTATCTCTCTCTCTCTCTTTGCACTTGCATATTCTGAATGCTCACAAGGCCTAGTAGGTCTGCCTCTATCTTTCATTGTTATATTTGATTTTTATTCCCTTGTTCCCTCCCTGTTGCCCTGTGGGCACTTTGAAACACAATTTACTTAATGTAAGTGCCTTACAAATGTGCACAATTAATACATGCATATATGCATTGGACAGGAAAACTTGGCAGCCATGGGCTACACAGTGGCACACACGTGTGTGACCACAATGTGCACAACTGTGTCTATGCCATTTATGCACCGGGGCAGTACCTTACCAAGAAGCCTGGGGACCACTACTGCCTTATGGAGCCACATTAGCAGTTCCCTGGCACACCTACTGGGGCCTATGTCCAGCCTGGAACGTCAACTGATGCCCTTGTTTCAGCCACTCCAAGAGCATCCAGGCCTGTAGTTACATGCCTGCTCTGGTGCCCCGGTATCAGTACAGAGGAGCCCCTGAAGCTCCCATACCACATGTCTGTCACACAGGGAAACACCAGCCACAGACTACAATGCATGTACAGGCCTGGGACCAAATTATATCCAGCTTTCTCTTCTAAATTCTCTTCCTACTCGAGAACTTCACTCCTCCACCTCCAACTCCTTAAGCGTCAGTTGCTTCTCCAAGCAACAAGTTGGGGCAGATCTCTCTCTTCAGCTGGCGCCTCCCTCTGGAACAGCCTCCCTGCCTCTCTGAAACTTGAGCAGGACCATCTCCCGTTCCGGAAACAGCTCAAGACTTTCCTCTTTGCCTCTGCCTTCTCTCTTCTGCTACCTTGCTGATCTCCTGTCTGACACTGCACTGGCTACCTGGCTACCCTCCGAATCACGGGCCCTTGTCCCTGTCCTCCCAGTTGCACACTTGGAGGTGTATCTGGAATCCTACATTCCTCCTACTTGCACTTATATTTCACTTGTTTTTCTGCACTTAACCCTACACTGCCACACGATGGTTGCATTTCGTTTTTTGGATGTATTTTTGTGTGGATGTTTTTTGATCCTATATCTTGCACTTGCTCCTCCTTACCTTCCCCTGGCACTTCTCCCCTTCCCCCCTCCCCTGCACCTGTGCAATCTCAATGTAACTGGGCCTAGTAAGATTGTTTCTTGTTCCCTCTGTTTCCCCTCCCCTGTCTCGTTGCCCCTTGAAACACTTGTGTATAGGTGCGATAATAAATAAAATATCATATCATATCATAGTGGGGTTCATGGAGCTAGGCTCCAGACAAATGTGCGACACAGCTGGGCCACCGTGACTCAGGCCATCTGCACGGCAGTTGGGCCTGCAGAATGTCCTGGCCGAAGGAACAGATGGACGTGTGGCCACGAGGCAGTGCTAGCCGTAAGGCCACCATCCAGGGACTGGCCTTCATCCACCAACACTGTGCTGGGGTCTGCTAGTGGCATAACACCATCTGTGGGTTGAGCCCCATCAAAATGACTTGTGACCCCTGAGTGTTGCTGCTAAAATAGCCACATAATGTCCACTGCCGGATGACAAAATGGCTCTGTGCTCTGTGGACTTACTACATCACTCGATGTGATTGAGGGACATCTGGACATGGAATGACCATCCACTCAAGTAACATGCCCTAATGTAGCAGTTTCTTTGGTAAGTGGGTCAACTTGGACACCTGTGCCTTTACTCAGCACGTCCCTTTAACCAATGAGCGAGACCGGTTGTACGCTTTTAAGTTCCTAACTCAGACGGAGACGTAAATGCGTCATTTGGAGAGAACCCACACCATGTCCTCAGAACTTCCTTGTTTCAGACTGAGGCTGGTAAGCTGACACAAAGGTCAGGAAGTTTATTTCACCTCTGGCATTTTGGATCTAGATGTTGCCAAAGTAGATCATTGTGCCTGTGTTTCTCTGTGTTTGCTCACTCCCCGTCACCCGTAGATCCTCCATGGATTGACCTAGACTACCAATGACTTCTTTCTCTGTGACACTGTGTCTCTCAATTGCTACCGCGGCGACCACCTATTACGACACAGGACACCTTGGACAAAAACAACAGGTACAGCATACAAACATAACTGGTTTTTAATGTCACTAGATAGCCAAATTATACTGCTATACGTTTGTGACACACAGACCACCTTTTAAGGTTGCATTTGCCGCAATAATGCAACTCCTGCACTCGTCACACAATACTGACACACAATTTGATTTAAAGATTGTCGGCCAAATAGATGTAAACAATGCGCCAATGATTAAACTGAATAGTGCTATTTGCAGACATAGCTTAAAGTAACAATTCAGGTTGTTAAATGCACATCAATACACTATGACATCTCATTGCCACTGTTCCGCAGCCTCAGATTTAGATATAATTCTGTACACAATACTTAAGAGAAAGGCTAAACAGTGTACGGTCTTTAGGGTCTCTCCTCTCTTTACAAGTGGGTGATTTTCAAGTTTAATTATCTCCCAACTCAGGTACTTGATCCACTCTGGCAAGAGGATGTTGTGAGGTTTGGCCAAAGCCACATCACTTAACATAGAGCTATAAGCTGACAACAGTGAACCTCGTTGTTGAGGATGCACACCCCTTGGGACTACTAATCTCTGATGACTCTCCTACCATGAAATCTTTCATTTGAGAGGTAAGAACGGAAGTTACAGTCACGTTCACTGCTCATTTTCGATAATAATGTTCAAAATCCTTTTTGAAACTATGGCTTCCCAGGTTGATTACGGGGTTACATCTAAATTTCAACTTTGAGGAAACACCGTTGAAATGTTGGAGAATATTGTGTTCACAAAGGGAGTAACGATATCTAGCCTAAGAGTTTCCGACTTTTTGAATGACATGCCTATACAGAGATCAGTGCAACTTATATGACACTGCGCTCTGTCAATTTGATTATTGTCTAAATCAATGTTCAGAATAAAACTCCTCTGGATGGTATGATGACTGATTACCAATCATTTGCCTTTGTCTTTACTCTGTTGCAGGGGTTGAGCCCTTTTGTTCGTGTGATAAGAAAATGGAAATTGACACACTAATGACATTGATGTCTGTGGTTTTGCTGATGATTCTAACTTATCAATAACTTAGTATGGTGTAAGCTGTTTTCAGGTTAAACAGTGACCATTTTTGTATTGACAAAAAACAGGCAAACCTCTGAAGAATTTCCACCGAACTTTTTGAATTCTATTTTAGGAAAGAAACATGTTGGGTTAACTATAACATCACCTTGTTTAAGTTGATGTTAGGGTGTTTTTACACTTTATGAATGGAATGCATGAGTGATTGAGATACGTATTTGCACAGCACTTAGCACTTTCTTGGACAATTTAATTGTAGGTCTTATTACTGTTACGCTGACCTGGCTCCCACAGGGGTGTCTAGCGGAACTGGACAGCCACGGTCTCCACCAACGTGATGCGTAGTGCAGAGATGACTGACTGGACTGGCCCACCTAGCTTCGTCTGCTTGACCCGTAGAAGTAGTCTCCTAAAGACGGGGAAAGGGAATTAGCCACCCGTGGATTTGAGTATTAACACCTCACTACGTCCCCACTTATCACTTCTGACATTCCCTTTCACAAAGCTCACCTTATAGTTTTGTATGATGAGCTCTCCATCCTGCGAAGAATGCAGGGGCGCGTTGATGGCCAGTTACTTCACTGGCTTGAGGATATTGGAAGAGTTCTGGACAAATTTTGGCTCCAAACCTCCGGGACGAAAGGCCGTAAGTATATAGTTCTAATGAGTTCAAAATGTCCGATTAATCACTCTTGTCCAATTCCTTGTTTCTTTTGCAGCTTAGTCCCAAAAGATGATCGTCTTGTGGCAGCTGAAAGCATTCAGGTAAGAGTCTGTGTTTTGTAACACTGTCCGGTAAATGATGCCAAGGTTTAACTCGCTGCTTTCTCTTTTCTTGCAGGTGCAGCGTAGGAAGATTTGGTGTGCTGGTGGATAATACCTCCTGCGGTAAAATCAGGTAAGCATATGGTGGCAAGAGATTGTCCTTGTTTGTTCCCTTGGCTCACCTTGTTGTTTTCTTGTTCCCTTTAGGTGCTGCAATGCGGCAACCAGGTGATGGAGACAGCACCGGATCGTAGAGATGCTGCGAGGAATGGTGAGTATGGCGCAGTGCTGCTGCTGGCGATGCGACGCGTTTAAAATGAAGTCTGTTTCTGGTTCGAAGATGCGCTGAATCCGAAATCAGGTAAGAAATCCAGTAAAGTTCTTGTTCTAACCTTTCTTCTTCTTTCCCTTCTTTCTAGGCGCTCTGGACTCGAGGCGGGCGTGGCAGGATGCTGGATGTTGACTGCAGACACGGTGAGCGTTACGCTGGTGGAAGCAGAATAACGTGAAGCATGTGCTGCTCTTCGGACGTGGTTTAAATAGCCTTCAAAGTAGTCCCAGGTAAGTATTCCTCCACAGCCACAACCGAGTAACAAAATAGTCCCTAAGATAAAATAGTCCCTTCAAGCCTCACATGGGCTTGGATGCTTGGATCCCTTGCAGCATGGTCTGCATCAGGTAAGGTTTAACATATGAGCCTGGCGCCATAGGCGCCTGGACTGATGTCCCATATGAGCCTGGCGCCATAGGCGCCATAGGCGCCAGGACTGTACCCAGATAGCCCCCTAACAGGGGTTGCTGGGTTTGCTCCAGTTAACATGATGCCTGCTTCCGGGGTTGATGGACTTGGTCTGGATGCCCGGGGGTAGGCATCATGACAATTACTATGATTGTTTTAAGAATTATCTGTTTTTTTTACACTTTTTCTGTGTACCTGTACACTGATATATGTGTTTTTAAATGAATATGTTTCTTATCAAAATTGAAAAAAGAAATTGTGTGTGCAAAGTAACATTAAAATATGTATTTATTACGAAACCAACTGACTAAGACTGACCTTTTGGTTTTGGTTGTGGCTCTTTGTCGAGCAACAGAGTTATTCAATCCACAAGCACTTTTGTATATCTTCTGAAAGGTTGGCCACCTTTGTAGAGGGATTGCTTGTGGGTTCTTCTCCCTCAAACCTCTTGGTGTTTTTGTTATCTAATGTAGCAGACCGCCACCTTTGACATGAGGAATTGACTGACTCAGAGTTCTTTGATGACCAGGATGAAGGAGAAATAGCACTAGCAATATGTGTTCCCTGTGAAATTATGTTCCAATATCGCCAGGTCCCATGCCCCATGTTTGTAGCCGGAAATGTTCCTTCATTTGCCCAAGAGGATTTGGCCCAGGTTCCAGATGGGTTGTGGACAACTAATACCCATGATGTAGGCCTGTTGTGAAGTGCTTCCTCAGTATGTATCACCCTCAACCAGGTGCAGTGCTGCCCTGAGTAAAGCAACACCCATTGTCAAAGGAAGCAGAGGAAGGAATACATGATACCATTAATGCACTTTTACACCAAGGGGTTATTGTGCATTTCAATTCACCCTATAAAACTGCCAAATACCCTATGGAAAAATCAAAAACATGGTACAGTAGGAGGATGATTCAGGATGTGCGCCCTTTGAATGACATAGTGCAGGTAGAATGTCCAGTTGTCCCAAACCCTGCAACAATATCACGTGACATAACCATGTCAGCTACCCACTTCACTGTTATCAACCTCAAGCATTAATTCTTCTCTGTATCCTCACTCCCAGATTCTCAATATCTCACAGCCTTTACCCATGGTGGGAGGAGATTCCAACACAAGGCTGCATCATGGGTACTGTGAATTTCAACAAACAGGGTGCTGCACGCAGATCTGGGCAATATACACATGCCCAGCACTTTTATTCAGTAATTGGATGATTTTTGCAGTACAAGTGAACATCAGTGCTTAGCAGATTCTATTACTCTTTTGCAACTGCTGGCTGGCAAGGGGCACACAGTGGACAGCTAAATTACAGTATTGTCAACAGGAGGTTTTATACCTAGGCCAGCCCATTTCTGCTTGCAGGAAACTAATAACACCTGAAAGTGCAGCTTCAGTGCACAGCACGCTCCAGCCAACCACGGTAAAAGAAATGCAGACATTTCTGGGATAATGTAACTACTACAGGGCTTAGATCTTCGATTACAACAGGTATACACAACCATCGTTGCAGGCACTCAAAGATGCCCAAAAGACAAAAACTACCATTGTGTGGACAAAGGAGATGCTCAATAGTTTTAATGAGTTAAAGGAAGTGATTGCCACATCACCAGTATTAGCTACACCTCATTACACCCAGGATTTGTATCTTTTTTCACACTCTGATGGCCAAATGATGACAGCTGTGTTAACACAAAAGAACACAGTGGGCCATAAACCCATAGCATTTTAAATCACCATGCTGGGACTCAGTCATGCAGACCCAATGTCCATGCACACAGCTGCTTGATGCTGCTGTATTTGCCATAGAGTAGTCTGTGACGATCACCGTGGGGTGTTCAGTAACTCTGTATGTGGAGCACAAGGTTTTAGCTATTTTAGAGTGATCTAAATCCACGTTGACTATGCAGCGACCATCCGCATATGGAATAATATTGTCTAGCTCCAACATTCACAGTGAATCCCACAACCTTTTTGACAGAACCCATCACTGGCGATGACAAAGTACAAGACTCTGTCACCTATGAAGGACAAGACGGTGATACACCAAAGGCATGCGACGATGCTCTAGAAGAGGGAGTGGTATTCTTCATTGACGGGTCAGACACAATTGATCAAGAGAAAGGGAGAAGGCATACGGGCACAGGTGTGGTTTGCCTAGTGGATGCAGAGTACAAGACCCTTACAGAGAAGAGGTTGCCCATGCATTGTTCGGGTGAGGCGGCTGTACCTATTGCACTAATAGAATCCCTAGAAGCATCTCAAGGGTACAGAGTGACGATTTACTCAGACTTGGCATACGTCACTACTACTGTGCATTCCGGTTTGGCCAGAAGGAAAAGGTGGGCATTTACAAAGGCAGATGGGTCCCCCATGCAGCATTCCACCAAGAGAGGCCAGGAACCAGTATCAGAGCATGATAGATGTAGGCCTTAACAAAAATACACTCTCCCATCCCTGCTTCCATCTCAGGCAATAAGTTAGAAGGTAATTTTATTAAGTACTACATAACCCTAATTTGTTTCACACTGCAGGCCCGTTTAATAAGAAAGTAATGTGAACAGCAAAGTGTGGGTTCGGGTGTGCCTGTCCCTGAATGATTATCTTATGGCAGGCAGGTCAAAAATCTGGAGCTGCCAAAACATATATTCTAGATTTAGAGCACCCATGCCCCAAGACCCCCAGTCATTCTATTTGAAATACCAGTTGCCCACTATACTAACTCCTAAATCCTTCAGTGACCGATTAATTAGTGTGTCCACAATAGGCAACCCAGGGTGGGGGCAGATGCCAAGGGGCGAGAGCAAACAGAATTCACTGTTATTTGTAATGCGAGGTGCGCAGGGTGAGGATAACAAATTTAGGACAACAGTGGAGACGCATAGCGGAGGCTCCAGAGTGTCTTGGACAGAACAAGGCTCCTCGCATTTCAAATAAGCTATCTTGACCTCGAGAGTATCCACTGAGCTCATGTCAAATCACCAGATGCATATCACATGGTTGAAATGTGAGAAAAGAGTCTTTTCATCTAATGAACCAATTGTGTCATGAGGGAGTAACATTAACAAGGCCAAGTGCCACATGGAAGAAGACGGACACCAGCAGCCACAGCCAGTCATCTAGTAGTTGATAAGGGGCCAACATTATGTATATGGGGGCCCACCAATGAGAATGATGAAGAGGATACCATATATTGTTTGCATCGTGGGTGGTGTTGCTGGCCTTTAAAATGCTCTGTTTGCTTTGAACTAACCAGTGTGCCCTATGGCAGTAAGGTTTGAATGCACTTGCTAACACCTATTTTTCTTTTTGGAAGTAACACTTTGTTATGCCTGCAAAAGGTGTTCCAAGCTTTTTTCCTTAGAGGTTTGTATTTATTCTGTTTCTGGTTGTCAGGAGGTCAGCCATCCAACATTGCGCTCTGTGGGGCGCCAGGAGTGAACACCCGGGTGGTTTTATGGTGAAGTGGGGTGGCTGTGGGTACATTGGCTGAGCAGGCAGCTGCTGAACATATTGGAGCTTTTCAAGGTCAGGGGCACACCTCAGGCATGCAGAGGGCAATGCTCATTAGACGATGATTGTTAAGTTTCACAGTTCCATGCAGGATTCATTGACAAAATCCTTATTTTATTCCTCAATGCATGCCTAGGTGAGCAGGCAAGGAGGTTTGACAGGCCATGCACAGGCTTCTCCAGATAGCATGGCTCAGACTTGTCCCAGCCAGTGCCCTGGCCATCAGTGGCATAACACAAGCTGTGGGGCCCCCCCTGCAAGTCATGCTGAGGGCCCCGCCCAACTCGGCAACAAATCATGAGTTGTGCCACACTCTGGGCTGCCCTAGCTTACCACGCTTGCGCAATACGCACAAACGTGTTGCTGAAGGGGTATGCCACACACTGTACTAGGAGAAAGATATAAATATGTATTTTAATGCAATATACAGCACACGCTCTGAGAAAAATTTACTAAAAAGCCAGCGTTTGCTATTGTTGTGTAGGGCAACAGCAATCCAAAACATGCAAGTCACCAACATTGCACATGAACATTAATGCTTTGCTGTTAAAAATGCCATGCCACAATGAAAACATGTCCAACTGGCTGCACAATGTAGACCAGTGTAGACACATAATAACATTACAGTAAAGCATGCCAGGCCACATTAAGACATACCTAGACTGGTTGCACCAAAATGCCAGTCTAAGCAATAAGACTCATCAAGAAGAGGGCACACATTCAAGCCTGGGTCTCTGCGGCCTCTAGCAACACAGCCAAACGCTTTAAAATCTGCAAGGAACTGCCAATCCTGTTGCGGTTTCTACCTCCCCTGTTCCCTCAACAGGCCCTCTGTACGGCTTTGGCCTCTCCCTTCTCTGGTAAAACTCAGGACATCCTGTCCACTATCTCCTCTTCCTCTCCCGCTTTCTCTTGCGGCCCCCTTTGGCCATCTCTCCCTCTCCTCCTCCTTTCTCCTCTTTCTCTCTAACACCTGATGAGGTTTCGAGACAAGTCCCATCTATGGAAGTGTTGTCGGAACAGGTGCTCGCCTGCTCCTCCAGAACCATCAAGGACCACATTGACACCCTTGATCCAGTCTTGCCCGATTTCTGTATTCATTCTTTTGCCACTGGAACTTTCCCCTCTCCCAAATTCTTGGAAAAGCTGGCCAACTGCCAGCTTACTCTCCACACTGAATTTGTTGGTTGTCTCTATGACCATCAGTCTGGTTTAAGAGCTGCCAGAGAAACTTCTCTCCTGAACACCTGTCAAGATCTGATCTCTAACCTTGATTCCAGCATTCCTTCTGTCCTCATCATCCTGGAACTTTCCCCTGCTTTCGACACGGTCAACCACGCCATCCTGATCAATTGACTCTGTGAGAACCTGGGCATCATGGATGAGGTCATGGAGTGGCTGACCTCCTTCCTCTTGGACAGCCCCTCCCAGATCCAACTTTGTCCCTTTCACTCCACCACCTCTCTCTACATGTGGCGTTCCCCAGGGCTCTATCCTCTCACCTTGGATTTTCAACCTCTACTTGGCCCCTTTGACCCACCTGATCTCTACCTTCTCCTCTAACTTACAGTGTTATGCGGATGACACTCAGCTTTCCTTCAGGCTCCCCTCAGCCTACTCTCCTCTCTCGCTCATTCCTGGTGTCATCTTCAACTCCACTCTCTCTTTCTCTCCTCACATCTCAGACGTCGCAAAGAAATCCCACTACCAGCTGCACCTCCTCAAAGGGACTCTCCATTTCTCACTTTCCCTCAGAAGCTCACTGTCTCCAGAGCTCTGGTTCTCTCTAAGCTGGACTACTGAAACAGCCACTTTCTCAATCTGCCTTCCTCTACTCTCCACCCTCTGCAACTAATCCAGAACAGGACTGCAAGACTTATCCTTGGCCTCAAGTCCAGGGACTGTATCTCCCCAGCCATGAAATCTCTCCACTGGTTCTCGGTGGCTGCATGGATCAAGTTCAAGACCCTTTTCATTGTCCACAAGGCTTTCTGGGCCTGGGATCTGCACTACATCCAACGCTAGCTTCCAAAATACCTTCCTTCTCGAGCCCTAAGGGTTAGATGCTTCTCCAGGTAGAGAGTGGGGGGTAGATCCTTCTCCCCTGCAGGTGCCTCCCTCTGAAATGTCCTCCCCGACCCTTCCAAACTTGAGCCGGATCACCTGAAGTTCTGGAAGCAGCTCAAAACGTTCCTCTTCTCCTCTGCTTTCTCTCCCTCCCCTGCTGACCTACCTGTCCACTGTACCAACTGGTTGCATGGCTACCCTCTGTCTCACTGAGTCCATTCTCTTTCTTGATCAGTCACCCTTGCACTGCCTCCAGGCCTACCACGCAGTTAGGGGCTGTGACTGTAACCCTACAGTTCCTTGTTCTCCTTGTACTACCCAGAGATGTGCTGCCCTGGCAGCACTTACTCAGAGCATTGCTGCCCTGTTTTCCCCTCCCCTCGCCCTTGCACTTCCCCCCTCCCTTTCCCCTTGCACTTCTCGTTCTCGCACTTGCACGATCTGAATGACACAAGGCTTAGTAAGATAATGTGTCTTGTCCTCCCTCAGTTTCCATTCTCTTGTCTTGTCATGTCTAAAAACACTTGTGTACAGGTGCGTTATATATGACTTATCATATCATAACATATCATTTTATCACAGATGCCCAGAAAAATATACAGTGCCGCAGTAAGAAACGGCTAGCCTGGCAGAAACCAAATGCCAGTCTAGCCAGGTAAATACACATAGCCGGACTGCTTTATCAGAAATGCCCAGTTAAAAAAAGTCATACCAAACTGAGGAATGACTAGACTGGCTGCACCAAAATGCCTCTCTAGCCACGAATACCACATATCATGCCTGCTTAGCATGGACAACCATTGTGATTTATTGCACTATACCACCCTCCCTCCCACCACATCCCTTCTCCGTCCCTTCCCCTACCCCAACCTCCAAAATCAGCTAATTGGCCCAGAATTACCTCTGTCCCTCTTCCTTGTCCCAGAGCTTACGTACGAGGCTCCTTGCCTCACTGCTAAGTACCGGAAGAAGAGCGGGACTAGGAGTAATGAAGATTACAGGTAGCTAAATCAGGCATTACCTTCATGTACCTCTACCTTATCCCAGTACTTGTGTATGAGGCATAGTGCCTCACACACAAGTACTGCCTCATACACAAGTACTGGGATGAGGAAGAATAGGGCTAGGTGTAAAGAAGATTACCAATAATTAATCAAGGCATTAAACACAAGTAGTGGTGCAACACCATTGAGCTGACTGGGCTGCAGCACTCCCCCCACACCCGCACTGAAATTGTGGGCTATGTTGACTTGACCTGGCTGACCTACAGAGAAGTTGCGGGACAGAAAAGGACACAGATGTTAAACAGCACCTGGGTTTAGCCGTTAACAAAGGCCCAGCCCAGCAATTACTAATGTACAGCATTTCACTGTTTGTACCTGCATTCAAATGCCGCATTTTTTAAGCAATTGAAATTGTGGTTTGGGTTTAGTACTTGCATGCCATGGAAGTGATTGGTGCTTTCAGACCTAAAGGAGAGAGTTAACTGCTTGTCACATTTAAGCTGCACTAGAATAGTCTCATTAAAATGCGTAAAGAAGTTAGATGCCCCCACACAAATAAGTTTGTCCTCCTCATTACACGTGAAGTTAGCACCTCTCCCAACATTTGAAAAGTTAGCCCCCTGAAATGTAGGTTTTGTTGCGCCCCTGAACACAAGCACACACACCATTCACCATCTATACACACGAACACCCAGCCATCCATATATTTAAGAGTGCACTCTTTCACCATACAGGAACACCCAGGTAGCCACCGTACATTTAAGTGTGTAACCTTTCACCACACAGGCACACACACCCAGGCACCTACTCATACATTTAAGTGTGCACCCTTTCACCATACACGCACACCCAGGCAGCCACCCATACATTTATGTGTGCATCCTTTCACCGTACACGCACACCCAGCCACCCATACATTTGTGTGCACCCTTTCACCATACCCTCACACAGACAGTCACCTACACATTTAAGTGTGGACACTTTCACCATACAGGCACCTGTAGGTATGTACTTCGCGGACAGTTCAGAACTGCATTTTCTACTATCTAGGAACTTTCAACTTCAAAATTTCCCTTTCACAGCTCCAACACCTATTCCTACTCATTATCCATTAACAATCTTGTACACAGGACATACTTTTAGCAAAACTGCTATTTATCTTAAAATGGCATCAGCTAATGCCATCCCTCATCCCCAAAAGCCACCACCACTGCTGTAATCAAGGAGCATGAGAAACACTGCCCCCTACCTTAGAAATAACACACGCGCAACATTTTCCCTTGTCCACCTACCCCTCCATATTAATGTTTGGTTCCGCTTCCCTCATTTCCCTCCCCACCTTTCGTTCTCAGCTCTCCTGCCAAAGAAAATACATCCAAAAACAACAAAAGACATATTCCTTTAGGAACCACCTTTCACAGTTAAAAAATAGAACTAAAAAAAGCATGTATAGACTCCATTTACTTTATATTTCTCGTTAAAGTACATAGGGCATCATTACACGGAATGCGGTAAGGGTTTACCGGTACCGGTAAGGGCACTGGTACCGGTAAATCCTTACGGCCTTACTACGAGGTCCCTTTGCCGGACCCGACCTCAACGGCTGGTTTTAGCAACCGTTAAGGAACGGGCCCGCAAAGGAACCATGGTGCGAATTACGGTACCGCAATTTGTGGTACCGTAATTAGCTCCTTCCCCATTCCCATTGAGCCCTATGGGGGCAAAAATGGGAATGGGGAAGGGCCTTGGTGAATGGGGAATTACCGCCCCCGCTCACCTTGGAGTAGGGCGGTAATTCCGCCATCCACCAAGGCGGACACGGTAAAATACCGGCGGCAACCATGGCGCTAATAGCGCCATGGTTACCACATACCGTGTAATGAGGCCCATAGACTCAATAAGATTTTCCAACATTTCTATTTACATTTTGTGTTATGCTAATGGGAATATTGTGGCGTTAATCCTCCGTTCCAGAGACTGGAACGGTGGATACTGGCCCAGCAGCCCAAGTTATCAACCGAAGTGAAGTGAGGGTGGATAACGAGGTCTCTGGACCATTATCCCCCATTCCAGCCCCTGAAATGGGGGATCAAGGCCATTAGCACCCTAGGTTCCCAAAGCGGGAACCCAGGGTGCTAATAAAGAGGATTTTTCTTCGTACACCGGGACGCCGTAGGCAGGAAAAACCTTTTCCAATATGTCCACCATGGAAAGGGAAGGCGAGGGTTCCATACAGGGCCCCTCTTCACTTTCCATGGCAGCCTGCAGAAGGCAACACGAGAACCCTATGACCATATTACCACAAGCATATTTTTCTTCCCTTTCAGATCTATTCTAATTTCGAAAAACTTTACCACAAAGCCAGTCCCAGGTTGACATGACCACTTTAATC
This sequence comes from Ambystoma mexicanum, assembly GCF_040938575.1. Classification (NCBI taxonomy): domain Eukaryota; kingdom Metazoa; phylum Chordata; class Amphibia; order Caudata; family Ambystomatidae; genus Ambystoma; species Ambystoma mexicanum. The sequence continues at coordinate 844,310,999 of NC_090936.1, forward strand.
CTATGTTTTGTCCCTTGTGGTCATGGCCAGTAGCCAGATTGTCCAGATCATGACCTGGACAATCTGGCCACTGCCCATGGCCACAGGCTACCCCTCAGTCACAAAGGTATACCGCTATTTTTTGTAGCTACATTATGACACTTGTCAAAAAGTAAAACACAAAACCATGCCTGTAGATCCTTGCCAATGCTCCTTACGCAAGTTTGCTGAAATCCACCTATGTTTTATTTTTTCAAAAGTGTCAAATGTATGCACATACAATCATCATATAACCTACCCCCGACTTGACAAAATCCATTCAGACTTTACGAAAACATTGATATCTAGATCTATAATCTTTTTGCAAACCTTTGTGTAGATTTGTCAAATGGCACCACATTTATCAATCTTTACAATATTTTGGGACCCCCCCTTTAATGTTGCTACCGCTTGATAGAATCCCACCAAACTTCACAAACACATTCATATCTAAATGGATTATCGGTATCCCAAATTAAGTGTACATTTGTCAAATAGCACCTCATTTATAAGCCTTTATATTATTTTGGGACCCCCCCTCTAATTTTCCCCCTCATAACAGAATCCCACCAAACTTTGTATACTCTACTCACTCAGGATCAGGTCAGAAATATACATGCAAAATTTCATGCAGGTCCACTAAGTGGTGCCAAAGTTATAAGCCCTCCAAGAACTGCATTTCACCAACCCTGTAATTCTGAGCTGTCCGCAAACTTTCCAGGACTGTTCGCGAACACCAATTTTTTTGCTTCCTGCAGCCATATCCCATCCTCATCACCCCTCACCTCCCCGGAGATTATTTGATAAGATTGACAAGTGCAATGTTGTGTTTTTTAATATGTTTTTACCGCAATGTCCGCGGACACCGGCCGATGTCTGCGAATCCAAGATGGCATTTCCAAAAATCTGACGCACTTCACGCTCTTCACCATCCAATCAGTGAACACGTTGCATGTCCGTAGACATGACGAAAGCCAATTAACCAATCAGTGTCCTGTCCGCGGAGCGGACATAGATATCACTATTTTTTTGTGACCTACTTTTTGGTCATTTTAAAAAAAAACTACTGGGCGGATTTTTACCAAATTTACAAAAGCACGCTTTCGGGACCAAGCCGGTTTGGGCTGTAAGCGTGAGCAAAGTTTTTTCCCCATTCAGTCTAGTTGAAAAAAATCAATTTTGGGACCCCCCTATAACTTTGCCCCCCCCCGGACCAAACCTCACCAAACTTTGTCTTGAAAGCGTGCTTTTGTAAATTTGGTGAAAATCCGATTGGCTAATCGGCTTTTGTCATGTCCAAGGTTCTCTGATTGGCTGGAATGAAGCGCGGGGTGCGTCATATTGTTTCGATGCGCCCCCCATCTAGCATCCAGCGCGGCGACGAACGGGGAGAAATACAACTTTGGCATGTGTGTTGGTGTGTACGAATGATTGGGGAGTGTGGGGGAGTAAGAGTTGGGTCAAATTCTGTATTTGTTTAGGTGGCAGGCACCCCTGATGTGTTTGCCATGTTTGCGGTCACCACAGCTGTCCACGGACATAAAAAATGCTGCTATTGAGACAGAGAGAGAGAGAGAGAGAGAGAGAGATAGAGAGGGAGACAGAAATTGAGAGAGAGAGAGAGAGAGAGAGAGAGAGAGAGAGAGAGAGAGAGAGAGAGAGAGAGAGAGAGAGAGAGGAGAGAGAGAGAGAGAGAGAGAGAGAGAGAATAGCGCAGAGTAACCTGGATGTAGATATACCAATGAGTTCTGGATACATGATGGTAGAAGTAATGGCATAGAAGCCCCAACTCTGTGGAGTTATTACTGGTGATATTTCATTCAAGGGTTGCCCCACACTCTGTTGATAATCCCTCCTACCAAGTGAGGATATAATATATCTATTTAACCAAAAGAAGGGACACATATACAATCAACCAACATCACACGTTACCCTCAGAATTAGAAACACTGCCAACAACCACTTGTAAGTCCCATGGATGGGGTAAACTCTGATAAGAGACTTGCATTGGAGGTGGTGCATTTAAAAGAAAAAGAAAAATTACAGTCTTCCTCGAAAGAGAGGTGACCAGTCTCTGTGAGCAAGGTGAGGTTTGAAACCACATGCTTTTGTTTTTCCCCCTTGGTAATTCCTAATAAGACTCATGGTAATCTGTCCACGTGGCAAGATGAGGGACTTACAAGTTCCTAATAGGTTGTGGCTGGGTATAGGCGAACTCTCCTTACCATTTTATAGGTGTGTAACAATATTTGCAATTGTTAATGAACTTGTAAACAGTTAGGGCTACACGTGGTTTGGAACAGGTATATTATGAATTGTATACTTGTTGCACCGTAGTGGTGATTAGGGATGGCTAGGTTTAGTAAATGAACCTATAATGCTCATGTAGTAATGTGTATATGTTTGTATGTACCCTCAGTAATATGAACTGGAATCGTAAAGGAAAGAATAGAAAATCCTACAGAAAGCACAAGACAAACTTCTGCCCCTGAATAATGTCCAGTTATTTGCAACATCAAGGACAGAAACTTATATAAATTGGGCTATTTTTACATAGTAGGAAGCAAGAGTAAATTAAGTTGCTACTATGTTTGTGTCTCAAGCATTTATGAACTTGATTCTTTGTGGTGGAAAAACTACTTTTTAACATTGTACACTTTTATGTGGTGTATATGTGTCTTTTAATGTTTTTTGATACTTGTGCTATGAATAATGAATTGAATTAAAACTGGACTTTTTAGAGAAGTGGTATTAATTTGTTTCATTAGATTACACACAGCCCATATTTGCTAAGTGGCTGTTGGCAGTGTTTCTAGTTCTGAGGGTAATGTGTGATGTTGATTGATTATGTATGTGTCCCTTCTTTTGGTTAAATAGAGTTATTAGTGGTACAATGATTTCTTTTACAGGGTTTGCGTGTTCAAAAACCCTTTAAAATTCTGTAATGTACTGTCTCCTTGGGAATTTACAAGGGGGGGGTCAGCACACTCAAACAGCCTTGGTGGCTGTGTTCTGATATATTCAGGGAGTACGCCTACCACCTATCCCTGTCTGTCCTTGGCAGACAAAACGTTCTAATAATTGAGCACCAGCACAGGTCCGCCTGTCGTGAATTGACGCTGCTCCTCAAAGACTCAAAGCGCTATACTAGTGCTGCTTCATGAATGCTTCCACATATACTCCTGTAATGAAATGGTTTTTGTCCTCTAAGTGCAGACATAGCCCCTCTTTCTGGTACTAGAAAGGTTTGCTGCAAAAAGAGTCATGAGAGTGCTGAGTGGGTGGGGTGTTTCCGTAACAAAGGTGCATTGATCTGCTCTACTTTAGATTGCGGTCAAGGGTTTATGGTACTCAGTATCCCTCACATAACCACACCATTCAAACTTACCTTTCCCTCCTCCAGAGAGCCTCCATCATCTGCCTGCCTTCTCATCCTACATGCTGTGCTTCCTGTGCACCCTACATATAGCCCCCTGCATATGTGTATATATATATATATATATTACACAGCCACGGTAGTGGCTGTGCAGTTATGGTTGAGTTGCTATTCCCATTGGAAGAGCACTTTTTGGGAGGCTTATAACTTTGCTCCCCCTGGACGAATCCACACCACGCTTTGCTAAAAAAAGTATATGGCCCACTCTGAATTATTTCCAAAGTTTGGTGAAGTTTGGTCCAGGGAGGGCAAAGTTATAGGGGGGGTCCCAAAACTTCTTTTTTTCCCATAGAGTGAATTGGGAAAAAACGTTGCTCACGCCACAGATTTTCACCAAATTTGCGGCAGGAGTAGCGGCTTTGTCTGAAAGCGTGCTTTTGTAAATTTGGTGAAAATCCATCCAGTAGTTTTTAAAAACAACCAAAAAGTTGGTCACAAAAAATTAGTGATATCTTTGTCCGCTCCGCGGACACACTTCCCTGTTCGCTCTGTGGACAGTGTCCCGATTGGCTAATCGGCTTGCGTCATGTCCGCGGACATGTGACATTTCTGCTGATTGGATGGTGAAGAGCGTGGACTGCGTTGGATTTTTTGGGAACGCCCGCCATCTTGCATCCGCAGACTTCCGCGGACAGCGCAGTGACAAATGGTGGAGAAATACAACTTTGGCAAGTGTGTTGATGTGTAAGAGTGTTTGAGGAGGGTGGGGGAGTAAGAGATGGGTCAAATGCTGTATTTATTTAGGTGGCAGGCACCCCTGTTGTGTTTGTCTTACCCGCGGACAGCCACGCTGTCCGGGATGTCCATAATTGGGCAAACTGGGTTGTCCTAAGGACACTATTCTTGTTCGTACTGTCCGCAGGCAAGTTGAAACTGTTCTAAGAACGGGCCCGGTGTCCGGGTTGTCCGTACTTGGGCAAATGGGGGTGGCCTAAGGACACTATTCCTCTCCGTACTGTCCGCAGGCAAGTTGAAATTGTTCTAAGAACGGGCCTGGTGTCCGGGATGTCCATACTTACCGAAAATGGGGGTGTACTAAGGACACTATTCCTGTCCGTAGTGTCCGCATGCAAGTTGAAACTGTTCTAAGAACAGGTGTGGTGTCCGGGTTGTCCGCAATTAACCAAAATGGAGGTGTCCTAAGGACACTATTTCCTGTCCGTAGTGTCCGCAGGCAAGTTGAAACTGTTCTAAGAACAGGCACGGTGTCAGGGTTGTCCGCAATTAACTAAAATGAAGGTGTCCTAAGGACACTATTTCCTGTCCGTAGTGTCCGCAGGCAAGTTGAAACTGTTCTAAGAACAGGCGCGGTGTCCGGGATGTCCTTAAGCAATCAAAATGGAGGTGTCCTAAGGACACTATATCTGTCCGTGCTGTACGCAAGCAAAATAAAACTGTTCTTAGAACATGTTAGGTGTCCGCGGACATAAAAAATGCCCATACCGTAAGCCGTAGGCCGTAGGCCATGCATCCAAGACTCTAGGCCCTGGACAAAACCACTGCAGCATATCACACCCATACATCACACCCATAGAATTGAATATGTATGAAATATTTGAAAAATCTACAGTTTATGTACTGTTTGATTTGTATAGTTTGTATGTGAAGTTTTGGGTACATCATGCCATAAGATTGTAGAGTTTTGTAACAAGCACTGCAGAATAACATATCCATGGAAGTAAACATTTTTCATTGTGGTGTATGGTTACATGTTTGCTTCAATGGTTGTGTTATGGAGCAGTATTTATGAGTTGTACTTATTATAATATACTTACTGTTTGGTTTGGTAACTGGAGCACATATATTCTTAGTCAATTTCTGTGTTAAAAGAAAAGATCATGTTAGTATTGGTAGTTTGTAAAGACGTATAACATTGAATAATAGACATTTTTGATTAATTTCGGCCCTCATATTTAGTAGATTACAAACCAGTGTACTGTGCAATTTGCTCAGTTCTGTGTTTGTTGTTAAATCATTGGGTCTGTGGGAAAAAAAATCCATGTTGGATTAAAAAAAAAACTTTTTTATTTTGGTACAGTACATTTATTGTTGTGTTTTCAGTGTTTACTTGTTGTTTGTGGCTAATGTTGGCTTATTGCAGATTGTTAGATACTTGTTGTTGAATTGTAACTGGTTATACTTTTTATTTATGTTCTCAAGTTGTTAATCTATCTGTTGGGCTGTTTAAAAATCTTGGGGCAGTTAGATACCTGTCGGCGTATTCTAACTGTTTATTTCTTGTTATAATTTAGTGGTATTGATTTATCTGTTTGGTTGTTGCAGAATCTTGGGGTAGTTATATACCTGTTGGCGTATTCTAACTGTTTATACTTTTTTAATTGATGTTTTATTAATGTTTATGCACAGATTAGTTATTAGTGTTATTGATTTATTTGTTTGGTTGTTGAAAAATTTTGGAGCAGTTAGATACCTGTTGGCGTATTCTAACTGTTTATAGTTTTCTAATTGAAGTTTTGTTAATGTTTAAGTAGAGATTAGTTATTAAATGTTGGTTTTAAGAAGATTAAATAAGCGTTTATAAGATTTGCTGGTAATCTCTGCTTTAGAGTAATGGTACTATCGTTACAATCGAACCATCCACAGTTCTTTTTTATTTAAGCAGTATAGTGACCTGCATTGGTTTTGGCTCCTGCGTGGTAGATTATACCTATTGTTGTGAATGTTTTCTTACCAAGCGATACTAGACCATGTGTGAATCCAGTCAGCTTGCAGTTGTTTTTGGTACCATCTGCATTGTAACGTAGACGCATTAATATTACGTATTTACTATGTGTTTGTATTAGTAAGGTGGAGCGATTATCTGAATTGCAGGTAGTACATAATCTGCCATAGTTTGCATTTTGTACAAGTTGCTGAAATGGAACAGAGTCACAGTTAGGTATGGATACATATACAAAACGTGCATTAGTGATTTTTTAATATTGCAAATTGTTGCACAGAGTGCATGTATGTTTCCACATGTATGAAATCTGTAAGATTTCATTTATAGGTATGTTTTTGTTTTCCAGTACTTGTAGCAAGTACATTAGAAATGCTTGTGGATGTTCTTGGGAGTTTATAGTGAATTTCACCATTCCAGCACAGTTGTCCCATTCTTGTCTTATTCCATGAACACTGAAGGTGTTGTCAGGATTGTTGGTTGCATTTCTATGAAGGACTAACTTTTGCAAACACAATTGGTCTGTACTGTGCAAGTAAATGTTGTTAATAATTGGTGGCAATTGAAATGGAATATGTATTGCTACATTTGCGTAGCAATTTACACCAGTTATATTTGAAAATTTGAATGGACCAGATAGTTCTGTGTCCAAGTCATTTTCTGGAGTGTGTGTTGCTTCTTTAAAGAAGTACCTGAGTTACTTTGAGTAATAGATTCTTCTTTGGTTATACTAATTAATGAAGTATTAGTTTCTTTTACTCTCTTTGGAGGATTTGCAGTGACATCCTGTTGCATTTCTATTTGAACTAGTTTTCTTTTACAAGGTTTTGCTTTTTGTGGAACAGAATATGTTTTTAGATGGGCGGTGTATAGTGAACGTAGTCTATTGTATTCTAAAATGCAAGGAATATCAGCGTTTAATTTACCTGCATCAAAGTTGATTAGAAATAGACCGTCAAGTGTACATAAGCGTGATAGTGCTATGTAGCTCTTGCCTTCTTTAAAGACTGTGTTACCAATATCTATCAATGCTTTATCTAAGGTAAGACCTTGTGATTTGTGAATGGTGACTGCGTATGACAGAGTTAGAGAAAATTGTTCTCTGCGTACATACATGTCTTTGAAAAGAAGGAATCGAGCTGTTGAGTGCCCGATTTGTTTTACTTCTGAAAGTTTCTCAAAGAGAATATTGACAAACTGAATGTTGTTGTCACGTGGGTATGTTTGAAAGCCAACAACTGTACCCAGTGCTCCATTAACTAAGCCTTGCTTCACGTCAAGGTCACGTTTAAGCATTACTCTACAGTGTAGAGATAATTTTAATATTTTCTCCGAACCAGCTGTGTTGGAGATTGAATTTTCTAAGGTATTCAATCTTGTTGTGGCTTGTTGACACATGGGTAGTGTCATACCACGTACGTCCAGTTTGTCTGTTCTGGAAATTTCAATTATTGGTTGCATTTCTTTTTTCAGAATTGTTTCAGAGCGCTTCAATGAGGATGAACTAACTATGCTGGCAGAGACACTTGCAAACAATGCAGAGGTTGTTTTTGCAAACAGCCTCAAGAGGGAGGCACAGATAAAGAAGAAAGAGATTTGGCAACTTGTTGCTGAAAAGGTTAGTGCCGTAGGCAACACCCCCACACGATCAAGGATGTCCGCAAGCGATGGGATGACCTGCGCCTGAGAGTCAGGAACATCCTGTCCGCAAACCGGAGCCAGGCCATGGCTACTGGCGGTGGTCCTGGCTCACCCATGAAGCTGATCCGGTGGGAGGAGATCTGTGCCAGTACGATTGGCATCAAGGCAAGAGAAGGAGTGGGTGAGATGGAACGTGGCGCCACCTCATCGGCAGATGAAGGTGAGTGTCCTAAGAAAACACTGTAATGCAAAGTATGATGATAGTCCACCAATTTTCCCGTCCAAAGAGGCAATGCATGGCCCAATACATACACATTTGACACATCCCTGCCTAGATGCTGTCCGCAGCACAGACACATGCACATGAATGCAGCATGGCAATGCCATACCTGACACACACCACACAAATATGAAAATGGTATAAATCACACTGCACGCAGTCCACAACAGAAATGCATGTCACATAGCATACGCCAGCTCCATCATGAGTGAACCTGACGGATTCCTGCAGGTTTCACCCATATAGCAAGCAACATGATCACCAAAACTCCATGCCTAATCCCCTTTAATGTGTAGTACATCAATAATACCAATGTAAGCATGATGCTTGTCAAACCATCACTCATGCCGTCCATCTCTTGTTTCCCCACAGGCTCAGATCCTGACAGCGAGGCCCGGGACTCACCCCCACAGGCAACAACTCCCCGGAAGAGGGCCAGGGAAGAAGGCAACAGGCCTTCCACATCGAAAGTCCCAGCCAAGCCACGACAGGCAATGAAGTTGCCAACAGCACAGGATGCCACAGCACTGGTGCCGCTAAGGCCCATTACCACAGTCCCCACAACACCTGTGTCACCTGCACAGGAGACAGTGGGCGATGGGGCACATTCAGCAGAGAAAAGCTCTGTTGGGGAGGCGGCAGCTACGGCACCCCAGACAGACGATGATACGCAGGTGCAGGTGTGTGTTCCTATGGAGGACGACTCCTCGGACCTCCCTGCAACACCCAGTCCCGCACCATCCCCCAGGTCACACCTGTGTACTCCGACCATGACACCACACCAGAGAACTCTGGAGGGGAGGACGTACAAGGGAGCATGCGTCCCACAGAGGAGCCACATGATTTGGGGATGTCACACATGCACCCTCTACCTCCACTGGTGCACAGGTGGGGGTGCAGCAGATGGGACATGCAGTGCAGCACCAGGAGGAGCTCACTGCCCTAGTGAGGCAGTTTGTTGCAGATGGTGCCCAGGCAAGGCAGGAGGGGTGCAACAACACTGCTTCTCTGAGGCAGGCCATTGAGGCAAGCACCACAAGAATATGCGAGGAGGTGTCCGCACTGAGGCAGGTCCTCTCCCGCATAGCGGATTCCTTGGAGGCTGAGTGTCCGGCCCCCAGACTGGAGAAAGCAGCCACCCCTTCCTCATCCAGCTCCACCCAAACCAGCCCCCTACGCAGGTCAGTGCGCACCTTGCACAGATCGGACATGCTGCCACCAGGTGCAGGAAGTGGAAGGATGTAGATGGGGCAGCCTCATTAAGGCAATAGACGCTGACACATGAAGCACTTGCTTGGACACCATGTGTGGGGGAGTTGTGGGGGCAGGGGGAGATGGGAGAGGGTGTGTGGGGGAGTTGTGGCGGGAGGGGGAGAGGGTGTGTGGGGGAGTTGTGGGGGAGGGTTGAAAGGGTGTGTGGGGGAGTTGTGGGGGGGAGGTGGAGGAGGGAGAGGGTGTGTAAGGTGAGGGGTTTGAGCACGTAATTCCATTGGACAGTTTAATACACCTCTTGTGTAAAAAGAAAATCTTGAGTGGACATTCCTTATTGCATATGTGTCATTTATTGATATACAGTGCATAGTGTACATGTAATCCCACACCCAGTGCCCTCTGTCCCACATTCATATTACCCTCTGCACCCATGTGTGTTAGAAATATTGTGCAATCACTGACTGATGCACAGCACGTCCCTCCTGTGCATCGGCCACATCTTCTTCATCCCCTTCATTATCACCAGGTGGTTGCAGTTCAATGTCAGGGGCAGGGGCACGTTCTGTCGGATACACATGCTGTGCAGCATGACACATGCCATGATGATCTTGGCCACCTTCTCATGGCTGTAGAGGAGTGCCCCACCCGACCGGCTAAGGCAGCAAAAATGTGCCTTCAACGTGCCTTGATGAAGTGGGATAGTGACCCATTCTCAGCATCCTCCGGGGGTAGAAAAGTGTAGCAGCTGCTTGTACCCCAGGAGCCAAAAAAGAAAGTCTCTGCTGAGCTAAAAAGGCAATACTTGTCAGGTATTCCTCTGAGCAGTGCAGAACAGTCTTTTGCCAATTTGAGCTTTTCTTTCTTCCCCGCCGTTTAATCGTCCTTTTTCTGGCAGCATACCAAATTCTTTCTGTTTCTTTAGGTGCTAGTGTGACTGTTGGCACCTTGACAGGCATTTCTTCTCCCTTCAGGTGTTCATCCAGGATTAGTAGTAGCAATGATTGCAGGGTGGCCAGTGAACACTTGCCCCTTCAAGATGGCAGGAGTTGCAGGTAGGCTTGTCAGCTACAAACCCAGTAGTAATCCATCACTGCTGCTTTACCTTTTGTCATACCAGAGATCACAAGAGTGTGGTTGCACTGTGCTTTTGTGCCACCAGGAACTGTTCCTTCATTGCTAAAACAAAGTACAACATTTTTGGCCCTATCTATTCGCACTGTGTCAGCCTTGTGATGTATATGGACCATACTGCGCACACATAGGGCCTCATTACGACCCAGGCAGTAAGGGGTTAACAGCGCCGTAAAAGGTGGTGGCGCCGTTAACCCCTTACTGCCTAATTATGAGGTCCCTTTGTGGGTCCCCACCTTAACGGCTGGTTTCACCAGCCGTTAAGGAACGAACCCGCAAAGGGACTTTCGAGGTAATTACGGTACCGCAATTTGCGGTACCGTAATTACCTCTATCCCCATTCCCATTGAGCCCTATGGGGGCAAAAATGGGAATGGGGAAGGGCCAATGGTGAATATGGAATTACTGCTCCGCCAACCTTGGAATGGGGCGGTAATTCCGCCATCCACCATGGCGCAATCGGTAAAATACCGGCGTCAACCATGGCGCTAATAGCACCATGGTTAACGCCTGGGTCGTAATGACCCCCATAGTCTCTATTTGGGATATTGCTTCTCCACTGTACTCAATCAGCCCATCTGCTAGGCACATCACTGTGGTGCCCTGTCATTTGTCATTGGGCCTCATTACGACCCTGGCGGAGTGGGTTTACGCCAGCGGTATTCGCAGCGGACCCTTCCGCCCTACTACGAGTTCCCGTAGCGCCATGGAGCTGTTTTCCGCCTGGTTTTTCCGGGCGGAGAAATCCATGGTGCTACGGGACCTTGTTGTTAATTACGCCACCGTATTTTACGGTGGCGTAATTAACGCCTTCCCCACTCCCATTATACCCTATGGGGCAAAAATGGGAATGGGGAAGGGTAAAATGGGGATTGGGGATTTACCGCCCCGCCAAGGTCGGAATGGGGCGGTAAATCCGCCAACCCCCATGGCGGTATTGGCAGCTTTCCGCCGTGCTCCATGGTGCATATTGCACCACGATTTCCGCCAGGGTCGTAATGAGGGCCATTGTAATTTGAGTAACTCCCAAGGAGAAATATGGTCGTTGTAGACACTGGCAGTATTTTGTGTTGCCATTGCATAATGCTGGGTCTAGATCAATGCTCCTCAACTGCACACTATGTGCCTGGAATATGCCCTTTATCCCTTGTAGTGTAAGATGTACCAAGCATTGTGCCTCTGTAATTGGGACTGGATGTGGAACTAAAAACCTTAGGAGCCCCTGATGTGTGTGGGATAAGTGCACACACGTAACATCTTTCATTGATTTCCTTCCTGCAATGTACATATCAGAGTACTAGCTAGTCAATGTTTCTACATTCTGCACGTCAGAAAATAGTGTCAAAACCCAACACCTTATGTAAATCATACATCATTCATACTTCCCGTTTCATTCGTCTAAGAAAACTTGTAGGGGTGGCCGGTAAAAAGTTAGACATTTTGTATTTCCTTTTTTATAGACATATTAGCATTTTTTCCTAACTGTCCATCCACCCCTGTATATGGCCACCCCATATAACAAACGTCCCTTCATCTACTCCAACAACCACAACCAGTGTCATACAAAACATAGTACTTTATATAATACATAGTTCCTAGCACAAATCACTTTTGTTTTAATCTAATCCCTATATAACAGAGAGGTCGGTCAGCCATCTTTGCTTATTCCTGGAGAGGAGAAAAAAGGTTATCAAGAAAGAGAGAAAGAGAGAAAAAACACCAAAAGAGAGAGAAAAAAGAGAGCACAAGAGAGAAAGCAAGAGAAAGAGAACAAGAGAGAAAGAGAGAGCAAGTGAGAGCAAGAGAAAAAGAGAACAAGAGAGAGAGAGAAGGAAAGAGACAGAGGAAGAAAGAGAGAGGGTGAGAGACGGAGACGGGGAGATAGAGAGGGAGGGAGGGAGAGAGAGGGAAAGAGAGAGAGAGAGAGTCAGGGAGAGGGAGGAGAGAGGGAGAGAGAAGGAGGAAGAGGGAGAGAGGGGGAGGGAGAGGTAGAGAGAAGTGAGAGTGAAGTGAGAGTGAATGGAGAGAGAAGGGAGAGAGAAGGGAGGGGAAAGGGAGAGAGAGAAATGAAAAGAGGGGGACCCTTTTTCCACCAGGGCCGACCGGATCCTGGACCTTCCAAAAAAACAGAAAAAAAATCAAATAAAAATTGACAAAAGAAAAAAACAAGAAAAAATTAAAAAAGAAAAAAAGCAGGTGTTTGCCACTGCACACCACCCTGGCATAGATCCTCAAAAATGTCTCTTCTTTGGCTATGCCCTTACTAAACTTTTCCTGGTCTTGGGTGCTCTTAGGACATTCGAGAGATGCACCCAATATCTAACTCCTTCATTTGGACGGCAAGAAGAGTACAGAACACCACCTCATAGGGACCTTTAAACCTGGGGCTGATCGGTTCCCCAGATAATAATAATCCTGTTGTAATATGGGCAATGCTGTGTATACTATTTCTCACCCCTTTACCGTGTCCCACTACCGCCCCTGTGTTCTTCTGTCTCATCCCCATGTCAATTATTTATGACCCATCACCATATAATGTGTCTCCTTCCGTCAATTCATGAGCCGTTAGTCAGAGTGGGAAAATAAATAAACTCCTGTAAATAATCTGGAGTTGCTAAAACAGGGGACAAGCAAATAGCTTAAGTCCTCAAATTGTCTAGTCATTTTGTCAGTCCATTAAAATGTACTTTTAAATCCTCTCTCCTTCCCTGAGATTTTGTAACAGTGGCCTTGAGTAGACTGCGTAGTCTAGGATCCATGCCCTACAATAATTACATAAACCCAAAAAACTGCTACATTTCCATCACAGTACTGGGCCTAGGGGTGATGCGTACAGCCACTGCCCTATCTGATAAAAACATGTTTCCCCATTACAGAAATTAGTTGTCCCAAGTATAGTCCCTCCTGATGGCAGTATTGTAGCTTCTTTTTATCCACCTTGTACCCTTTGTGAGCCAGCAATTGCAATAATGCAACAGAACCCCTCCTGCACTGATGATCTTTTTCACTAATTACCAACCGATCATACTGGATGATTTGTGCTAAGCACCTTACTCAATGTAATCTGTACAGGGGTCACAGCTCTCAGTAACCCAACATCATGTGGATTAGCAGTCCATACTTGTGCTGGCACATATCCCAAGTCCTCCTCAAAAATAAAAACTTCTGAGTTACTACTGCCATCAGGGGGCACTGTACCTCCCTATACTGCACCATGATATCACAGGAGATGCAGATTCCCAAAATAATCTCCCCATGTTGTTCACTGTCCTCAAATAACTCCTATCCGTCATTTCCTTTAAATACACTGTCGGGACAATACATAATATTGTGCGCCACTCGCACCGGTCCTGGTCTTTTCCAATCAGGACTACTCTTTCTCTGACACTACTAGTCCTTGCAAATCTAATGATAATATTGTCTCTGCCACCATCGTGGGTGGCACCATGGGTCGGAAAATAAAATCTGTAGGTATTTTCCAACACTTTGGGCCTCATTATGACGCAGGCGCTAAGTGTTTAACGGCGCCGTAAAAGGCTGCGGCTCCGTTAAACACTTAGCGCCTAATTACGAGGTCCCTTTGCGGGACCCGACCTTAACGGCTGGTTTTACCAGCTGTTAAAGTAGGGACCCGCAAAGGGACCTTGGTGCTAATTACGATACCGCAATTTGCGGTACCGCAATTAGCGCCTTCCCCATTCCCATTGAGCCCTATGGGGCAAAAATGGGAATGGGAAAGGGCCATGGCGGCATGGGGAATTACCACCCCACCAACCTCGGAATGGGTGGTAATTCCCTATTCTGCCATGGCGGACTCCGGCATGGACCATGGTGCTAATAGCACCATGGTTTAGCGCCGGAGTCCTAATGAGGCCTTTATCACAATTTGAGGCACTGCATTTACTAATACCTTAATACCATATATATATATATATATATATATATATATATATATATATATATATATATATATATATATATATATATATATATATATATATATATATTCAGTGAAAAAAACTTTGTTAAAGGGACGTTATGGTTAAGTTGCGCTACTAAAAACCTATGAAATTCAGTGAAAAAACTTTGTTAAAGGGACGTTATGGTTCCAAGTAAAACCGAAAAACCCTTGAAATTCGCCAGTTATGGTAAGCTAAGCAACCATAACTCGCGCCACCACCGTGCACTGCTAAGACTAACACCCAGGACATCAAAGGTGTCCTGAAATGTTTGTTTCACGTGTGACGCACTTTTAATTACTTCAGAACCCGAACAGTGTCCGTAGGACATCAATGCGCATGCGCTAACCAATCTCCGTGCACTTGGTGTCCTGCGGACAGGCGCTTCCTTCGCGGACTAGTTCGCGAACGTATCATATGACCACGCCCACGCTCATCGTGTATCCTGAAATGCGGACACTGTTCGTGTCCCCGAACAATTTAAAAGTACATTTTCAGTTAATCCATAATATTTTTCAATAAAATCTCACCATGGCACAAGTCCCACATAGCAATCTTGAGTTTCTATATACCTTTTGAAACTTTCCGATCCTTTTTTTGTGTTCGATCTGTCCGCGGACAGTGCGCATGTCCGCGAACCGCGCATAAGCACCCCTATAAAAGACCACGCCCAAGAGCTTATTCCCATTGTGTTTCTGGCTATTCTTCAGAACACAGTGATTTTTGCTGCCACCTGCAGACTACACCATCATCGAGATGGCATCCTTGGCTGCTGAACTGCCACTTGGTGCTGCACCTGCTTCAGCACCACCCCCACCCCCTCCACCACCACCACCTCCCCAAGGGCCTGAAGAGGGGAACAGGAGTGAGGATGCGAAGGAGGAAGAAGAGGATGATGAGAATGAGGTAGAGGAAAACCCTACTACCCGCACTAGGCGTGAGTCTTGGGTGTGGCGGTTATTTACCATTCATGGTAATGTTCCTAAGGCTCGTGCGAACCGTGTTACCTGCAATGAGTGCAAAATGATACTCAGTTGCGGGAAGCACGGTAAGTACAGCTTTGGGACCACTACTATGAAGCGACACCTGAGGTCATTTCACTCCGGGGCTATTCACAGGGCTGTACCTTGCAAAGAACGTAGCAGGTTGATTTCCTCTACTTCATCCTCTGTTTCTGATCCTGTCACCACAAGGACCACCTCTGTGGGACAGCGTCTTCCTCAAGCTGCCTCACAGGCCATAAAGAATGCTGATGACCCTTACCTTTCGAGGGTCACAGTTGTATGTATGTACTGTGACACAGTACTCTGCAGGGGGAGCGACTTCGGAGTGCTTTTGAGACTATCGTCTCAGAGCACGAGAAGACCTGCTCACTACCCAAATAAAACCCACTCTACATCTTCCTCTCTCAGCTCGCCCTTTCTTATCCCTGTGGTTGGTGTCCCCCCCTTTACCCTCCTTTACCCTCCTCTCCTAGTGTGTCGTGTCTGAAAAACCAAAAAAATACAAAATTACAAAAATCAAAAAAAAATAAGGCTCTTTTCAGAGCCGCCTTTCCCAGTTAAAAAATAGAAGTGAAAATAAAAGAAGCAGGGCTCTTTGTATTTTTTAGAAGTCCGCGGACAGTTCGCGAACATTAAAAAAATTGGGTTGCTACTCCATCACAAACATTGTAATTTTCTCTGGAAAGAAGTGGTGGCTCTGAAAAGAGCCTTTGGGTGGTGTTTGTAAGTCAAAAATTGTAAATGCTTAACATCTACTTCAAAATCGTTGTTGTAATTCCAAAAAAGGTCGCAATGCATTTTGTACATTTCTCAGAAAAATCTGATTGCCAGCATAAGTAAGATGGACTCCATCTCTGCGAAAAATGTATGTACTACAAAACATAATATTTTCATTGTGAAAAGAAGACATGCCAAAATCTCTTAGAAAGGCATAAACAGCCTTATTAACATTGCACCTTGCTTTTTCCATTTGTGGACCAAATGAAGAAGAACGAAGCCACATTTGTCTCTGCGCAATCCGTGAAAATATCACTTGAGAATTAGGAAACATGTCGATAACCTTCCTAAGTCCTTCTTTCATAGCAAATTGCAAAAAAATTCCAGTCACATGTCCTAAACTGTTCCCTCCACAATGAATTACAATTATGTCTGGAAGTTGCTCTGTCTCCAAAGTAGCACATAGAGGTAGCAAGTCCAACCATTTCATTCCACGTACTCCATGCCAGTGTACTTCCACATGTGGGAATCCAAGATCTACAGCTACTCCACAGCTTTCTGCATGCACCTTCAACCAATGTATCCACGAATCTCCTAAAATCCAAACAATCTATTTTCTGAAACACACAGCCATAGCTATCTTTTGTTCTCTCAGCAAAAAGAGTATCTGATAAAATCTCTCCTGGCACAACACACCCACCAAACTTTCCTGACCAATCCCTTTCAGTGCTTATTCTCATTTGCATGACTTCTGAACCCAAAAATCCCCGGATGTAACTCCCGATGTCCGCGAACTACCGCCATGTCCGCGGACATATCGTAACATGAACAGCCCTTCTACCATTTCCACTACACTCTCTCTGCCATTCCCTCATTGGATGTACCTCAAAAATCACATGACCATGCACCAATCACATTCAAGACCTCTACATCTAACTGCAACATCATAGATCAGCACTGCAAATGTACTCTGAATCTCTCTGAGTACAAGTGTCATATCATTGGCAAGCACCATCTACCAGAAATACTGTACAAGTCTTCAAGATTTCTACTTGCAGCTCCATGCATATCCATATGCATGAACACAAACTTCAGGTATGCATATTTTCTGTATAGTAGATGAACACATTTTCAAACAGACTTTTACCTTGTAAAATCTGTAAAATGAATTTACTGTACTTTTTTCAATTTCCTAAAATCAACTATCACTTATAAACCTTTATACTATTTATTTTCTTTATACACACACACTCAAATCATGTTAAACTAACATTTTTTAAATGAAATATATAGACTACATATATTCAAACAAAATTGCATGCAAATACAATCTATGTTTAAACCTTTATAAAAATACTTATACAATTTCATATTTTTTGTTTTTATTTATTTATTTACTTAATTACTTTAAATTAGACATGACATTGAGGCGCTATTAACTAGAACAGTTTACTTACAGAAATAGTGGTATTCAATAATATATTATAAATTTCACAAGACATAGTAAAGATATTTTTTTTTGCTACAGTTAGTCATTCAATACAATTTGTTCATTAAGAACATATCATATGTACTGAACTGATGCAATGTATCTTATGTAAATAAATTAGTTTAATGGTTTTACAGAAGGCACTGAGGATTTCAATTAAAAAAATCAATATCTAAATTAAAAACAGTGCTATATACAAACAAAGTTACTAATTTGAAGCTATAACAATTGCAGTGAAGACCAGTTTCCTGAAAAGAAGCAGCCGAATTCGAAGAAGAAAGAAAAACTAAGAAGTTACCTGTTAATTTTAAAAAAAAGTAAGTAAAATATCACCATAATATTTGTATTATTAATGAAATATACTATAACATTAATATAAGCTATTTTGGTTTCTAAAAATAGAGATTTTGTACCATTTTGTCCAGAAATGTCCATGTCTTAAACAGCGATTTACAGCCAGAATGGCCCACAAATTTCTATTTTTGGACACACAAATTACCCAACTGAACCACTACAATTTTCATATTATAGAACAAACAACTGTTTTAATTGTATACATTAGATTTACTATTTGTACTTTTCCACACCACTAGCTTACTTTTTTTTTTGTCATCTGAACCCCAGTTTAGTAACACATAAATTCAAGAATACCTATCCCTACTAGTTTTAGTTCCCAATGCACAATCACACACCATTACATACATCTTTATCATCTTACTCAAACACTCATGCACACAGCACACATACATTCCAGAACACCCCAACCCATATCTTCTTTATTTTTTTCAACAGACCCTAAAGAATGCCTACCAAAAGTCAGGTACGTAGAAACCAACGCAAAAGTAGAGCAAATGAAAATAAAGGTGTCCAACATAAGCATCCATCTCTAGCAGAATTTGTAAAAAAAGTTGAAACAAAACAGCTAATACAATCATTTAGTGAAACACAAGAAGTTTCAAGTACAACAACTTCGCTTCCTCTATCAAAATGTAAAACAAACCAAAAAACAATTAACAGAAAATCAGCTATCAGTACAGATAAAACTACTTCTTCAAATTTTAATATAGTGCAAAGTAAGCATACCAAGAAAAGTATTTTAGCCAAAATATACCGTCACAAAGTCCTTCAAAATATTATAAAAACAGGAGAGAAATCAGGTTCAAAGCTTAAAACCTATCGTAGGAAATTAATCTTAGAAGCATTGATGGACAGTGCAATTCTTCTCAATAAGCGAAATGTCAACAGAAAGAACTTCTTAAGTATCTGCGGAGGTGAATGGAATCACACTACGAGCACAGAACCATATTTTAATGAAGAAGCGTACAAACAAAAGCAAACAAATACAATTGCCATAAATAGCAGTGGTCAAGGTTATGAAAAAGTGAATAATACCATAATGGAACAAGAAGTACTCCTTGCAAAAATATGCCCTGAAAACTTAGAATTACCCCTCCATTCAACTGAATCAGAACGTCTAGTGTACAAATGGCCATGCACGTCAATGTGTAACATTCCCAAACAATGTTTCAAATCTTTACGCCAATTCCTCAATAAATATGTAAAAAGCAAAGACAAAATCAAAATTAAATTACTGCAAAATATAGATACCTGTCCAGTGCGCAAGTACACAGGACTACAAGGACATTCATTGGCCTGCATTACAGGACCTACTTGAAAAACCACTTTCCATTATATCAAAAGGATATCAATACATCATTCAACTATAAGAAATCTAGTCTATAAACTGTACTATGCTAAAAGTCCTGCTTTAGCACTAGCAAAGTTAAATAACATCCTTCTACATGGTACAGCAAAAGACCTACTTGAAGAAATTCACTATATTCAGAAAAATATTTTGGAAGTGAAAGCCATTTACAGAATGAAATAGCTTTAAACCAATTAAGCAACAATTCTACACATGGCAACCTTTTGCTAAACACATACAAAAAAGAAATACTAAAATGTAAAAGTACATCAGCTGAAGTACCAAACCATGTATGTGTATGTTGCCGTAGAAATTTTTATAAAAGTAACACAAAAACTGTGGACCTATCATACAAAATAGAAGACAATGAAGATTCTAAATGGTTTGAATTAGCTCTCTACCTTGTAGCAGAAAACAAATATGAAATAACTGAGCCCTTAATACTTTGCAGTTATTGCACTACAAAACTTGACAACAACCAAACTCCTTTACGTTCTATCACAAATAATTTGGAATTATACCCAGTACCAAAACCTCTACAACAACTTAATTTATATGAGAGCATCATAATTCAAACAGTACACCCATTTCAAGCAATAATACGCCTTCAACCAAAAACAGCAAAATTACCTCCCTCTGAATTGGTAAAAGGCATTTGTGGAAAAGTAGTTTATTTACCATTAAATCTAAAAGAAAATGTGCATACTCTAGGAGTGCAACGTCCAATGCAGCAATCTTTAATTATATTAGTAAATGGAGTACCTACAAAAGACAAAAAAACATGGCAACAGCTGGTAGATTTATATAAAGTTAGACAAGCCTTCCAATATCTTAAAGAGAATAATGAATATTACAAAGAAATTAATATTGAAGAAAACTTGAAAGATACAACTGAAATAATTCAAGAAACACAAGAAGCTGGTCAATTTGAGCTACTAGATCCTGCTACAATATCAAATACTTTAGACCATTATACAATTCATCCTTTGCACTGTAATGACACCATACAAGATGTACTAGAAACTTACCAAATGCGTTAAACAAAAGTATCGCCAATCAGTATATGGGAAAAAAGTATAGAAGCACGTGCTTTTCCTCTACCCTTTCCTACTGGCAAAGGAGGAAGGTATGATGATAGACCTATTCAAATATCAGCTTCAGAATACCGCTCATTACGGATGTATTATGAAGATCCCAGATTTAGACAAAATGTGGAATACATATTCCACCTACTCTTTGAAAGTGAACTAGCAACTTTATGTTACGGAGTTGCACACATATTAAAATCAGGATCACACTTTCAAAATATGACAGCTACACAATTATTAGAGAAAGTGCAACAAAAGGATGAGGTTTTACAATCAAATATTACAAATCTATTAGCAAATATGCGTGGTACTAAAGAGTACTGGTTTCGACGTCATGGAGATGTACGTTGTATGATCAGAAACCTTGGCCCACCCACTTGGTTTATTACATTAAGTTGTGCAGAATATGCATGGGAGGATTTACATGATTTCCTACGCATATCAAATAAAAACAAAACAAACATAGATATTCTAACACCTGGAGAACTTTGTTCTTTGGATCCTGTTAATGTTTCAAGATATATTCACCATCACTTCATTGCTATGCTACATTTTATTTGTAATACAACTGTTCTTCCCCTTGGAGAAGTGCAAAACTTCTTTTGGAGAAAAGAATACCAAGCCAGAGGAGCACCACATATCCACATGCTTTTATGGATTAAAGATGCTCCTAAATTTGGTCAAGACAGTGATGCCACTGTTTTACAGTTTATTGAAAAATATGTCACTTGTGAAATTTCATCAGAAGCCACAAATAGTGATCTTCATGCAAAAATTTTACAATTTCAAAGACACAAATGTGGAAAATATTGTCGTCGCAAATACAAAAACAAAGGCAAATACTACACCAAATGCCGATTTGGTTTCCCTAGACCAGTTACAAATACAGGTCAAGTAAACAACCTCATGTCTTCAGTTAGACATAGTGTTAAAGGTAAGTCACCTATAAATACATATTACATAAAAAGAAAAGAAGACGAAAAATATATCAATGATTATAATGCAATCATTGCCCACTTATGGAATGCAAACATAGATGTGCAGTACATTGCAGACAATTCTACTGCAGTTGTACGATATGTCACAGCATACTTAACTAAAGCAGAAAAGACAGAGCTCCAAGACCTCTGGAATGACCTGTCATCAGATAAAACAGTATCTCAGAAATTATACAGCTTGGGCATAAAAATGCTCACCCATAGAGAATGTGGATCTTATGAAGCAGCTGATCGTTTAACTGGTACTTCATTGTATGGTAAATCTGAAAATATAGTATGGCTAAGTCTTGGTCCAGCTAAATCTAGAAAAAGAGTTCTAAAATCATATGAAGATATAGAAACAATAGCCAAACATGATCCCAACAGCCAAGACATTTTAAAAAACAATTTATTGGACACATACTACCCAAACAGAAGTAATACTTTGGAAAACATGTGTCTATACCAAATAGCCCAAAACTACACATACAAAAATAATATGAAACCTGATGAAAAAAAAGGTAAATATAGAGTGACAGACTCTGAAGGCAGCTTAGTTAAACTCACTAAACCTAATTTAATTAATCATATCAAATTGTCATTGAAGACTCCTCAACATAAAGAAGTATATTACATGTCCCTGCTACAACTCTTCAAACCATGGAGAAAAGAAGAACAATTACTAGATAACTATGACTCATATGAGGATGCTTTCAAAGCAAATGAAAGCACTATAACTGATGTAAATTTTACACAGTACAAAGCAATGGTGCACAATGAACAGCAACATGAAGAAGAACTCCAAGCCCAACTAGATAAGGATACTCCTGACAGTAGTCAACCTTCTGTAACAGGAAGCCAAGAACCACTGGGAGAACCACTAATAACAAATGAGGCAGAATTAGCTATGATAGAAGTAGAAAACACCATGTGTCAGTATGAAGATAAGGAAGACTTAACTATACTACAATCAAAACTAAACAATGAGCAAAGTAGCATTTTTCAAGAAGTAACAAAACAAATTGCACATGGTGTAAAACATGAAAATAAAGAATGTTCCTGCCATAATTATAAACCTATACTACTCTACGTCAGTGGTGAAGCTGGTTCTGGCAAAACATTCCTAATCAAAATCATTAGTAAGTTCCTTCAACAATTGACAAACAACAAACTGTCAGCTGTTGTCACTGCCCCCACAGGTTTAGCTGCCTACAACATAGGTGGTGTTACATTACACCGATTACTACTATTACCAGTAGAACACCAGAACAAATTAGACTACTACAAACTTTCTGCAGAAGCTGCAATGGTATTACGCAGAGTATTGAAACAAATGAAAATGCTACTAATAGATGAAGTGAGCATGGTCTCCAACCTGATGTTAGCTTTGATTCACCTCAGATTACAAGAAGTACTCAAAACAGACTATGAAGAGCTCTTTGCAGGAAAACACATTATTGTTTTTGGAGATCTGCTTCAATTAACACCAGTAAAAGGTGAACCTATTTTTAAAACATTAGGGCACAAACTCTGCATTAAAACTGTTGGCAGCATTGGAAATGTCAACCTTTGGCAACATTTCCAATACAGAGAATTAACAGAAAACATGCGCCAATCTGCAGATCTAACTTATGCCAACATTTTAAAAAGTTTGAGAGTTGGTATACTTTCTAAAGAAGCAGAAGCAACATTGAAAACCCGGCACATTAATGCACTTTATGGCGATAATGCATGTGCTACAGATGTTATGGAACAATTAGCCCACAAAAATGTCAATTGTATGGCCTTAATGCCAACTCTTGCAAGCTGTCTCAAATTCAATGAAATAATGTTAAGTAAAGAAATGCAACCAATAATGGAAATTAGCGCCACAGACAAACTAGATGTACATGGTATGACACTACCCATGTGTGACCAAGCCACAACAAGACTACATAATTTAGAAAAATCAATCTCAAACACAGCAGGCTTAGAAAAGATGTTAAAATTATCCTTAAATTGCAGAGTAATGCTTAAACGTAACCTTGACTTGGACCAAGGACTAGTTAATGGAGCACTGGGTACAGTTGTTGGCTTTCAAACATACCCATGTGACAACAAAATTCAGTTTGTCAATATACTTTTTGACAAACTTTCAGAAGTAAAACGGATAGGACGCTCAACAGCTAGATTCCTTCTTTTCAAAGATATGTATGTACGCAGAGAACAATTTTCTCTAACTCTTGCATACGCAGTCACGATTCATAAATCACAAGGTCTTACCCTAGACAAAGCAATGATAGATATTGGTAACACAGTCTTTAAAGAAGGCATGAGCTACGTAGCACTATCACGCTTACGTACACTTGACGGTCTATTTCTAATCAACTTTGATGCAAGTAAAGTAAACGCTGATATTCCTTGCATTTTAGAATATAATAGACTTCGCTCACTATACACTCCCCATCTAAACACATATTCTGTTCCACAAAAACTAAAACGTTGTAAAAGAAAACTAAATCAAACAGAAATGCAACAGGACGTCACTGCAAATCCTCCAAAGAGAGTAAAAGAAACTAATACTTCATCAAGTACCACAAATAAAAAAGAATCAATTAGAGAAAGTAAACCAGGTACTTCTTTAAAGAAGGAAGACAAACTCCAAAAAAAACAGTTAGATACAGAACTACCTGGACCATTTAAATTCTCAAATATAGTTGGTGTAAGTTGCTATGCAAATGTAGCAATGAATATTCTATTTCAATTACCACCAATTGTTGACAACATTTACTTACACAGTACAGACCCATTGTGTTTGCAAATGTTAGTACTTCACAGAAATGCAGCAAACAATCCTGACAACACATAGTGTTTTTGGAATAAGACGACAATTGGCTTACTGTGCTGGAATGGTGAAATTCACTATAAACTCACAGGAAGATCCACCAGAATTTCTAATGTACTTACTACAAGTACTGGAAAACAAAAACATACCTATAAATGAAATCTTTCAGATTTCATACATGTGGAAACATACATGCACTCTCTGCAACAATGTGACACAAGAAGAAATCCCCAATGAACGCTTCATATATATATCATTACCAAATTGTGAATCCATTCCATTTCAGCAACTTGTACAAAATGCAAACCATGGTAGATTATGCTCTACCTGCAATTCAGATAATCGCTCCACGTTAGTAATACAAACACATAGTAAATACGTAATACTAATGCTTCTACGTTACAATGCAGATGGTACCAAAAACAACTGCAAGCTGACTGGATTCACACATGGTCAAATATCACTTGGTAAGAAAACCTTCACAACAATAGGTATAATCTACCACGCAGGAGCCACAACCAAATCAGGGCACTACACTGCATATATAAAAAAGAAATGTGGATGGTTTGAATGTAATGATAGTACCATTACTCTAAAGCAGAGATTACCAGCAAATCTTACAAACGCTTATTTGATGTTCTTAAAACCAAAATTTGATAAATAAACTGTATTTAAACCTTTAAGTAAATTTGTGTTAAAAAAATATAAACTGTTAGAATACTCCAAAAGCTATCTAACTGCTCAAAGATTCTACAACAACTAATCAGATAAATGAATACCACTAAATTAGACCAAAAAATACACAGTTAGAAAACGCCAATTGGTATCTAACTGTCCCAAAATTATAAATTTGTGTTAAAATAATATAAACTGTTAGAATACTCCAAAAGCTATCTAACAGCTCAAAGATTCTACGACAACTAATCAGATAAATGAATACCACTAAATGAGGCCAAAAAATACACAGTTAGAATACGCCAATTGGTATCTAACTGTCCCAAAATTTAACAATATCCAAATAGATAAATGAAAACCACTAAAACATATTAAAAAAATAGACAGTTAGAATACGCCAATTTGTATCTAACTGCTCCAAAATTTTATGATATCAAAACAAATGAAGAATCTGTTACTGCTCCAAAAAAAATACAACAAAGCAAAGTATAAAGCATTAGCCAGAAACAAAAAGTGAACATTGAAAACAAACAAAAAAATAAACTGTAGCATAACAGAAAAAGGTTTTTTTTTTAATCCTACTTTTTTTTTTCTCCCACAGACCCAATGATTTTAGCAACAAATACAGAAACTGAGCAAATTTCACAGTACTCTGATTTGTACTCTACTAAATATGAGGGTAAAAATAAATAAAAGTATATTGCTTATACAATGTAATAAGTCATTACAAAATACTAATACTAACATGCTATTTTCTTTTATCACAGAAATGAAGAAGAAAAACATGGACTCCCATTACTAGACCAAACAGTAAGTATACAATAATAAGGACAACCATAGCAGCATATCACATCCATAGTATGTAATACCTTTGTTCCTTATACATTTGTTTTTCACCCAAAGTTATAAGCAAATATGAAATATGGCCATGCACCCAAGACTCTATGCCCTGGCAACAACCACTGCAGCATATCACATCCATAGAGTCAAACATTTCAACTATGATCTATGGGAAACTTTTAATGTCCGCGAACAATGTGAGTGTTCTTAGAACACTTTGAACTTGACAGCGAACAATACGGACACCGTTTTCAGGACACCCCCTACGAACATTTCAGAACAACGCGATAGTTCTTATAACACTTTCAACTTAACAACGAACAATACGGACAGCGTCCTAAGGACACCCCCTACGAACATTCCAGGACACCGGGAGTGTTCTCAAAAACGTCTTCAGAACACCCCCCTTTTGTTTATTTGCAAACATTTCAGGACACCGCGGATGTTCTTAGAACACATTCAACTTGACAGAGAACAATACGGGCAGTGTCCTCAGGACACACCCTACGAACACTCCCCGGGCACCGCGAGTGTTCTTAGAACAGTTTCACTTTGCTTGCGAACAAAACGGACACATATTGAGTCCTTAGAACACCCCCTAGTCAGTTTATTTAGAACATTTCAGAACACCCGTGATGTCCGCAAACAAATCGAACACAAAAAGAACGTCTAACACATAAAAAACACAACTTTTATCCTATCTCATACACTCCCACCCTCCCCAAACACTCCTACACACCAACACACTCTACAAAATACACATTTTGAACAAAGTTTCACCGCGCTGTCCGCGGACGTCCGCGAATCCAAGATGGCGGGCGCTACCGAAAAATCTGACGCGCTTCACGCTCCACGCCGTCCAATCAGCAAACACGTTGCATGTCCGTGAACATCACGCAAGACGATTGGCCAATCAGGACACTGTCCGCGGAGCGAACAGGGAAGTGTGTCCGCGAACCGAACACAGATATCACTAATTTTTTTTTACCTACTTTTTGGTCATTTTAAAAAAAAACTACTGGGCGGATTTTCACCAAATTTGCAAAAGCACACTTTCGGGACCAAGCCGTTGCTCCTGGTCCAAATTTGGTGGAAATCTGTCCAGCGGTTTCGGCTGTAGGCGCGAGCAAAATTTTTTTCCCATTCAGTCTATGGGAAAAAAAAAAGTTTTGGGACCCCCCTTATAACTTTGCCCCCCCTGGACGAATCCTCACCAAACAAATTCAGAGTGACCCAAATACTTGTTTTGCAAAGTTTGGTGAGGATCCGTCCAGGGAGAGCGAAGTTATAAGCCACCCAAAAAGTGCTCTTCCTATGGAAACAGCAACTTAACCATAACTACATGGCCACTACCGTGGCCATGTAATATATATATATATATATATATATATATATATATATATATATATATATATATATATATATATATATATATATATATCCAAATGACTGTTTCTTCTGCAGTCTGTTGAAACCCCAGTCAATTAATGTTGCTTCAGGAAACCAGTATCAAAAAATAGTCTTTATTGAATAAAAGTGTGCAACATATGGCTCATGAAATCCACTAGCATTGTGGTTCTCCCAAAACATACGGCCCTCGGATAGCAGAGTTTATGCGTTTCGCGGTTTCCTCACCGCTTGATCACAACAAGTGATCCATGTTTCCAAACATTTAAAATACCTCACGTGGCATGGTTTTATGCATAGAAAGAGGACTAATTCTTATGTGTGGTTAGTTGTCGGCCATCTCAGAATGGGCAAAACCAAACATGAAAGAGGGACTAATTACTTGCAATTGAATTTATTTGCCCAAATGTCCACCATCTTTCACTGTGAAACCTCTGTTTTAAAATATAGAGGTAATCTTTAATTGTTGTCGTAAACCCATTACAAAATTACTTTGTGCTTACGCATTTTACTGATAGGGTAATACCTTGTGCAGGCATAATTGAGCAACAATATGTTACTTTCAATGTTGCTTCATACTTATAACTATAGACGATATTGCATGTGTCATTATATAACTTAATTTGCAAAATAAAGTGCATAGTGCAATTCCAATAAAGTGCATAGTGCCTTAAAAGTGCAACATACTCATCTGCTCCCAGACATTCCTATGTTCATAAATTAAAGTGCCTAGTGCTCCAGATATTCCTATGTCCATACATTAAAGTGCCTAGTGCTAGCAGCCATAAAGGACACAATCATATACTGGTTGGTAAACACTGGGTTATAGCTACCCAATATGAGCACCATTTACACAAAATATTGGATGTTACTCTAATATACATGATGATAAAAGCCTGCAACAATGAGTTCAAAACAGAGGATCTACAATTAAAAGTCTCGGTGGCCATATTTGATTTGCTGGTTAAAATACATGAGAAAAAATGGTAGTGGCTGTGTAGTTATGGTTAAGTTGCTGTTTCCATAGGAAGAGCACTTTTTGGGCAGCTTATAACTTTGCTCCCCCTGGACAAATCCTCATCAAACTTTGCAAAAGAAGTATATGGGCCACTCTGAATTGTTTTGCAAAGTTTGGTGATGTTTGGTACAGGGGGGGAAAAGTTATAGGGGGGTCCCAAAACGTCTTTTTACCCATAGACTGAATGGGGGAAAAACTTTGCGCATGCCTACAGCCCAAACCGATGGACAGATTTTCACCAAATTTGCGGCAGTAGTTTTCTTTAAAACAACCACAAAGTATGTTTCGGAAAATTTGTGATATCTATGTCTGCTCCGCGGTCACACTTCCCTGTTCGCTCCGCGGACAAGATACCGATTGGCTAATCGGCAGCGTCATGTCCGCGGACATGTGACACATTCGCTGATTGAATGTTGAAGAGCGTGAAGTGCGTCAGATTGTTTTGATGCGCCCGACATCTTTCATTCGTGTTTTGGTGAACGCGGACATCGCCGCTGAAACATATAAAACAACACAACATTGCACTTGTTAAACTTATCAAATACTGTCTCGGAAGGTGAGGGTTGATGAGGCTGGGATGGGATGTGGCAGGATGAAGTAAAAAAGTGTTTTTTTTGTCACGAAAGTCATACGGTAGATTTCAAGTTGTTGCTCAATATAATGTCCGTAAAGTACAGATGAAGAATTAATGTGTCTGTGTTACAATGTATTTAAAAAAATATTGCAGCCAGACTGGCGCCCTACAGTTTGAAATCTGAGACAGCCACCTGCAGTGTTTGATGGAAACAGTGGGTCTGCAAGTGTATGGGAATACCAGTTCTCATGAATGAGTTGAGATATGTTGTTGCAAAGTGAGAATGTATTTAGATTCTGAGTGAAGGCCACTAGGTTTGCTTTTTTGGTTGCGAGCTCAGGAGGCCCACGCATTAGACTGAACTCATAAGGGTCAATTGTTTTTTGACCTTGAGCGAAAGGCAAAATTCACTAAGAATGCCAGGAGTGAAAGTTTGCAAAAAGGAACATTTGATAAGGTTATACATTCTTAACGTTTGTAAGGCACATGTAATATCAATTTATGAAGAATCTTTTGTGCAAGCACATTGCTCTCTGAGTTTTATGAAGAGAATGGAGACGGTAAATATCGTGTCAGTTTGCTTTTGACGACTCTACACAGGAACAAGATTTAATTTCTTATTACCTGAACATTCATTTTGGCAATGTAACTGGAGTACTATCTGTGTAGTTGTAATTTTTTTGTAGTTATGGAGAGTGCAGATTCTCTGCGTTTCTAGACTATCAGTAGATTCGCCCATGTTCAACGCTAATATTTCTTTAAAATGTCATGTATGACCACATCGATTTGTGTATCATTTTCCACATTCTTTTTGTCTTTTTTTAAATTGTTTGCTGTGTTTAGTAATCGTTAGTTTAAACTGTATGTTGAATTAAGAAATCAATAGATGTATTGTACTAAAGGTTAGGTATTGATACATATTTTCTGTTATGTTTTGCAAATAGTTACATGCTGCCTTACTGTGATTGCCATGGATTCCAGATGCCCAGTGATGGATTATTTCACCGGCAAATGCACATACTTGTAAACGCCTGGATCACTGTGACTATTTTTTGGGACGATTATGCAGGACCCACATGTCCCTACGCTGCACTGGCGTTTAGTTAACATCTTTTATGGTGGTCTAGGCCCAACTTCATGCTGACGCCCTGGAATTCACTGTGCAACTGAAGCAGTTCCTTTATCGAAAACAAATACTTTGTGTATGGGAAAAGAACAACGTGTGCATCACAATTAACATTTTCCGTCACGAGGGCAGAAACAATTTTGCAATTTGCTTGCATGTGGGAATAGTCCGATGTTCTCAGACACTATATTGTGAAATAAAAGTACTTTACAAATTGTAAAGTGTTACTGTTTTCTTTTAAAAAACGGTTTATTTTTTCATATTGTGATGTGCTATGTTAATGTGTCTTCATTTTCAGGTTCTGCGTCACGGCACGTAGGTGCTTATGGCCGCATTTGGCTACACTGGAGAGGAACGTTACCGAGAAAGTTGTTGAATATCACTAGGGTTGGTTATGTGAGGGTCAGGGGCGGCCCATATGATTTAGTGACGTCAGGGCAATTTATCTTAGCCAGATACAGCAATGGACAAGATTAGCACAAGATGGACGCGCTGTGCTGTCAGATTTCGTATGTTTCTAAAAGAGGAAAAATGAGGTAAGGTGCACTGAAAATTTTTGCGATAGATCACGTTTGCAAAAAAATACATGGTCGAACCCTCGGGATAATAATATTTTCTGATCCTTGCACTTGACAAACTTATCAACTAAGGTGTGGGGAGGTGAAGGTTAATGCTGATGGTTGGAATATTTCTGACGTGATTGCGAATGACTTTACATAGTTTGTTGGGATTTTGTGCACACCTAATATGACAAATCATTTGTGTATTCTTTTGACAGTTTTGGAAAAAAAAAACTGGGTGCATTTACAGTAAATTTGCATAAGGCTGATTGGCAATGACCGAAAAGCATAGTGTTGGAGATGTGGCAGTGTTTTCGCATAATGTAGTTAAGAAAAATAGCGCCACAGCTTCAGTCACTGAGGGGTAGGCTGTAGCCATGGGCAGAGGGCAGAATGTCGGGGTCATGGTATAAGGTCATGATCCAGACAATGTGGCCACTGTCCATTACGAGAAGGGACACAACATAGCATTAAAGTGGCCATGTCCACCTGGGACTGGCTTTGTGGTAAAGTTGTTCCACATTAGGATACATTTGAAAAGGAAGAAAAATGTGCTCATGGTAATATGGCACAGGGTTACCTTTGTGCTTTTTGCAGGCTGCAATGGAAAGCGAAGAAGGGCCCTGTATGGAACACCCGTCTTCCCTTTCTATGGTGGCCATCTTGGAAAAGGATTTTGTTTCCTCAACCGGGACGCAAAAAGCCTTCCCGGTTTAGGACAGAAAATCATCTTTTTTAGTAGCACGGGTTACTACTTTGGAAATCTAGATTGTTAATGGCATTCATCCCCCATTTTAGGGGTGGAAGGGGGGTAATGATCCAGACACCTCGTTATGCACTCTCGCTTCGATTGGGCTGATAACTTGGCCTGCTGCCATTTATCCACCGTTCCAGTCCCTTGAACGGAGGATGAACTCTACAATATTCCCGTTAGCATAACACAAATTGCTAATGTAAATGTTGGAAAATCTTATTGTGTCTATGTACTTTACAACGAAATATAAAGTAGATGGAGTCTGTGTTTTTTTTTTACTTCCATTTTTTAACTGTGAAAGGTGGATCATAAAGGAACATTTATTTTGTTTATGGATGTCTTTTTTTTGGGACGACAGCTAAGAACGAAAGTTGTGGACAGAACTGAGGAAAGCGGCACCCAACAGTAATATGGAGGGGTAGGTGGACCGGGAAAATGTTGTGCGTGTGTTATTTGTAGCTACGGGCCGTGTTTCTTATGCTCCTTCATTACAGCAGTGGTGCTGTTTCTTGGGCAGGAGGGATGGCCTTAGCTGATGTTTTTTTTAAGATAAATAGCAGTTTTGCTAAAGGTATGTACTGTGTACTAGATTGTTAATGGCTGAGTACGAATAGTACGAATAGGTGTTGGAGTTGTGCAAGGGAAATGTTGAATTTGCAAGTGCCTACAGCAGTACAAAATGTACTTCCACACTGTCCACGAGGCACAGATCTTATTGTGAAGTGTGTACGGGTTTTCGAACACGTCACCATACTGGGCGCCAGCATATGGTCATGTGGCATTCTTCGGAAGGTGTGCAATGAAGTCAGATGTTCGTTTACATTGTGGTTACGTGCCATTACCTATGAAATTCAGTAAAAACAAGGGACGTTATGGTTAAATTTCAGTACTAAAAACCTATGAAATTCACACAAAAAACTTTCTTAACGGGACATTATGGTTCCAAGTAAAACCGAAAAACCCTTGAAATTCACCAATTATGGTAAGCTAAGCAACCATAACTCGCGCCACCATTGTGCACTGCTAAGACTCACACCCAGCACATGAAAGATGACATTCCAAATGTGATACCGGGATACAGATGTGAGATGTTCACTACAGAGCTCTGCTGCGTGCTCGATGTGGTGCAGTGCAAGGGATTGGGTTCAGAGTAGGCACCTCATCGTGTATTTGGGAGGTGATCGTCACTTCAGGAGCCTCGGACGTCATCCTCGTCCTTGTCACCAATTGTTATGTGCTGCGTGCAACTGGGGACAGCCGCCATGCACAATAAATATTTGGACATGGGCACTATGGTCTCACTGCCATGGCCACCCCTGGCCTTCTTTATTGCCAACATTCCAACGCACCTGGGAGAGAGATTTCGTCATGTAAAATTCTCCATAGGAATACATTGAGGCTAAAATGATTATAGGCGGGAGAAAATGAAAAATAGCTATATTTTTCACTGAAAAGGCGGGAGTCTCCCACCTAAATTGAGAGGGTTGACATGTATGATCCAGGTGATGCCCCCCAATCCACGCGTGGTAGCATGGTCATGTCACAAAAGGAGGGAAACAGATTCTGGCCGCAGATCTCCTGGCTGCCGGACATCAAACACGCTGGACAAAGAGGGGGGAATTTCACTTCCTCCCCTCTGAAATGTCATTGTCCATGACCCATGCACACTTGCTGACTTCCAGTGCTGAGAGACTGCGCCTAATAATGATGTCACAATGCTGTTCAATGCCGGATTCTCCCCCACAAGCTCTCCCAATTTGCCAGCCCCCATCTCCCAATCGCTCTGCCCAAGCAAGCTAGCTACCGTTTCTTGCTGGCAGGAGATTTGCTTCCGAGATGTTCTCTTAAACATAAAATATTAATGTATCAAAGGCAGCATTATGGCATTGTGCATGATTCCATCAGTTCCTTCTAACGATGATTGCATACCATCTGCTGATACATCCTTTTAACTTGAGCTTGTTTGTAATATGGGAGCCAACAAAGCATGATTGGAAATTATGTGTTTGGAAATCTGATCTTCGAAGTGCACTGTGATCTATATGACCAGATAATTCCCCAAAGTTTAAAACGGGGTGTTGGCAAAGATCACATTTAATTAAGGAAACTGTAACTACATGTGCACCCCATATTGATATGATATGGCATTCATATAATGCACCTGTACACAAGTGTTCCTAAGCACAACAAGACAAGGAGGGGGAAACAAAGGGAGGACAAAACAACAATCTTATTAGGCCTTGCGTCATTCAGATCACGCATGTGCGGGGAAGAGCAAAGGGGAGGAGTGCAAGGGGGAGGGGAAGTGCAGTTAACTCATACGTGCAGCCAGCGGGTGGTTCATAACTGCAAAGAAAAGGGACTGTAGGGTTGCTGGTACACAGACCCTTAAGTGCAGGGGAGCCCGGAGGCAGTGCAGGACAACTGGATAAGCAGGAGTCTGGGCCTGAGTTCAGAGGGTATCCAGGTGACCAGTGCGCAGAGCAGTCAGGTGCATCAGCAGGGGAGAGGAAGACAGAAAGCGGAAGAGAAAAAGAAGGTCTTGAGTTGCTTCCGGAACCGGAGGTGGTTCTGCTTAAGTTTGAGAGAGGCAGGGAGGCTGTTCCAGAGGGAGTCCCCAGCAGAGGAGAGAGATCTACCTCCACTCTGTTTGTAGAATCGTCTGACCCTTATGCACTTCCACATTTGTTTTTTTCACAGAACTTCAACCTCAAAAGGGAAGCACTTACAAACATATAAAACACAATTTGTATTGATCATCATTACGGACGCAACAATTTGGTTTATTCCCAAACCATATCAGTGATGTTGTCCAAACACCAGATCCCACTGCAATAGCGTGCAAAATATCTATCACCCAGAGTGCCAAATCTTCTCCCTTAACGGGCACAGTCTGAAGTTCACTGAACATATTATATATAATATTTCGAATTCAGATTATAGAGGTAGCCCTGAAGCCGTATCCTTTCAAAGTGTCATGTAACTGGACGTCTATTCAGATGATACAAATAGCTTTTGAAATGATGGGATATTTAAAAGGAACACAATTATATAAAATTTGATTAACATGAAAGTGAAGGATTTCTTGGAAATCTTCAATGGCATGTGAGTGTAGATGGCAAGCTGCCAAGTGGTGTTGCTGCACGATGACAACGGGTTCTCCAATCTACAAGAAATGCACTGCTAATTTGGGGAAATTTGACAGCAGTCGAATCAAGCTATAAAGCTGTCGCTCGGCCAGAGATGTTTACGCCATTACAGGGCTATAAGCACATTCCCCCTATTAAAGGATGCCACCGTGATTCATAATTTCAAAGGCAGTCATGAAATATTTATATTCTGTGCAATGAACGCTGAAAGGCAAAGCTCGTCTTTATTCTGTTTCTCAAAATGTTGTAAAGTAGGCAGCCTTTGAAAATGTTTTTTTTGTTCTTATCTTTGTAAACAAGCTGAAGAGGGAAAGCTTGCAAGGGTATAATTCATTCACCAACTTGCATTTCTTTTGCTATAGGTGTACATCAAACGGCATATTAGGTTATGTCTTCTTCATCCATTTGCTCATTAGTGGATATGCAGTTTGTCTTCAGTACTTATATTATTATTAATATTATTATTATTATTATTATTATTATTATTATTAGGGTATTTATTGCGCGCTGACCTAGCTTCAAGGAGCAATGCAGAACTTTACAAATCACTACATTTAATATGCATTTATAAAAGTGCCTGTTTCCAACACATCGGCTGACCAACTGATTTTTATAATTATGAAATATTTGTTAAGTAATCACAACTATTTTGTATCATTTGGTACTGCTCTGGTCTAAGCAGATTAGCCACCTTAAAACAGTGCCTTGGACACCCAAATCCGGCAACAAAGTGGAGCCCATGTGCACACCTAAACAGCAGCGAATACATTTACAATACACCAACCATAAGAAGCTGTGGGTACATATGCTGATGGATCTATGCAATGGACTAGGACATTATTGGACATATGACATACTATGGAAAAAAGTGGGGGAAAATCAAGGGGAACATACAACAAAGTTTAGAATCATTAATCACAATCACACGATCATACTACAGACCCCACCTATCCTCACGAGGAACATCCAAACAAACGACAAAGCTTCCGAGAAATATCAGTGGAGACTTTCATCAAGATGTTAAACCAAAGCAACAAATCAGGCTCTCCTGAAGACCCCTGCCCCCAGGACATATACAAATCAATTCTCAAGCAAGAACCTCCCATAGAATACCACAGGAATGTCCTCCACCTTTCAATCTCAACAGGTAAAGTGCCACACTCCTTCAAATCAGCTTACATCAGGCTGCTACTCAAAGATACAGCAGGAAACATAGAGGACCTCTCCAACTACAGACCCATCTCCAACATCCCGTACATAGACAAACTGCTCGAAACGTACATATATAAAACAACCCAAGAATTCATAGAAGAGCAATGCCTACTAGACTAGGCACAAATTGGCTTCAGACCAATGAGTTGAACAGAATCAGCTCTCCTCTCAATACGGGACAACCTAAAAGCAAACGCAGACTCAGACAACAGTACTACCTTGATAGTTCTAGACCTATCTGCAGCATTCAACACAGTCAACCACGACATCCTCATAACAAGATGAGAAGGAATGGGAATAACAGACACTGTCTTACTATGGATCAAATCCTTCCTAAAAAATACAACGGAAACCATATGGATGAAACCTTTCAAGTCCAACCCAAGAGACTCCCCATGCAGAGTACCACAAGGATCATCTTTCTCCCCACTATTATTCAACATGTACCTATCTCTATTAATCAAAATCATCAAAAGACACAGTCTCACCTGAAATAACTACGCCAATGACACACACATAATCTTCAAAATACAAGACAACCAAGAATAAAACACAACACTAGAGAACTGACTTTGTGATGTATTCAACTGGTGGAACTCGAACTACCTCAAAATTAATCCAGGCAAAACAGAGATAATGATCATCACAAAAAATGGAGGAGACAGCTACATCCCTTGTCCAAGAGAACTCGGTACAACCCCAGCGCCATCATCGATTGTAAAAAACCTGGGCGTCCTGATGGACAACAATCTCACTTTAGAGCCACAAGTTAACGCTCTACTCAAGAAATGCTTCTTTCTCCTGCGAGTGGCAAAAAGTATCCTACCATTCCTGTCATTCGGCAACAAAACTTCATCATCGCTCTAGTCATGTCCAGATTAGATTATGCCAATAGCCTATATCTGGGTATGCCTGAACGACTTCTAAAAAAAATGACAATGCATACAAAATGCGGCAGCCAGACTGCTTCTCAAAGTACCCCAAAGAGAACACATCACACCTGCGCAAGAAACACTACATTTTGCCAGGGTGGATAGCACAACGGCAATGTGCTTGCCTTAGAAGCAAGACGACACGGAGCAACACAGGTTTGATTCCTGAGTCCGTGCTTAGAAACCTCTGGGTATTATATTGAGAGTGTAATAAATAACCTATCATATCATATCATATCATACATTGGCTACCAATAAAACATTGAATAAAATTCAAATCAATGTGCATCACGCACAGAGCAATACAAAACCAAGGCGCAAAATTACTGAGAGACAAATTATGCCTACATCAGACAACAAGAAAGCTCAGATCAAGCAACGACATCCGCCTGGAACCGAAACCCTACAACAAAAGAACACTCAAAGGATCCTCTTTCCCTCACCAGGCACCGTAAAATTGCAATGATTTACCACAGAATATACGGACCGCAAGAAACCATATACTATTCAGGAAACTGCTCTAGTCCTGGCTCTTCACTGCGTAACCAGAAGACCACCCACAGGGACACACACACAGCTAAAACAATGATGAATGAAGATAACGATCCCGGGTTCCCACCAAGCAAATGACTACAAACAGAATCTAATGAAGAGACTCCACGACATACCAAACCACATAATGAGAGATAGCCATGAGAGGAGGAGACTAAATAATGAATACATGGGCAGACAAAGACGGAAGCACTTGTATGATTCATCACTAGCATCCTGGCACTGTACCATACCCAAGCTCCAACTGAACTGTTTCACATAGATAGCAAGGGAATATGGGCCACCCAACCCCCAACTCCGATATCTAAGGAGGAGAATAGACACACCCAATCACATTATACAAAGTTCATCAGAATACAGCAGGGAGTGCACCCCACTAACACCCACAACAGTCATACGGTCAAAAAAGGAAAGTAGCAACAAATCCCACCCATAGTAATACAAATTAAATCAAACAAAATGTGCCACAACCAGGATTCTCACCCCACTAGCCATACCTTCAAATCTCTGCATACCTAACTCACCCGAAAATTCACACAACCAACTATCACCCAGCAAACCGCATGCACTTTACCACACTACATCAACAACAAACCAATAACACATAAACAGGAACAACAGCACACAAGATCTTATCCCGGTCCAATACTTACACCAAAGCTCTGTGCACAGTGTATACCGGACTGAAGCCGCCAACATAACACCACTTCTCTCACTCTCCTACTCCCTCTTCTCCTGACTAACCAAACCCTGCCCGCCTTCTTGTTTTACAGATCCACCAGCGTGATATAAATACCTTTAACCTTTATCATTTTGCGCACTAGCATGCCACATAGTGGTTTTGAAACTAGTGTATATTAGGTTCATTGCATTGTACGGCACAGATCTGCCACTGGTGCAGCTTTATGGCAATTATATGAGTTTTCTGCAAGGAAAAGGTGTCCGGATGCTTAGATGCCCGGGTGCCTGGTTGTAAAAGTGCAAGTGTGGCATGCGTTCTATGAAGCCTGGTGTTGTGATTTACTGTGACTAATGTGTAAAAGGAGAAGGGCATTTCTGCCTTAACAACAGAGTTAATGCAAGCCAGACCGCAATAACTTGTTTCCACATCTCTGCACCTTTCACAAACCTTGGCTTTTTTGGGTCTAGGATGAAGCTACTTTACGTTAGTGTTTAAGAGTACATCTTAATGGTCCTTCTGCTTGCTGGCTTTGGATGATCTGGATAAACCCAAACCCACATGGCAAGCACGCAGGAGCATGTGTTTCCTTCCTGGGCCTCCTTGATGGATGGTGTGCTTGGTATTGTGGGTGGTGCAAAGTCCTTTGAAGTTGTTGCTGCAAGAGAGCAGCAGCAAGTGAAGAACATATACTGCAGGTATATGTGGTCTCTTAGTCCAAGGTGTAATAAGAGGCTGGCATCAGTGATTTGATCGAGTCTGTTTAGCAGATCTGCCAGGGACGTAATTTCACCAAAATGCCAGGGGTAGCGGAAGTGACATCACACGCCCCTTGACCGCTGATGACATCAGAGGAAGTGATGTATTTTACCCCACCCCAAAGTGATATCACAGGAAGCTATGGAACACGACCTTTCACCCCTTGACAAAAACGGAAGTGGCATCACATAGCATTGTTCCTAAGTACACTACAAAAATATGGTTACGATATCACTTTAAAGTGATATACATTTCATACAAGAATGGATCGCCATATGTATCTTTAAGATGAGTGTGTATAGGCCCATATTACCAAGTTACTGTGAATGCAAGCAAACGTCCATGACCAAATGATAATGTTGTGTTATTATAAAGCACTTATGCTGAAGAGTTTCATATAGAACAAATATACATACAATATCACCCAACCTGTGTTGGTACTCATTTATCGACCTCAGAAGGGTGAAAGGCTGAGTTGAGGTGTTTAAGAACAGACTAAATCAGTGACTCTCCCCTTGAAGTGTGCCTGAAATAAACCTTTAATGGGTCTATCAATTATTCCATAGAATTCCAGAATGACAAAATATTTGGTATTGCTAGTCTTCCTTATTTAGGGTTACTGCTGATAATGTTAGACTTGTGTAACCCCTGTTATTATTATTTTTTTGTTAAGAGGCCTGAACAAGAATGCTTGCCACTCCACAAGCAAAGAGCCACATGACGCTGGCCACAGCCCAGGACCTTGCATAGAAAAATAAAGAAAAATAAATAAACATTGTTTAAGGCGTATGGGGACAGCAAGCGAGACCACAGATGTTGCAATTGCGAGCCCTGGCAATCCCAAAAAGAAGTCCCTGGGATCTGCCAACTTCCTATTTAAAGGCTGTCTGTATGATCTAGGCAGATGAGTATTATTCACACTGGGTTAATTCTGTGAACTTGTGGAAAAGTGAACAAACTGAAGATAAGATTTAAGATTTTGAAATGAAATGTAGATGTTTCATTAACCATAAATGTGAATAACTAAATAATTGAATGCTTTCTGTCTACATTTGCACCACAACTTCAACCAGATGTGTTTTCTTCATAAATGTAAACAGACACAAGAAGTAAGTATATCACTTATACCTTACTTTGCTAATTCGGGACAAGGACAGGCTATAAGCTCTAGAGAGGTAGGTCAGCAGAACAATCGGCCATACCAGAACACTACAGTAAGTACTAAAATAAAAGACTGTTCAGGCAAGGATCTATTAATTGTAATGTTTAAGAAAATGTGCAGTATAACCAAAAATACAAACATCCACTAGCCAAGGGAAAGCAAACAAGAAATACAGGTTGAACAAATATACTAATAGGAAGGTTGGCTAACTTGGAATTGAACTTCAGGCAGTATTTCAAACAAACAGGCACATGTTTAAGAAAATGGAAAAGCAAATATAGTTTTTTCTTTTGTTAAGTGTTTGGCCATGGCAGGGTGTAGGGTCTTAACTAGTTAATATATCCAATGGTAAAGTTAGGGGTTGATGGTACCTAGGGTACCCTCAAATGGCATTTATGCCACATATTGTCTCTCATGACCTCTTGTTGATTGCTCAACAGCATTGAGTCATTCTTCAAGGTGGTTTGCGTGAATTTGGACTGTGGTTTGCTCTGTGGAATTGAGTTACCATGTAGCTTGCCTTTGATTGGATTGCTCGATTTCTCACTTGGTTTAGTCATGGTAATGGTGACTTTGTGTTGGGTGGTTCAACAATCTTGATGGGCAGATGGAAAACTCATGCTTTGGAAAAAAGAGCCTGTTGTTGCCAACAGGTAAGCCTGGTTCACTCTATCCGAGGAGGAATAACCTCTTCATATATGTGTTTAAACGAATACACAATTCTCAAATTAACACACTCACTCCAACTGTTTTTTACAATTCTGGTTTTATCTACTATACAGAATCCACCTTCAATTCAAACGACAGTGTTCAACATGTCTGTTTCAACGCATATCACATTTTGAAAAATCAATTTCTTAAACAAAAAATATCGTGTGTGTTGTCACTGCATTTTTAAGCAACATTTTCAACATAGAAATATCATAACACATACATGTTTTTGTTCTTTTGATATGTGTATGTCCATCATTTTGTAGCTAGTCTTAAATGCTTGATGCATTTCTGATACAATCCAGCCTTCTTCAGAGGCTAAACTCATGCTTTGGTACATGTGCCTCGAGGTTCGAATGCCTGTTTGATGGGGCTTGATCATGGTGGTGATAACTTAAAGTTGAGTATGCTGGCTCAATTAGGCAGTTTTACATGTGAAGTGAGGCACAACGGCGCATATGGTACCCCGTTGCCCGAAGTCATCTTGCTGCTTGATGACAATTAATCATGTTTTGCTGAGCAATGGACGTCGCCAAAGTATTTTTTTAGGCTTTGGGATTCTGGTGGTTACCTAGAGTGGACCACACAAACAAGAGTTCTATGATACTGCTTCAACAGTAGGCTCACATTAAATTTAGAAAATCCAGACACAAACTTTGCGATTGTGTACCTCAGTAGCCTGTTTCTTAGTGCTCAGCTGCAAGCAAGCTCCAAGCTCTTACAGCCAAGGATCTTCTGTTCCTCAGATTTGTTAATGGAGGAGCCTCTCTCCATCCCCTGGTCAGCTATCTTCACTGTTTCGAAAGTGACATTAAGCCTTTACTAACTCCAAGAGTGTGCCAACATAGTGGCACTCTCTAATTCCATGTATACATTAATCCTAGCAGGGGATAGGTGGGTTCCAAAGCGCCCACTAGAATCCAGTGGGTAGTACACCTTTGTGGAGTTTCCTGCCCCTTTAGCAGAAATACCAAGATTACTGGATTCCAAAGGCACTGTCAACAAACCGGAAATAGCAACGCCAGATACCACGGATATTTAACCAGGCTCTACCGACAAAAGGAGAAACAAAATCCATGAGACTAGCCTCATGGAATACCC
This sequence comes from Ambystoma mexicanum, assembly GCF_040938575.1. NCBI lineage: Eukaryota > Metazoa > Chordata > Amphibia > Caudata > Ambystomatidae > Ambystoma > Ambystoma mexicanum. The sequence continues at coordinate 844,352,371 of NC_090936.1, forward strand.
GAGGTTTTGCCCACCTGATGGTGCCCGGCGAGGTGAATCTGGCAACTTTTGACATTTTGTGTCTCCAGGAAACATGGCTTATTGAGAAACCAACCTTAGATGGTTTTGTAGTCGCTTATGCTGCGGCCGGCAAAGGTATTAGAGGACGTCCTTTTTCTGGCTTAATCACGGCAGTCCAGCTGGGAAATGGTATCATTATGAAAGACATCCTCACAGCATCTCTTTTTCTACTAACGGTGTCTGTTACATGGAACCAGCAAAATATGGACACCAGGCAGATTACAGCAGTACCAGTAATTATTATCAACACTTATTGGAATCTGGAGTCAATTTCAAATGCCAGTTTTCTTAAAATGCTTGAGAAAGAAATAGACCGACTATACATCGTGCATCATGCAGCCCACCTAGTCATATGTGGAGACCTAAATGCAATCTGTTCAAAAAAATATCCCTCTACACGGTCCACCTTGGCAGAAGATAGAGGTCGAGACTGGATTACCCTGATGCATTCAAGAGAACTGGTAAATCTGGACTGTCTATTCGCAAACACAAGTCGGCTGCCAACTTGGGAAGGAAAAAAATCAGCAGCAACAATTGATTACATCTTTGCCTCACGTACATTAATTCTGACAATGACTTCTTTCGAAGTTGTCCATACCGCAGTAAGTGACCATAATCTTCTGGTGGCAACATGGACCGGACATCGCCCACTTCATCTAACCATAGATCCTGCTCTAGAAACGAATAACAGGAGAAACCGCCTGAAGTTAAGTGCCAGTAATATATCCAACCTTGTAACTAACTACTCCCTTTTGGGAGGTCCCAGCCAGACAAGCAATAAGTTAGACTACAGCCCTTTACTTATTCCATACAAAAAGGCGATGGCACGAAACTGGCCAAGCAAGGAAATTGGGTCTCATAAATATGACAAGATTTTGGTAGCCGAAAGAAGAAAAGTGAGATCAGCAAAAAGAGCGCTATCCCGGGACAACAATTCATCCACTAGAAAAGCTTTTCTGACAGCATCAAGAATTTACAAATCATGGCTAAAAAACCATCGACTTACCCTCTATCAAAATGATTCCAAAGAGATGTTAAAGCAGATCTGCGGGAAAAATGCCCGCAAATTCTGGTCACTGATTCGGTCAACTGGCCATCATTTAAACAACGTGCTAACTGTCTCTATAGCAGGAGAAGTATGGATAACCCATTACAAGTGCCTATTTCAAGGAGTATCTTACGACCCTGACTCTCATATCCAAGAAAACGAACATGGAGCCCACAGCAAAGAGATCCCATGGGTAGAGCTCCATGATAGGAGGGACATTTTGGAGAAAATTCAAAAACTAAAAAACTCCAGAACGCCGGGACCAGACGGCCTTTCCAATATGGAACTGAAAAAACATCCGGAGGAATGGTCGTCTTTTATCAGTTTGGTACTTGAACGATGCGCCGAAACAAAGAGTCTTCCTGTCTCCTGGACGTCCTCAGTAGTTGTCCCGATATATAAAAAAGTCAACAGGGACAACCCCTCAAATTTCCGCCCTATCGCTTTACTCGATGTGATTGGCAAAGTTTACGGCTCTATATTTTTAAGGCGATTTCAAAACTGGGCACGAGAATCAGAATGTGATGTCCCCTTCCAGTCGGGTTTTAAGAAGAACATGGGCACCACAATAAACATCTTGACTCTCAGTATCCTAAAGGGAAAGGCGATGGTGCAAGGAAATCGACTTTATATGGCTTTTATAGACCTAAGCCAGGCTTTTGACCAAGTCGATAGACCGACCCTGTGGAAAAAACTGCGTGCTTGGAAATGCCCGGAAGAGATCTTGCAACCAATTATTTCCTTACACAAAAATACCACGATGCAAGTACGACTTAACAACCAAGGGCTGTTATCGGCAGCGATACCGAAAAATCGGTGAGTAAAACAGGGTTGCCCTTTGGCCCCAGCTCTTTTCCTGTCATATATGGGAGACTACAAAGATTCAGAACACGAAGTACGATCCTTTCCTCCACAACTAGGCAAGAGTAAAATTTCTAGACTGCTTTATGCTGATGATGTCATCTTACTGGATCAGACAGCTGTTGGTCTCCAGAGGCAATTGGCCAACTTTGTGAAATACATTACCAATAATCATCTGGAGATTAACAAGTCTAAAACTAAAATATTGATTTTAGGAAAAAACAGAGAAACCTCGGACAAATTCAAATGGTACGTGGAGAGTGTACAGATTGAAAAAGTGACCGAATTCAAATATCTAGGAGTTACGTTAGATAACTCAAAACAGGAAAAGGTGATGCAATCAGTCTTACGATCAAAAATAAGAAGTCTGGGCGCCCAGGCACAGGCTGTGGACAGAAAATTAGGCCGCTTCTCTCTCGCACCAGTACTAAATTTCTATAAAGCAAAGGTTGTTCCTGCCATCTCCTATGGAGCAGAAGCCATGCTATTTCTACCAAATTCGATATGGACGGAACTGGAAAGTTACTTCTGGCGAAAAGTTCTCAACCTTCCAACTTCTACTCCTATCTCGCTTATAAGACGAGAACTAAGTTTGTTGTCATTGAAGGGAAACACCCTAATGCTCTACAGAAAGACTCTCTTAGAAGACTGTCCTAAACTTCTCAATGCCATGTATGAAGAACAAATTGGTGCTCAATGCTCCCACTTAAACCGTTGGACAAAAGCTCAGGAGGAAAAACTGAAAGAGATCCAAAGCTCGCTAAAAGAACTACTAGAGAATCCTGTAAAAACACAAAAAAGATTAAATGAGCAAGACTGGATCCAAACCCTGGACACGGCAGCAGCATATAAATTGCAGGCTCACTTACCTCCACAGGCGTGGAAGCTTAACGAGCCGCAGCCTTTCTTGGCAAAGTATCCAAACAAGAAACTTCGAAATCTATTTTTAAGGGCTCGACTGAACTTGCTTCCCACTAATGAAATCTTACGTATTAGAAGCCAGTCGGAATCCAACATTTGCAGATTCTGCAAAAATCAATCCGCGGTGGAGACCGTCCGACACCTTCTATTACAATGCCCAGCTGTTGATCATTTCAGAAGACCTTACTTGGAAAAAATCTTCGCCTCGTCGTACATACAAGACGAAGATCTTTGGTGGTCTCGTCTGATAGGAGGAAAGAAAACATCTTGGGTAACGGCCACAGCAAAAATTTTGGACTGTGTCTTTGAACGTCTCCGAACGACAGAGGGACAATAGAGAAACTTTGCCTCCTTTGTTCTTTTGTCATTCTCAGTTTCTTTTGTAAAAACCTTTGTAGGTTAAAAACAAAAATAAAGAGAAGAATACCAAGAGTCCTTTGCTCCATTTCGGGAGGCTGGGTTTCAGAAGCTAAGTATGTAGGGAGCTTCAAAATGATGGAAGAGATCTCTCCTCATTAGCAATCATCATTCTGTGTGCAAATCACCTCTTGCGGAACAGGCTGACATTTAAAAAAGAAAAGGTTTTAAGGCCAACCTTTTGAAAGTTCTCTTCAGAACCAGATGAAGTGTGAAAATGTCACATGAGGGAAGAAAAAACCTACCTTGGTTGGGGTGAAGCTTTCTGGTATCAGCCCTCAAAGAGAAGATATTTACTTAGCCTTTTACTCTTTTTCCAGGACTAATCATTGAATGGAAATGTTGGTAAATATATTGCTCCCAAAACTATCTCTGTAAATTTGTTTTTAAACAAATAGCGTAATTCTTTGTTATGTAGCTTCGAACTGTAGGTTCATAATCCACTGTCACCAGATATGATTAAACACTGGAAATACCTAAGAGTTGTGGCATGATCGCTTTAAATTAAAATAACAAGTCATTCACATAGTATCAGACCTTCGTGTTTAGTAAGATAGTTTTCCTAACCAGTATCCTTTAGTACCGATACAACCAGACATATCATACTGTGAAAACAAGGAAATAATATGAGGCAGGGTAACCAAAAAGGAAACACACCAAACACACGTTACAAAGGAACATACAAAGCACTTTATTTTATACTGAATCCAGTTACAAAAGAACAGAACAAAATTCAGATAGCTATCAACCCTCAGTACAGCACAGCGAACTCCGGCGTGGTTCGTGTGCTCAGTGAGTGCAAATATTCATTGAAACAGTCAGGCTTTTATACATTTCTCCAGCCTGTTGTCCAGCCTTTCTTCCATAAATAAGTTACTGCTCTAGGGTCCATTGCCAGGTCAAATCTAGTTCATCTTAGGTTTATACATTAACAAAAAGAAATGGTAATAATGTATGCTCTAGGCCTAACATTACAATGCGGGACTTAATTTATACAATATAGTTAAGCAGGTGTTCTCATTCAATTATAGATCAGTTTCGGTGATACAGGTAATCCATTGCACACAGGTCAGCAGAAGGACAAGGTCTCAGCTCATGGCCCTAACAAGTGGCCTGCAGGGAAGTTATACATTAGCTGTACAGAGGTCATGACAATCGAGTTCTGTTCTGAATAACATAGGCTACCATTTTAGCTCACATGGTGACTTTATAGAGCAAGAAAACCTAAAATGGCGGCTTGACCCAAAATGACAGTTTACATGGTTTCTAAGGTCAGGACCTTGCAATGCGAGTTTATTCACATGTAGTTTATAAGCAGCTTGTTAGCAGCTTGGCGTAGGCCAATATACATATATTCATAGCAACAGGAGGCACGATATAATTTCTAGTTTGACAAACCCTCCTTTTGGCCTATGCCAAGTGCTAAACTACTTCTGATCTCCCTGCAAATAACTCCATGTGTCATCGTCCATACACCCTGAATAGCTGTCAGAAATATCTATCGCCATTAGATCTTTTACTAAGATCTCTTTCAGTACATACTCCTTAGAGGTTTTATCCGGGGTATACACTTTATGTCCTATTGTACCTATCGCCTGAGCGCAACATCCCCCTAGCATTGAACATATACTTGGTAGACATTGGATACAACAACAAAGAAATAGCAGAATTCCCAAAATAATCAGCAAGACTGAAAGCACTTTCCAACCCCAAGACCGCAAGAAGTCCCAGAACCAAGCGCTAAGATCCCAATTTCCCTCGGGAACATGCACTTCTGAACTAAGAATGTGCAGATTCTGTATTGCCTTAAAAATTGTCGGCGAGGAATCTGGTACGAAAACACAGCAAGCGGACCCCACTAATTTGCATACTCCACCTCGTTCTGCCAGAATGACATCTAATGCCATCCGGTTCTGAAGCGCTACCAATCTAATCGCTTTCTGCTCTAAAGTCATATTATAGAGTATATCTGTGGTCCGGTTGATGGTTCTCTCCAGTACTCTCGCAAGTTTCCTGATATCCTCGGAATTCGCTATCTGCCCAAAGAATGGAAGGAATGATTTCGCTACATCTCCTAAAACCTGTGCTGGAGTGTCGCCATTCTCGTCCCGCCGTGGACGAGCCTTCGAAACCTCTACAGTACTTGCTATAAACACCCCAGGTAACAGGATTCCTAAATAACAGGTTCCCTGCCAATCCTTGGGCAACCAGGGAAATGCTAAACTACCACAAACAAAATAAACAGGCCCCCCTACATACAGAGGCCTGTTTTCTCCAGTCAAATTTACAATGTTCATACAACCTTCAAAATCTCCCATTGGCCGAGTGCCATTTCTTTGTACACAAAAGGGGACCGAGTCAGGGCTATGATTTATAGAGTAAGAAGGAGGCACAGCGTCCTTATTGCCTATCGGAGCCATTTTAAAGGAAATTAAAGTTTGAAAAGGAAGATACAGTTTATCAGACGGCCTAATAGAAGCGACATTAGGTTTACTTCTATTTGCAAAAAGCGAGCATCCCAGGGGAGTTAATTCACGTTTCTCGAAATCATTCAAATTAGTTCCATCAAAGTTCCCTGAGATGCTATCATTCCAGCGGCCAAAGAATAGTGCTCTAAGAGAGGCATAGCAAGCAGTCATTAAAGGTAAAAGGTGAATATACCATCCAAGTCCCTTGTTCCCATGTTGCGGTAAATGAGTGCAAATCCAACAATTACTCTTATTAAAAATGGCATGCGTTGCATTCATTACTATCATTATAGTGTTATTATTATACTTTTGTCTATGTTGGGAGTCTCTAGGGGACAGAGTGTGAAGGTGTACAGAGGGAGTCAAAGCAGTCGGTACAATCTCGGTCGGTAGTAAAGGTTTTAGAGGATAGATTTCTTCAAAGTACCAAAGTCCTACAGCAGTAATTGCAAAAATAACAATTATCATTATCAAAACACAGCAGTACGTTTTCGGGGCCCAGGCACATTGTTCATTGTCCAAGTTGGTCACCCCCTTATTCACAAGTCCAGTGCGGGGAGCAGCAGTGGAGGTGGCAGGCATTGTAGTTCCTCAATCAACGACCCCAATGTTCTTTGCTGGCGATGCTACGGTCGCGCGATTTCTTAGTCCTGCCCAACCCTAGCCAGCAGAATCTCTTTTTTTCCCTTTTGTTCAACAGAAACTTTCTTATACAAAGGAAAACTTTTGATCACTTCTCTTTCTCAAATGCACGGAAAAACCTGTGCCGTAGTTCTATTTTCTTCGTCGAAGGTTGTACCTGGTGGTACCCAAGATTGTTTGGTCCGAAAATAAGGTGTCGTCACTTCCTGAGCGAAGCGACGTATCGGAGGCGACGGAAGTCGCAGAGCTTGAAACAGTATTTTCCGGAAGTGATTTTTCAAAAGAGTGCGGAGACGAAATGGACTGTTCCCCAAGCTCCACGGGCTCAGAGAAATTCTCCGACGCACTCACAGCGCTGTTTGCTACTCCAAGATCAGGGACTGTAGCATCAGCGAGGGGTTCTGCTTCTTCTGTAACGTGTGGCGTCGGGTGAGGAAGTTTCTTGACATGCGTCGCGTGGATCCAGTGTTTCTTTCCAGCCACCCGCACTGCTGTCCGAGTGACCAAGACGCACCTGGTAGGGTCCCTTCCAATGAGGAGCGAGACAGGAAGACCTTTCGTAGGCCTTCACTAGGACCCAACTTCCAGGCTTTATATCGTGTCCTGGGCCCATGAACCATACAGGTAAAGCTGAAAACACCTGGTGATAAATGAAATACAGGTTTTTAGTTAACTGGTTACAGTAGTCGGAGAGAAGTACATTTTCTACATCGCGCAATGCGCAGCTTTTAGGCAAACCCCAAATATTAGCAGGTCTCCCCATTACCACCTCAAAGGGAGAGAGCCCAGTCTTAGTTTGAGGGGTTGTCTGCATTGAAAGTACCACGATCGGTAAGGCGTCCGGCCATTTTAGTTTGGTGCTGGCACACGTCTTAGCGAGCTTGTTTTTTATGATACCATTGTGTCTTTCCACTAATCCGGCGCTCTGAGCATGTCTGGCCGAATGGAATCGTTTGTCAATTTGCAATGCCGTACATATCTGTAGAATTACAGCAGCGATAAAATGCGGACCATTATCCGACCAGATAACTCTCGGCAAACCGAACCGTGGGAAGAATTCCTTTAACATGGTCTTTGCAGTGGTCATGGCTGTAGCGTCTTTAACAGGAAAAGCCTCGACCCACTTACTAAAGGCGCAAATGACCACAAGGACATATTTTAGATTGTTACATCGCTCCATTTCAATAAAGTCAAAGTGAATCACTTCAAACGGGACAGAAGGAGGCCCAAAGCTACCTCTTGGAGTTGCTGTCCCCTTTCCCACATTGTGTTGTAGGCAAATCATGCAATTTTGGACATAATGCTCGGCAATTTTTGAAATCTTATCATTTACCTAGACTTTCTCTAACATTCTCGTGATCTGTTGAGCGCACACATGTGTGGGACCGTGTGCCATAGTAACCATCATTACTATATAGGCATTAGGAAGCAACCATTTCCCTTCAACCATGTCCACCCAACACCCATCATCATCGAGTTTCCCCAAGCCCTCAGCCCACCTCTTGGATTCTTCTAATGTGGCATCGGCTTGGATATCCTGTACAGACCCAACACCCTCACCCATTACATAGGCATCTACAATCTCCCTTGAAACATACATCTCTGTGAAGAGATCAGAGGCAGTTTGTCTAGCTATTTGATCAGCGAAAGCATTCCCTTTCCCTACATCATCTATAATCTTGCGATGTGCTGCGCACTTAATGATTGCTAACTGACTAGGGAGCGCAAGCGCTGAAAGCAATTGTACTATCATGGAGCCATGTTGGATCTTGGTGCCATGCGAAGTTAAAAACCCTCTCTCTGACCAAAGTCTCCCAAAGTTGTGAGCCACCCCAAAGGCAGACTGGCTATCAGTATATATGTTTACTGTTAGCCCTTCGGAAAGCTCACAAGCTCGAGTCAATGCTATAATCTCTGCGGCCTGCGCAGAGTTATGCGTAATTCTCTTGGTCTCCACAACCGTACTTAATGTAGTGACTGCATAAGCAGCTGTGGATGTACCATCCAGTAGTTTGAAGCAGGAGCCATCACAAAACAGCTCCCCTTGTGGGTTATCCAAAGGAGTGTCCCTCAAATCAACTCTGCCTTTTGTATCTTGTTCAGTAGTATACAGGCAGTCATGTGACTCTTCGTCACCACAAACAGTATTTTGTGGGAAAGGTAGGAGTTCAGCCGGATTAAGAACACAGCACCTCCTAATTTGAATGTGGGGAGCAAACAAGATTACTTCATATCTTGTCAGTCGTGCGGAAGTGAGGTGTTGCGTTTGGGTTTTGTTCAATAGAATATCTACAGAGTGAGGCAACATCAGGGTTAAATCATGGCCTAGGACCATTCCCTCACTCTGTTTTACAGACGCAGCAGCAGCAGCGACAGCGCGTAAACATCTTGGCAAAGCGCATGCAACAGGATCAAGGGCAGAAGAGTAGTAACCGCATGGCCTATTCTTCCCTCCATGTTCCTGCGTTAATACAGCCAAAGCACATCCATCACATTCATGCACAAACAACACAAAGGCCTTCTCATAGTTCGGTGTGCCCAAAACTGGCGCCGAACATAATGCAGTCTTGAGCAACTCGAATGAATGTTGATGCTCCGTATTCCATGGCAATGGCGAAGAAATACCCTTCTTCGTCAAGGCCAACATCGGTTTTATCACTAGTGAGAAGTTTGGGATCCATAACCTACACTAAGAAGCAATACCTATCAAGGCTCTAACTTCCTTTTGTGTATTTGGGACGGACATGCCAGAAATGTGTTTTATTCTTTCAGGTGTCAATCTTCTTCCCTCCTTTGACAGGAGATAGCCTAAATAGGCGACCTCCTGGCAACAATATTGAAACTTTTTGAGCGAAGCTTTGTGACCATGCTTAGCTAGATGGATGAGCAACAACACAGTGCCCTCTTTACAAGAGCTCTCAGAGTCAGCGGCTTAAAGCAAATCATCAACATATTGAAGCAACGTACAAGTAGGGGGCAATCCAAGGGTATCAAGCTGCTCTTTCAAAGCCCTACTATAAATACTAGGACTCTCAGTATAACCTGGAGGTGCATGAGTAAATGTGAATGAGCGTCCCCCTAAGGTGAACGTGAACAAGTATCTACTATCCTCATGTATAGGAATACTGAAGAAAGCATTCTTTAGGTCCACAACACTGAAGTGAGTAGCCATAGCTGGAATCATGGTTAATATTGTCGTCACATCAGGCACAATTGGAAATTGCGGAGCGACGACTTTATTAATGGCACGTAAATCAATTATAAAACGAAATGGAATTGCATTATCACCTTTTTTGTACACGGGTAAAATCGGACTATTGCACAAACTTCCTGCAATCTCCTCAATCACCCCACGATGCACAAAATCGGAAAGAAAGCTCTTCAAAGCTCGCTCACCTTCAACTGAGATCTTATACTGTGGAATACGGGGCAGCTTAATTCCATGTTTCAAAACTATTTTAACAGGCTCAATCTGCAAAACAATGACATCATTGTCATCAACTGCCCACAAACACTCTGATACATTGCTGAATTCTGGCGGCAAAGGTCTAGTCAAGAATTGCCAAACAGAACATTGCTGTGGTGAAATCGTCAAACGCACTCCATCAAAAGAACAATGAATTACCGCATTTAATTCCTTCAACAGATTCAACCCCAGCAAATTCTCTCCACAATTCGAAGTCAAGAGAAATGGACAGTGGTCCGTAAAGGGACCCAAAGAAATAGGTACCGGTGAAGAAACTGGACAAAGAACTGGTGTGCCACAAACCCTACAGAAACATTGGTTTGCCCTGACAGTGGAATGTTTGGAACCCGAGAATGATCAATGGAGCACTTCTGTTTCCCACTATTTCCCACTACCATTTCAACGTAGGGACCTTTCTGATTAACCGGAATAGGTGTAGGTTCCAAACCCTGCTTCGGGCAATCCTAACGAAACAAAATATCATCAAAAGGAAGCTCTTCAGATAGATATGCAGCAGAAGGATGATCAAATATGTTTCTAGTATCCACACTCGAAGTCTGATTATCCTGTGAAAAAGGTTGTTGGGGATCCTGCGAAAACTGGCCTCTACCAGGGCCCCCTACACCCGGGCGACCTCTGGATTGTCTACCCATATTTCTAAATGTGTTATTCGACCTCTGTCGAAGGACGGGGCATTGTGCACGCCAATGACCCACCTGGCGACAATAGGCACACTGGTTTATATTCACAGGACCCAAGGGCACATTCCCTTGTGGAACATACTGACCTCTAATCTGCGAACTACCCCCTCTGGGGCCTCTAACAATTTGCTGTAACAATACTTTAGTCTTCAAATCACCTTTTCTCTTCTCGACTCTATCTTTTTCATTATTGACACGGTTCTCGTAGTACTGAGCCATGTGCAGTACTTCTGATTGGGATTTCGCCTGCCAAGCGCTCTCAAAAGACATAATTTGTGACTGGATGTCAGGCAGCAATCCACGTACAAATTTGTCCACAAATAATCTTTTCCCAGACTCTGTGCCTAAGTCTTGTCCACTGAAATCCGAGAATACCTGTTCGAACCGATTAAAGAACTCGGTAGCACCCTCAGATTTTCCTTGGACACAGGCCGTAAGCTTGTCCCAAATAATTCTCTTTTCGGGGATTATAGTTTTCAGTTTTGCAATGATTCTGTCAGGCAACGTTAGTATCACCTGAGGTAGTCTCTCACCAGCTGGCCTTTCCCCATCAAGCCTAACTATGTTAGCCCATGTACCTCCCAACCCTGGTACATCGTCTATAGTTCTAACTTGTTTCCACAAATCTACAGGCAGGAGTACAGGGAATAACAAATCAATGTCGCCTAGGGTAAACACTGAGGACTGCAAAACGGACCCTATCTCTTTATAGAACCCTGTCGGATTTTTCCTAATGTCAGGAATAGTTTGTCTAATAGTATTCACTTCCTGTTGTGAAAACGGGACGTGAACAAACTGCGATACATAATGTGCAGGAATGTCCACAGCAGGTGTACCTGCTGCAGCATTAGCAGGAATCTCAACCTTTGGGACAAATGTCGGAGGAACCTCTCTCATAGGCAACTGAGATGTAGGCAACTCCGAACGCTTACTAAGCAACAGAGCTAAGTCGAGCGCTAAAGCAGTTGAAGAAGTGTCAAGTGAAAAAGCTCTCTTATAAATGCTCAATAACTCTGTGGGACAACTAACCTTTCTCTTTAAACATTCATCCTGCAGGTACTCTACCATTACCTGTATCACTTTCCTCTGTATTTCTAGCGTATATTGACTGTATGTGTCATATACCTCAACTGGAGTTATCGATATGTCTGAAATCCATCTAATCGCATCTTTTGTACAAATTCGCGCCTCCTCACATGTCGATTTACGACACGGAAGAAATCGTTTCTGTACATACAAACTTTCTTCTTCGTCATCCTAATTCCGTAACCTTTCCAACTCCTTTCTATACTCAAATATCCTCTCAACATGCTCATGTACCTTCTCCACAGTGTCTCTTGAAAACGCTAAAGTATTCAGGTCCCTCAACCCTTGTGGGAGGTCTGCATTATTTAATTTACCCCACATTACACATAAATGAATCCCTAAACCTTCAATGAAAACATTTTTCTCAGGAAAATTATCCATATTAGAAAGTGTGGCAAGAACATTAGCTCGATCATCTCTCTCCATACAATGCTTAGCCCATGCAAACAAATCCTGTTTCTTTTCTGTAGGAACAGTATTACGAGTAACAATCCTCGACCCCGCATCCTAATCAACAACAAGCGGTACAGAACTACTTGGGAGTGAGGGTGCAGGCAAATTCAATGGAGGTACTATTACTGGTGCAATGGGAAGAGGCAGAGGAGCAGATGGAGGAACAACAACCGGAGGAATAGGAGCAACAGGTTGAGCAGGAAGAGCAGGAATAACAGCAGGAAGAGGTACAGCAGGAGGAAGAGGAACATACGGAGGTGGTGCAGAGGCACCAGGCCTTCGTTCATTTAACAATTTGTTGATAAACTCATCAGAAACATGAAGATCTTTAGAAGGATAGATTTTCTGAATACCGAGTGAGAAAGCCCTGTCCATATTCCTAACCGACTCAGACTGTTTGTCCTGATCATATAACAACGCCTTTTCAGCATTTGTTTTATGACGGCACACATGTTTTTCCCTACTTTTAAGCTGCTGCAACGCTTCTCTTTTCCAATTTTGCAAAACATCAAATGCTGCAGGTCTGGCCTTCTTTTTTAACAAGACTGACTCTAAATATTCAATACGAGGGATCTCAAAACTACCATTGACTGGCCACTGAAGTTCGGAGGCATGTCTGGTTTGTCTGTGCCAAATTTTATTAAATACTACACTTCCAATGCCATGCTTACAGTACATAGTACATGCCGGTGACCCCTCCTGTGGTGCCGGACAGCTAAATTACAAAGATTGTCTATCGCTGCGGAATAATGCCCTAAAGCAGCTAGACAATTTCCCAGGCATTTCTCAAATACTCGGTGTTACCTGGTCAATAATTGTGTCTGCAGATACAATGCGCCAAATTCAAATTGTCAGGGTTGAATTAAGAGTCGGGTAACGACTCACCTGACCAAACCTAAGGAGGACCAATCGGTTTACAAAGGACTTACCTAACGAATTTTACCTTGTGTATGGTGATTTCGGAAAATCTGCCCGCCTCAAAAAATTGACCCTCGTCAAGATGCCGTCTCAGACCACAAGGCTATCGTCCAGGGAACGGATCGTGCAGCGCTGTTGAGGTGTCGCGTCTCGTTCAGTCGGGCCCGTTATGTCACACCGTCCGATTCCGGTCCGATAGCGTGCGTCAACCTTCAATAATCCGGCATCAATCTTGAGGGTCCCTATTCCGGGCGCCAACTGTGAAAACAAGGAAATAATATGAGGCAGGGTAACCAAAAAGGAAACACACCAAACACAGGTTACAAAGGAACATACAAAGCACTTTATTTTATACTGAATCCAGTTACAAAAGAACAGAACAAAATTCAGATAGCTATCAACTCTCAGTACAACACAGCGAACTCCGGCGTGGTTCGGTGTGCTCAGTGAGTGCAAATATTCATTGAAACAGTCAGGCTTTTATACATTTCTCCAGCCTGTTGTCCAGCCTTTCTTCAGGTTAACCATTCCATAAATAAGTTACTGCTCTAGGGTCCCTTGCCAGGTCACATCTATTTCATCTTAGGTTTATACATTAACATGAAGAAATGGTAATAATGTATGCTCCAGGCCTAACATTACAATGCAGGACTTAATTTATACAATATAGTTAAGCAGGTGTTCTCATTCAATTATAGATCAGTTTCGGTGATACAGGTAATCCATTGCACACAGGTCAGCAGAAGGACAAGGTCTCAGCTCATGACCCTAACAAATGGCCTGCAGGCAAGTTATACATTAGCTGTACAGAGGTCATGACAATCGAGTTCTGTTCTGAATACATAGGCTACCATTTTAGCTCACATGGTGACTTTATAGAGCAAGAAAACCTAAAATGGCGGCTTGACCCAAAATGACAGTTTACATGGTTTCTAAGGTCAGGACCTTGCAATGCGAGTTTATTCACATTGAATAAAGTTTATAAGCAGCTCGTTAGCAGCTTGGAGTAGGCCAATATACATATATTCATAGCAACAGGAGGCACGATATAATTTCTAGTTTGACAATAACACTGTTGTACAAGTGCCAATGGGCTCTCAAAAGAACATGACCTGTGAAGCTGCTGCACATTTTATCATGTGCACATGTGCTGCTGTATGCAACTTGTTATCTGGAAGGGTGCCATTTCACCAATCAGCTGCACAGACCTTTGCACAGCAGCGATATACATGTATTCTTTATATGTATTGGAACGATTAGGTTACTTGCTTCATTAGGAATAAGTCAGCGCAGGTCTGACCCTTGTGACAAGGTCACCTTTGAGACTCCCATCGATGGGGCCTGATGAACTCTGGTGGTCAAGGGCAGCTGCCAGCTACGTGATTCAACCTTGCACTTAAATCAACCTTGCACTTAAATGTTCATTGTAATCGTTAGTTGTCTCTAATTGAATGTCAATTTAACAGTTCAGGCTGTTAAACCTGAAATTTCTGAGGTGTTTTGTGAATGGTTAACAGATTTTAGATTTTACCCTGCCATCCCTCTTTCCGTTGTTCTCACTACCTCCCCACCTCCAACAGAAGGCTCTTCGAAGTGGCCATCTGCAAATTGGTACCTTACATACTACAAATTTAAAAATAAAATAAAAACAAATACAATGAAATGACAATCGGTTACTTAGGAAGGATAAGGGTGATGGAACTCCCGAGAATGTACACATTCCAAAAGGTAACATGAAGGAAAGTCAAGCTTTTCCAGGTGGGTTGTCGAACTTGGTCCAAAGTCTCTGTGAGGTTTGAGTTCTGTGGACCAATTGAGAGGCCCGAAACTTGATTAAGAAGCACGATGAGCCAATCAGTGGACTCTAGCCATCAACAAAAGGTGTGTTAGCAGTGTATTAGTCATATTTTTGAGTGTTTTTAGTATATTTAGGAGAGTGTTTGTGGAATCTTGAAGCACTTTTTAAGATGTTTCTCCTGTCGCGCTTTGAAACACTTGTGTATAGGCGTGTAATGAATGCCATATCATAGCATCATCGTTATTATAAGTCCTTTTGAGTGATATTTTGCAAAATGCTCAAAATCCTCAGGATCCGTGGCCTGACAAAGTGAAGCTTAAGTAAGTCGTCTGTGTGCCGAAGGAGAAGTTTGGAAAGATGGTGTTCCAAAAGGGCGTCTGAAAAGCTGATGCAAGATTCTCTAGTATAATGGCATGGGACAGTTCTGCTAAAGTGTCAATTTCCTGTATTACAGGGGAGGCTGAACTGTCACCTTTTCCTATTGGCAAACATGTGGATGATAGCGTCTGATTTGGGCCCACAGGGAAGATATGGTCACATTGATTGTCAGCGTCCCTTGCACAACGATTTTGTGCAAACACTGGCAGGTGTCAATATGTGGTTGTTACTTTAAAGCTGTGAAATAACTGAATACACCAGATTTGTATTTGAATACTGAGACAGGCCCTATCCTCATCTGCTCCTTCTTGTGGACTTCTAAGTGAATTTTGCTGTGTATGCTGTATTTGTTCTGTCAGTAGAGATTACAGTGGTGTCCAGGCAAACGTAAAGTTGAACAATCACTATCAACTGGGTTTTCTGACCGTCTTTGGAAAAGACTGCCCACTGACACGTGGATATGTTCTGAAGTTTGCTTCCTGTGAACAGTGCTAGAATTTGACAGTTCTACGGCTTCATCACTGCCTGCACCCTCCTGCTATATCTTAATGTCTCTCTCACTATCTGTAGTATCATCAAAGATGAGGTGTCTGTGTCTCAATCTAGAATCAGGGGATGGAGCACAGGGTCAGACTGGGTCATAACATTGGCAAGGCAGCAACGCAAATGTGCCCCACAGTTAAAAATGGCAATTCATTCAATACTTTGACAGACTGTTTGAGTGATGTACAAGGGGGCGAGGGTCAGGGGTTGTTGGTGAAATGTGTTGCAAATTGTGTTTTTGAAAGACTATTTGTTTGGTAACACTAGTCAAATGTACTAGTTGCACAGTGAAGTAAGTCATCAAAGCATTGCACTGTTCGAAAAATTGTCTACTTACGACTAAATAAACTGACCTACACTGGCATGTTGGTCCTGAATTTTGGCATTGCCCTGTTGCCCTGTAGGGCCGTACGATCCTGATGTAGCATAATACTTGTCATGTTATGCAATGCCCTGTTATTCCAAGGAAATCAGAGCTGGGGAATATGCAGTGCTCCCCTATTGTTCATCATCTGTGCTTTTCTCTGTTTATTCCTGATGTGATCTCATTGTATTGTTCTCTTGTGCATCAGATGGTTGGTCCTCAAATTCCTCATCCTGCACTTCCAACAACAATTGCAAGTGTGCCAGTTGTGCTTTCACATTCACATTGCTTGCACATTTTCCTGAGTCACTTGATGCAGATGCCATTGATCTTTGTAGAGGAAGGATTCTGCAGCCACAGATTAATCAGCCCGACTGGCACATTGACCCACATACCATCTGGGCTTCTCCATTTCATACTCCAGCTGTAACAAATGCAATTTGCCTTCCAACATCATCCCCAGAGTGCCTTGTAGAAAGAAGAGGGTAGTCAGGAAGTTGTAGAGAGAGCTAGCAGAAACCAATATTTTGGTATCCTTCTATCAGTCTGCCTCTCTGTTCTGTTATGTCAGGATTGCATTTGAATCACTGACTCCAAGGGGACCACCCAGCGAGGGTCCATTTGACCTGGAAGGACAGTGTTGACCTTATGGGCGATACAAGAAGCAGCTGCCAGTGTAGTTTCCAATATGACAGTTGTTGAAACAGCAAGATGGCTTCTACACATCATCGCTGCCAAAGCTGGAGCCCTGCCCAACAAGCGGGTACTAGTATGATATCTAAATTACATTGATGTATGATTTTGTGGCCTCAAATAGCTACCTTGTCATAAACTGACATTGGTTATATTTACAGTTTAACTTCCACCAGGCTGATTGGGAAATACAATTATTATTATGCTTTGAATTAGAGGTGCAGAAGAACAAATAGCCACCTCTGACTGTTGGAACTTTGTGTTCAAGCAGCAGTCACAAATGTACCTGTGACCTCTAAACCTACCCTGCTGCCACCTCAGGGCTGGTGCTGGGATATCGTGAAACTATTTCAGCAAAGTCACATGAGTTCACTATGTTTTTGGGATGATTCATTATGAAAAGCGATTCTGATTAGCAGACCTCCCCTTCAGAAACAGAATTACCTGCATGTTAATAAAATGAACAAAAGCCCTCAGATGATTCCATCTTTACCAGATTTCATTTCGTCACAAGGCATTATTGTCAATTTCAAAGTACTTTAACCTGATTTACAGCGTAATCCTGACCTACCTCCTAAATAGACACATTTTTTTCCTATCTTAAACTCTTCAAACACGGAATTACAACTATTCTGAGTTCTATATGTGCTTCTTTGTATAGACTTACATATGGGACCAGTGCAACCACATAGCTCAAACCTCAAGAAAATTTGAAAACAACTTCAACTGGCCTGAAATCTCTGAAATCTGAGGGGTTTGAGGTTTGCTTGAACTGGCTCACTAATACAAATGGCTAAAATAATATTTTTGCCCAACAAAAGAATGCCTTATGTGAATACACTTGGACAGAACTTAAATAGACAGCTAGAGTAGGGATACTTCTGAGTTCTGGAAAGTGATGGTGGTCAGGCCTAGAGATCACATATACCGGATAGTCCATCTTATAAATGTAAGGTCCAAATATGCATGGACCATTTAAAAATATTGTTTGTCTCTATCAGTTGTCAGATGCATTAAACCATACATTATATCATGTTATATGACAATCGCATAGTGCCTACTGCCATTGGTATGGCCTTGAAGCAATGTGTGGGTGACGCCCTTAGGATGTCCGTGGTCCGAGATGTGAGATGTGGAGGTAGGGTTATCAAATGTGTGTGTGCATTTTTAGCCAGCATGAAGGTAGGTCAAGAATGGCTGTGTCGCATTATTATAAAATGCATGTGTGCATTTGTTATCCAGCTCTAGGTAAGCGGGAAGTGGCTAGGTTCATATTAGCAGCCTTTAGAACTTGGAGGAGAGGATGGGTGCCATGACGGACTGTGGGACAGGAGGAAAATCAAGGAGAATGATTATGTGTGCAGCTGGACCGAATTATTTCAGTGGGACTCAGCTGCATTCTTTTGGAAGTAATGATGCGTGTTGGGTGCGAGAAGTCGAGCTTTATTCAGTGCAGATGCACAGGGATGATTGGCCGTGCCCTGGGGTGGGTACAGCTAAGTTCCATCGTGATGGGGTGCAAGAAGTTGTAGACGAGCAGGGTTGAGACTTAGTTGGAGTGATGCAAAGTAGGGATTCCCATGGTGCCTGACCGAGAAGTCCCTACATAAAAACCTGGTGATAGGACCGTTTCTGAATCTGGCCTGCTGCAGCAGCACTGTTCCATTAAAAATGGGCAGGGAAAAAGTGCTTAAGGGATTACAGATTGCTTTTCCCATGTTTATTCCAGGTATCCCTTGAAGAATGTCCCCCCAATAATTCAGAGTTTAGTAAATTCTTATTTCTATCTGATTAGTAAACCCATGGATGTCTAGTCCTCAGCAATAACACCAAAACTATTCAGTTTGTGACAAGTTCATTTATGTACAGTTTTGTACATTATGAAATTTGCAAAAGCATGTACATGACAGAAGATTGGAGTTTTAATATTTAGTTTTCTGATTACATTCAACACATTTTCCAAGCTCAGGACAGGCTTGTCTAGCACTACCCTATAATGAGGAATGGGCTCCATTTTCCTGTAAAGAGGTTTAAGATGTACTGCATGTTGCAGGTTCTGATAAAGCTCATTTATTTGTGAAACACTAGTTTGTGACCTATATTTAGAACAATATTTAATTTGAAGGATAGAATGATTCAGTATCAAGATGGAAGAAGGCACTAATTGTGTCTAGTTTTAGGAAGGGCGGCAGAGCAGACTCTAAATGATTTTAGCTAATCTATTATATGTATATGTCTGCCAAAATATTTGACAGACTGATATACAACAGTGTTATTGATTGGGTCAATGAAAATAAGGTATTCTCTGATCTAGACTATTGCTTTGAAGACATCATTGAACACCAGAATAGATCCTGAATTGAACTCTGATTCTGTATATAGACGTTCTTGATTATAAGGTGTCAACACTGAGGGATATGGGACTGCCATATTATTTATTGTTATTTACAATTGAAATGTACCATGATCTTTAGGCCAAAGTTAAATATGTGCAACAATGTGAAATTACGGAATTGTTTATTTCTACCTAGGGAGTGAAACAGGGGTGTTGTTTAGTAGCCCTGCTTTTTAACGTCGACATAAATTCCCTTTAAACTTACAAGAGATACCTTCAGAACTGGAAACACAAATATCAGTGTTCAGGCCTATGCTGTTGATGCAATATTACTTGCACTATTTCCACGGTAGCATTAGAGACTGTAAAAGGATAAGTCCTCTTCACAGTCCAACATATTATTGAACTAAATGGCAGTCAAACTAACATTATCACATACGATTTTATGTAAGTCCAATATTGGTTGGAGGAAATAAATTGCAATGAGTTACTGAGCATTTCTACATGTGGGTCATGTTCCCCAATAATATAACGTGAATAGTTCATACACAAAAGGAAAAGAAAAATCTCCTATATTAAGGGTTTCATATCCCACTACTGAAATAATGTATATGATTTCACAATTGAACCTGCCATATGCATCTGTAAGGCAAAACGGGTATCAGTTGCACAACATATAACAGCTCTATGGACAAGCTCGGACCCACAGTTTGTGCAAAAAAATCTAATCTTCTGCATCGTATATACACCCTCTTCAATAGTGCTCCAAGTTAACAAACACACACAGACCAGGCATACATTATACTACAGAAATTATAAAACGGTATGCCTTGTTATGCTAGGTTACCTAAGTAAAAGACCAAATCATACAAATTACCAATACTGAGTCAAGATTTCATAACTTTGAACTTGGGCTGTTACATCACAACATAAAGAAATGCATATAAAGGTGTTCTGCTCCAGCAAGGAGAACCAGCAATGTGTGAATTGACGGAAACACAGGTTTCACAAATGAGCGATATCCTGAAGGTGAAGCTGTGTCCCTTGTACATATCATATGTATGTGATAATGCATCTCAACCACCTCATTGCCATTCTGATTGTTGTCCTTAAACATTGAGCCAAATTTCCACCAGCAGAGCTATGTAAACCTTGTGGTACCTCCGGTAGACTATATGTAGGTCAGTCTTATTTTCCACTGAACGCAGACAGGAGGAGCACTATTCTAAGACTTTGGCATTCCTATTCCAGAGCCAATGATTAACATGTTGTTTCTGCAGGAGAATGGAAGGCTTAGTGTTACAGGTAAGACTGCACTGCATGGCCACAGTGCCTAGCACAACTCCAAAGACATGGGCATCGATTTGCACCTTTTGCAACAAAAATCACACCCAAAGTTACCTACATTCAGCAGGAACTTGGTTGACAGCTCTCCATAACTGAATCACTCTCCCAACTCTGTCTGTAGATTTGGGTAAAGGATGATAGCATGATTTTCCACAAGCTCTACCAAAATCCTGTGAAGGAGTACTTTCTGTAAGAGAGAATCCCAACTTATAATCAAACCCTGACTAATTTCTCTTTTAGAGGTTAACAACAAGGGGGTTGGTCCACATTTCCCCACAAGCTCATACTCTCCCAGCCATGTTGTTATTGACCTTTCAGATGCAGCAACAACGGAGTCCTCAGCAGTGGTGAGCTGATCATCTGCCCAAACAGGTCACTTTCACCTCCATCTGGGCCACCATCCGGGCCCTGCTGGCCACCATAGCCCCACCGGTGCAGTTGCACTGATCTGCGGTGGCGATCCACCATCTTGTCTCGACCACGCAGCCTCACCCCAAAATGGCGAGCGCAGCGCGGCCCGAAAACGAGGCTGCATACCGTCACTAAGCAACCTAATTTCCTTTTGCCCAATCCCCGGCACCGGTAGGCGGGAGCCGGCATTCGGGAGAAGGCCCAAGGGAAAAGGCCCTGTTCCTCCCCTGTTCCACCCGGGACGCTGCCGCTAGGCGACGCCATGATGACCGACACCTACATCCTCAAACACTAACGCAGATACAACTGGCAGTGCCTGTACTGTGCTCCAGACCTGCCAAGCTGTCTGCCTGGACCCCTGCCCATCTCCTATGTGTTGCTAGCGCCGCCTTGCAGCACACCACAGGTACTATTTCATCTGACCTATTCGCCACACTGGTTACAGACATTTTGTAGATTACCACATTGTGCAGCTTCACTGGTCCCGGCGCCCTAACATTTGTTTGATCACACCGTTCGAAATGCAATACCTCACATTTGTTACTAGCTTATGCAAACTGCAAGCACTGTCTGTGTTTATGTGCCACGATAACCAGTTCATTTTGTATTTTGTATATAGCATGCTTACGCTTTGACGGTGCTGCCCATGCTAGTTAACCTGAACTGCCTACCTCATAGCATGGTCACTGCGCCACTTTGGCCGGCTGCCACTCTGTCTGTCGCATTTTTGCCCTGCCAGCCATATTGAACTGTATTGACTGTGCCACTATTGGTCACTTGCCATCCCCGTGCCTCCTGCATATTGCCCATGCTAGTCAGTTAGCCTATCTCAATTGCCTCTTGCTTTGTCTGGTCACTGTGCCGCCTGTTCGGTACCACCTTAGGCCTGTTGCATTTGTGCCCTGCCAGCCATATTGAACTGTACTTACTGTGCCACTATTGGTCGCTGGCCATTCCCTTGCCTGTTGCACATTGCACCTGCTAGTCAATTGCCTCTTGTTTTGCCTTGTCACCAGGCCTCCTGTTCAGTTAATACTCTAGGCCTGTTGCCCATGTGCCTGCCCAACCAAACTGATCTGTATCTTCTCCGAACTACAAGTCATCTGATTCGCACATTGCATAGCCTACTAACTGCACATCTACTGGCTGCCTCTTTATGCCGGCACTTGTACCTACCTGCCAGCTCATCTTACCTCTTATTGCTCTCCTGCCCAATTGGTACTGACCCACCGTCTAGGTAGATAACTTCGGTTCCTCCCCTACCTCACTTGACCTTTGACCTAGCCCATAAAATGCATTGCACCTTTGACACTCACCATCATCACTTACCCTTGCTTGCTAATGCACCACAGCATGCACCCCTGCCCACTTCACATCTAATCACGTACTTATTGTTCACCTTTCAGATCCTAATCTGGTCACCCCTTCTCACCTTCACCACACAGCTCTACGTCTCGCCCACTCCCTGAACTACCTCTCACTCTCATCATGACAGGTCCTAATCCCTATTTAAATGCGCCGGCCCTCTGGCTACTACATTTTGCCACCAAACCTACCCCTAATCAACCACGTCCCACTATCATTAGAAATTCCAGGCTCGGCTCGCACCTGCGCCACCTACCTCACCACCATCCCACAACCATCAACAACCTGGTTAATCCGCCAGACACCACACTAGGCCTGACATAGGCACAGTGAATCCGGTTGTGAGTTCCCCTCTATCACAGGCACACACTGTTGCCAATTGTCCACCATTGCCTTATCATGCCATATCGACCTCACCCAACCATTCCAGTCAACCATGTGCCTCATCAGTTAGAAACCAAAGATTAGCTTCCAGATGTCATCATTGGTCCTACCACTTGAACAATCCCACGCTCAACAATATCTCAAACTCCAGCAATAACAAAATCACGGCCCATTTGGCTCCTAAAATTGACTCGCCTCCTCATGTTCACATCGCCATCACCGCCCCTATACTCAAAGGCATGCTCATTAACGCACGCTCCATCCCTGCACACGCCCTAGATATTGCAGATTTCATAGTCACAGACAACCTTGACTTTCTCGCAATCACAGAAACTTGGCTGCATGCAGCATCCGGCCCTTCTCTGACCCTGGCCATCCCAGACAACTATTCCATTATCAGGTGTGTGACAGGGACACCAATCAAACTAAGGAGGGGTAGACTAGCCTTCATATTTAAGAGTTCGCTTAACATCAGAGCTGCCAACAGCCTGCAGCTGCCATCAGCAGAATGACTGTCTATTAAACTGCCGATCTCTCCTAATCACACGGCCACATTACATCTCATTTACAGGCCCCCTGGCCTGACCTCTTCATTCGCAGAGGACATTTCATCTATCCTAGCTACCAGTACTAAGCCCAACTTGCAAATCATTATATTGGGAGACTTCAATCTAGGCTACCAAGATACGAATGACACCAAAGCCTTTGACCTAGAAAGAGTCCTGGCCGACTTCGGTCCGGTCTCACCCAACACGTCAATGAGCCCACCCACATCAAGGGTCGCACTCTTGACTGGGTCTCTGACTTGAACTGTGCGCTTAACATCACCTCTGTGTCGCCATGTGCATGGTCTGATCACTATAAAATTTCATTCTCCATTAATTCCACTCCACCCATAGATAAACCCAACCTTGCCCCTCCCACTTCCACACACAACAAAAAGGATATTACGGTTGAGAAATTACTCCCACTTATCCTTCCTCTTTTGAACTCGGTGTCCACCACATGCTCGGACCCCACAGTGCTAGTAGACACCGACAATCGCGTCATGCTAAAAGCCCTCAATACCATTTCCCCCCTCAAACTGCGCAAACAAAAACCGCGGCTCCACCTTAATTCCTGGTTTACCCCGCACTTACGCGACCTGCGCAAAGAAAAAAGAAAAGCTGAGGCTCATTGGAAAAGCTCAACTTCTCTAGTCAACAAAAACAACCTCACCACAGCCTCCCTTACCTACAAAGAAGCCATCCTAGCTGCTAAAAAGGAAGTATATTACAAAAGGATGACTCAAGCCCAATCAAATACCAAGGAACTCGTCAAGATCCTAAAGGAATTGGAGTCCCCTGGTGCCCCGCTTGATACATGCACACCGGACACTGAATGGTGCTCCAATATTCACAAGGCACTGGTTGACAAAATTGCCATGCTCCAAGACAAAATCAACACTAAAAAAAGCTACCTCGCCGACTCAACGGTTAACCCACTGTCTTCCAAAACCCTTTCTCCTCAACATTCCGCAAACCTTTCAGCTTCTCACCCCTAAACATTAAGGAAGTCGAAAATATCATAACGAAGCTTAAGCCTTCCAATTGCCAAGGTGACGCCTGCCCTGCACCGGTCATAAAGGAAGCTGCACATGATCTCGCCCCTTTCATTACCTCTTTCATTAATGCCTCTTTGAAATCGGGCATTGTACCTGACAACCTTAAGGATGCTTGGGTCATCCCATTAATCAAAAAACACAATCTTTATCCCAGTAACCCCTCTAACTACAGGCCCATCACCAAGGTGCCTTACCTTCTCAAAATTCTGGACCACGCAGACTATCTCCAAATCCAGGACTATCTTGAAACCAACAATCTTCTAGGGCTTAGACAATCTGGTTTCCGTCCCAGACATGGTACTGAGAAAGCCTTCATTGACTTGAAAACCCAAATTGAGGAGCTGAAAGACAAGGGCAAACTGGCGCTCCTGCTCCTCCTTGATCTTTCAGCTGCCTTTGATTTGGTCGATCACCAAATCCTCTGCCACCACCTCAAAATTGCAGCCCACTTCTCCGACACAACCACATCTTGGATTAGCTCTTTTCTGGCAAACAGAACCATGAGGGTCTTCTCTCCCATAGCCTTAGCTGATCCAGCCCACGTCCCGTGCAGAGTCCCACAAGGATCTTGTGCATCTCTCACACTTTACAACGTGTTTACTAAACTGCTCTTTGATATGCTTGACTATCTGGGTGTCTCCTACACTAATTATGCGGATGACACCCAGATACTCATCCCCATTACTGGCGATTATGTAACAGATGCCAAAGCTCTCAATACAATCTACACTGTCCTTCAAGCCTGGATGGCTCATCATGGGCTTTGCCTTAATGATGGAAAGACGGAATTAATCATTCTTGGATCTCAATACAAACTCACTAACCTTGACCCCAAGTTCAATTCCTTCATTATTGACAGGAACGATATTAAAGTCTCCAACGTCACTAAAACACTTGGAATATATCTTGTCTCGACTCTATTCCTCAATCGACAAACCAACGCAGTTGTCTCAGCATCATCCTATACTTGCAAATTGATTACAGCATGTCGCCCCTTCTTGACAACGGAGAACTGTCTGATTCTCGCCAGAACCCTCATCATGTCCAAAATCTATTACTGCAACGCCCTCTACCTAGGGACTAGTCAAAGAAACATTGATAAACTCCAGGTCACGCAGAACAATGCCATAAGGGCAGCTCTCAACGTTCCTAGGCGTTCCCACATATCTAACACGAGAAGCAACTTGTACTGGCTACACATCACTCACCGCATATCCCTCAAAGCACTTGTTCTAACTCACAAGGCCCAGAACAACACAGCCCAGGCTTACCTTTCCACGTGCTTCATACAACACACAGCAACTAGACCACTAAGATCTTCTCAAGCTCATACGCTAACTATTCCCAGTTTCAAGCTACAGACAGCCGGAGGCTCGAGCTTCCCTGTCCTCGCGGCTAAGCTCTGGAACACTCTTCCCAATGCTCTCAGAAACGTTCCTCACATCTATGCCTTCAAAGCTAAAACTAAACTATGGTTACATGAACGGGATGCCCTAGCCTCCTCTTTATAAGCCCTACATCTGTCAATCTCATTACCGACTGCTCATTGTACATAGACTGTTTATACTGTATTCTTAGATTCGCTCCTCTCCTCTCTTTTGATGCTCTGAACTTTATGTAAATATGTGTAAAAATGTATAGTGTTATCTATTTGCTGTAACTTGTAACCACCTCTTTAAACATGCGCCCAGATGCCCTGGGGCAAGGTGTGCACTATAAATAAACAAAATACAAAATACAAAATTGTTTTAATAGCACAAGGTGGTGGAAAACAATGCCAAAATAATTCAAAGAAAGATAATAAAGCAATATGCCCCGAGTGGCGGGGCATTACCGACTCAGGTAATGCCCCAGGGCCCATAGGTAATGCTCCCATTGCGAGGGGCATATAGCTATTAGTACCCCGGCTTGCAAAAACTGCGTGATCAGGGCACTAAAAGCTTTTTTTGGCCCTAAACGCTGCAGTGTTTCAGGAGAAAAAAAAACAACAAAGAAAATGGCTGCCGGGAAAGGGAAAACGGAGTCCGTTTTCTGCAGTCATCGGGAGCGGACGCGCTGGAAACAGAAGCGTTTCCAATGCATCCACTCCCAAAAAAAAGAAGCTAAGTGCGGTTGGGAGGATGAAAGAGAGGGGAAGGGGAAAAAAAAACATACCTTGGTCCACGGCGGGGGACAATGGAAGCCTCCAGCCATGTGGAGGCTCAGAGCGGGGATGGCCCCGCTCTGAGTCTCCACACGGCAGGAGGCTGCCATCGTCCCCCACTGGGGACCAAGGGATAGAAGGTAAGTGCGGTAGGGAGGGCAGGGAGGTGGGAGGAGGGAGGAAAAAAAAAGCCTTACTTCAGTCTCCGACGGGGGGTGAAGGTAGCCTCTCAGCCGTGGGGAGGATCGGAGCGGGGATGGCCCCGCTTCGAGCATCCTCATTGGCTGAGGGGCTGCCACACCCCACCACTGGGGACAAAGGCCGTGGAATCCCGACAGAGGGATTCCTGGCCTGGTAATGACTCGGCGAGGGCCAAACAAATGGCTCTTTCATTCTGATTGTGCCCTCGCTGGGTACTAATATTAGAGTTTTCCTTTGTATTGTAAGCCCTTTTGTCCCATTTGCCTAAAGAAGGTGAAGGTAAAGGTGCAGCAGAAGAAGCCCTATATCCTGTCTCAGACACACTCAAGAGGTTCCAGTGTTCCGGCTTATAAGCCAGCATTTTGAGACCCATCCTGTAAAATGAAAAAGACAGATACCATAATTCCTTGTGCCTGCCTCTCGAGACCTGTTGTGTCAGATCTCCCCATAATGAATCACAAATTCCAAAATCAAGAAAGGGAATTTAGCTAATGTGATGAGGTGTTTCCAGTAACCACTTGAAATCCCAGAGAATACTAACAATGATTCTATCTCTATAGACATTTGACCTCACATTGAGTTGCAGTTGCCAAAAAAGAGAGGAAAGCCAGGTAAACGTGTGAAGTTGAGGTTGAGAGGAGTTGTCAGGAAAAAGACGCATAGTAAAGAGTCAGAGACCTGCATGTATTAAGTGTATTGCAGGCAGAACAAATCAGAAATACGCCAAATAATGTCCCTAACACTTGTGTTGGCTTTTCTAATTGGTACCAAATGTATTAATAGTAGTTATTTTATTACAGATCAGTGTCACAGAGTACATTACTTGGAGATAATTATATTTTCAATTGGTAGCATTATGTGCAAGGGATCAGATGGCACCCAGGGGTCCTACCTTCTGTCCTAACACTACATAGTTGTGTTCCTCTGTGTGCAACAGCAGTCATCCACCTGGTCCAAATACTTATGTTTCCCATTCCGATACCGCATGTCTTTCCTAAATAAATGTATCTTTTATACTATAAATATCGGGTATTCTGTTCTGTCCTTTTTTTTCTTTTTTAAAACCCCAATTATGAGTATGCAGATACTAGGACTGTCCAGAGTGTCTTCACACAAAAATGGAAGTGATGCAGTACAGGCACAATGTCTGGACATGTCCGTTTTTGCATGACACACTTTTAATTAGTCTACCACACTGAGCCTGTTCTACGGACACCTGCGTGCATGCGCCCTGTGATTTCCAGGCCGATGGGTGCCCGTGGATGAACGCCATGCCTACGGATAGCCACAGACATCAGCATGTGAGTGCACTCGTATAGCGGGACGGCTTGTCCGTGAATAGTGACCGCATTCGCTGTCAGTTTAAAAGTGCCTTTTCATCTAGTGTGTTTCAAGCAGAAACCTTACCCTTCCACATCTCCCAGACCCATTCCTCAATTATCTGGCAACATTTCACAGTGTTTTAAGGACTACTTTTGACTTGCAATTCTGCAGACAGTCGCACAGTCCGTGGACAGCTCCTCTGGAGCAACACACCCATTAGTTTTCCTCATTCTCAATCTGGCTGTTCAGGAGAGAGCATTTGGGAAACACTTGCTCTGCAGATTTTTGAAAAAAATGTTGAAATGGCATCTACTATGGCTATCACTACTTCCCAACCACCACCACCATTTCAACTGGAGGGCTTGTACAGTGGAACTGATGCAGAGATACAAAAGATGAGGAATATAAATTATTCCTTAAATCTCTGCAACATAGGGAACTTTATTACATGTTCCTACTGCAACATTTTAAACCATGGAGAACATATGAAGAATTATTAGGTAACCATGACTTATTTGTAGCTACATTCAATGCAAATGAAAGCAGTATAACAAATGTCAATTTCAAGCAATACAAATAAATGTTGGACAATGAATGCCAACAAGAGGAAGAAGTTGAAGCTCAACTAGATTAAAGACACTCCTAAGGGGAGTCAACCTTCCGTTACAGGAAGCCAAAAACCAATTGGAGAACCACTCTTTCTAAATGAAGCAGAAATATCCATGACTGAAGTGGAAAATACCATATATCAATATAAACAATTGGAAGAAGACTTGTCAGTGCTCAAATTAAAGCTAAATGTTGAGCAACTCACCATTTATCTAGAAGGCAGTGAAAACATTACACATGTTTTTAAACATGACACTAAATGTTGTAGCTGTAAAAATTATTAACCTCTGCTCCTGTATGTAAGTGGTGAAGCTGGTTCTAGAAAAACATGCTTAATTAAAATAATCAGCACATTTCTACAAAACTTAACAATCAAAAACATTTGGCTGTCTTGACAGCTCCCACAGGTGTAGCTGCCTACAACATCGGAGGTGTAACTTTACACTGACTACTGTTCCTTCCAGTAGAACTCCAAAGCAAATTAGAAATTATCAGTAGAAACTGCTATTGAAGTACACAAAATTCTGAAACGAATGAAAATGTTCCTAATAGATGAAGTTCCAACCTCATGCTGGCTTTAATTCACCTCTGAATGCAAGAAGTCCTAAAAACCGACTACGAGGAACTGTTTGGAGGAAAGCACGTTATTGTTTTTGGAGACCTCCTACAGTTAACACCAGTAAAAGGTCACCTATTTTCAAAACATTACGACACAAACAATGCCTCAAAACACTCGGCAGTAAAGGAAATGTAAATCTCTGGCAACATTTTCAGTACAGAGAACTAACTCAAAACATTCATCAATCTTCAGACTTCACCTATGCTAACATTTTAAAAAGCATTAGAACTGGTCGGCTAACAACAGATGCAAAATCCTTCTTAAATGGTACACTAATCCATGAGCTGTGTCCCCGAAAAACATCTGCTCCTGATGTAAAGAACAATTAACTCAACAAAATATAAAATGTTTGTCCTTAATGCCAATGCTAGCAAGCTGCAGTCAATTCAATGAGGCAATAATGTTAAAAAAAGAAATACAACCCATACTGCATATCAGCTCCACAAACAAGCTAGACGTGCATAACATGACACTCCATATGTATCAACAAGCAACTGCACAACTAAATACCTTAGAAAAATCTATCTCCAACACAGCTCGATTGGAGAAAGTGTTAACATTGTGTCAAATCTGCAGAGTAATTCTAAAACGTAACCTTGACGTAGAACAAGGTTAAGTCAAAGGAGCAATTGGTACAGTTATTGGCTTTCAAACATATCCACTTGACAGCAACATTGAGTTTGTCAACATCCACTTTGACAAGCTCGTAGAAATTAAAAAATAGGCTGCGCAATTCCTTCTTTTCAAAGACATGTACGTACACAGAGAAACCATCTCTTGCATATCCTGTCCCTATTCACAAATCGCAAGGTCTAACTCTAGATTACACATTGATTGACATTTGCAGCACAGTCTTTAAGGAAGGTATGAGTTACATAGCTCTTTCACATCTACGTACACTTGAAGGTTTATTCCTAGTCCACGTTGATGCAAACAAAGTCAATGCGGACATTTCTTGATCCTAGAATACAACAGGCTATGTGGTCTGTACACCCCCTATCTGGATAGGAACTCTGTAACACAAAAGCGAAACCTTTAAAAAGAAAAGTAGTACAAACAGAACCTATAAGAGATTTCCCAACAATACCACCAAAGAAACAAAAAACAACTGCTACTCCATCATAAGACAAAAAGACACATTTCTTCTCAAAAAGCAGGCCATCAAATAACACAGAACACAACTCTCTGGTTCATTTAAATTCAGCACCAAAACTGGAGCAAAATGTTATGTAAATGTAGCAATTCATATTCTGTTGCAATTACCACCAATTGTTCAAAACATTTACTTAAACGGCTCAGACCAGTTGTGTTTACAAATGTTCGCCCTTCATAGAAATGCCACAAATAACCCTGCCAACACTTACAGTGCCTCAGGTATAAGGCAAGATTTGGACTTTAGGAATGGTGAAAAACACCAAAAACACACAGGAAGATCCAAAGGAATTTCTAATGTACTTACTAAAAATACTAGAGACCAAATACATACCTATAAATGAAATATTCCAGACTTCATACACATGGAAACATACATGTAGTCTCTGCATCCATGTTTCACGAGACAACATCCCTAATGAACGATGTGTGTATGTATCCATGCCAAATTGTGAATCCATCCATTTCACCAGTTTCTGCAAAACTCAAATCATGGCATATTATGCCCTTTTTGCACTTCAGACAATCGTTCCACCATACAAATAAACATATATAGCCAAAATCTGATACTAATGCTTTAATGGCACAATGGAGAGGGTACACACTGGTGCCACAACCACTTCAGGTCACTATAGTGCATATGTTAAAAAAATAATTGCTTGATTGATTGATTGAAGCAACACTTCTGTTCCCAAAAACATAGGTTACCAGCAAACCTAACAAACGCCTACTTAATATTCCTTAAACCCAAATTTAGTCACTCAACTCTAGCGCTATCAACAGTTAGAATATGCCAACTGGTATCTAACTATATCCATACTACTTTTAAAAGTCAAAATAGTTACAATACTTCAACAATCATCTAACTACTTTAAAAATGCCCTTCATTGCATACATCTATGTATGTATGTACTACTTAACCAAGTAACTTACCTTCCTCTCTAACAGTGCCGCAATGCTCACAGGTTGTTGTGCGCTATACAAATCAAATAATATAAATGTAAAACATTGCACTACACTTCAAATAATCTATCACAATTCTTAATACTACATCAAATATACTTAAACTGTGCCAACATGTATCTAAGCACTTTAATCATTTCCTTAAGTACAACACACTTCAAACAAACGGACTGTCAAACTTACACTGACATAAATGTAGTATTTTTTTTAAAGTTTTTTTATCCTGTGTGGATTTATTTTCCCAATGACCCAATGATTATTTAATGTCAATACAACAACAGTGTAACACACACTAATGCTGTAGCAAACATAGTACATGGAATGTACTATTTATGAGGGTCTAAAAAGTACATGAATTTGTGAAATTGTATGCAATTAAACATTTTAAACTATCCTGCTTAACATATTATACTGTGTTTTTGTTAGAGAAAGAACCCAAGATTTCTCCTTCATCACCATCTGCAACTAAGTAACCCTACCAAATGTAATCCTATGTTATGTTTACAAAGAATCAAATGCAAATTCGATAACCACCACCCTCAATTGTACTGCACTTCAATTGTATTATGCCACCATATTACAAATATTGTATACGCTCCCTACAGTACCTATAATTACTATACACATATTACTATAGTGTATGTAGCTAGAGGCCAGATTCTTGGGACATGGCCACAATATCATGAAACCATATATCAAGTACAAGTACATATAATACATGTTGAAATAACCAAACTCTCCAAGAACCCCCCTCCAATGCAAACTATGTCTGCGGACACTGAAATTGACCGCTGACTCAGCAGCATCTGCAAACCCTTTGTTCCACCTATAGAAACAGCTCCATATCATCTTTAATCCACGCCCCTATCCTTTCCAAACCCTCTTTCATCCACCAAATAACTCCAAATGTGCTTCCCAAGCTGTCTGTTAACGACACTATCCGCAGACTACTGCGGTGTCCAAGACTACCACGACACCTGTACGCCCTTTTCCCACCTATAAAAGTAGCTCTGTATCATCTGTCTTCCACTCCCCCCACCCTTCCCAGACTCTCTTTCTACCACCAAATAACCCCAAATGTATTTTCTAGACTTTTTCTCCACCGCAATATGATATAAATCATTTATAACGCACCTGTACACAAGTGTGTGTGAGTGCGACAAGACAAGAGGGATGTGAACGAGGATAAAACAATGATCAAGTGCAGGGAAGTAGAACGGAAGAAGTGCTGAGGGGTAGAGAAGTGCAAGAAACTCAAAAGTGCAGCCAACGGGTGGCTCAATAAGTGAAGAGAGAAGAGACTGTGGAGTTGCAGATACAGACCGCAAGTGCTGAGGGAGCCAGGAGGCAGTGCAAAGTGCAACTAAACATGCAGAAGCCTGGGCCCAGGTTCAGAGGGTAGCCAGGTGACCAGTGTTTGGAGCAGTCATGACATCAGTAGGGGAGAGGAGGAGAGAAAGCGGAAGCACAGAGGAAGGTCGTGAGTTGCTTCTGGAACCACAGGTGATTCTTCTCAAGGTTGAGAGAGGCTGGGAGGCTGTTGCTCAGACTAAGATAGAGATCTGCAACAGCTCTCTGCTTGAAGAGGAGATTGACCCTCAGAGAATTATAAGTGGATGAGTGGAGTGCTCAAGAAGGCAGATGTTTAGGGAGAGAAAGTTAGAGGCAGTGCGGCCCCTGGTCCCAGACAGTTTTGTGGACAATGCAGAGGGTCTCGAACTTGATCCTTGACACCACTGGGAGCCAATTAAGAGATTTCATAGCTGAAGAGGTACAATCCCTGGGTTTGAGGCCAAGGACAAATCTTGCAGTCCTGTTCTGGCTACGTTGGAGAGGTTGGAGAGTAGAAACAAGACGATTTAGAAAGAGGCTGTTGCAGTAGTCCAGCCTAGAGAGCACCAGGGCTCTGGAGATAGTGAGCTTCTCGGGGAGAGTGATGAAAGGAATAACTCCTCTGAGGAGGTGCAGCTGATAGTTTCACTTCTTAGAGACATCAGAGATGTGAGGAGAGAAGGAGAGGGCAGAGTCGAAGATGACCCCAAGGTTCTGAGCCTCAGAGGTAGGAGCAGGAAGAGCGCCCAGAGTGGGCAGCCAGAGAGAGACAGAGAGAGGAAAGGAGGGAGCTGGTGATCCGATGAGGAGGATCTCAGTCTTTTGGCATTAAGGCAGAGATCATTGGTGTTACGTTTGCTCACTTTCACAACCTTGAATGTACTAGGCTTACCATGTTTATCTGTCCTATCTTCCTCTATCCCCCCTCATCAGCTTTGTGGTGCCTGCGCGCAGAGGTGCATTGATGAACAACCTTTTATCTTGTATGCTCCTCTCCCTCCCCCTGCCACTTCTCCCCACTCATTGTCTCAGAGCTTTCTCTAGCAGAAAAGCTCTGACCTTGTATGCAATCGGAATCTTCAAAGCCTAATAATGACAATGATATCCCCTTGTTCCCTTCCCACCTTGAAGTGCTTTGAAGCACTTCACTTGTGTATAAGTGCTTCACAAATAAACATTTACAATTACATCATGCCGCCCTCTGGACCTATCAGGGGCACATCCACGGACCGAACAGGAAAGTGAGTCCGCAGACCGAACCCAGATATCACTCATTTTGTTTTACCTACTTTTTGGCTAATTTATAAAAAAAAACACTGAACGGATTTGCACCAAATTTACAAAAGCACGGTTTCTGGACCAAGCCGGCGCTCCTGGTGCAAATTTGATGAAAATCCGTCCAACATATTAGGCTGTACACATGAGCACATTCTTGTTTCCATTGCAACTATGGGAAAAAAACACATTTTGGGACACCCCTATAACTTTGTCCCACCTTCATGAAACCTCATCGAACTTTGCAGAATCAATCTGATGGGCCACATACATTTACAAAGTTTTGTGAGGATTCGTCCAGAGGAATCTAAGTTGTAAACCACCCAAAAAGTGTTCTTCCTATGGGTTGAGCAACTTAACCATAACTACAGGGCCGCTACCACAGGCCCTGTAATATAGGGTTGCTGCTACTTATCCTGAAATAAGCTTCTCAATAAGCATATTTTCTTTTTTATCCACTCTATCAAATGCAAGGTATTGCAACATTCTGCCCCTGGTTACATCAAATGTCAGTTACTGACATGTAACCACTATTTAATCACTCTATCAAATGCCATGTATT
The DNA here is from genome assembly GCF_040938575.1 of Ambystoma mexicanum. Classification (NCBI taxonomy): domain Eukaryota; kingdom Metazoa; phylum Chordata; class Amphibia; order Caudata; family Ambystomatidae; genus Ambystoma; species Ambystoma mexicanum. The sequence goes on from NC_090936.1 coordinate 844,386,812, forward strand.
GCAAAATTCCGAACCTGGTCACATTAAGTGGCAGTTACTTACATGTACTGCCAACATATTAAACTTCCAGTAAACTTCCACACACAACTGCCACTTAACAGTGTTTTAACACTTAACACATATTTTGCATCTGCATTTCCTTTACTTACAGAAAAAAGTTATACACAGGGCTGCAGTAAATGCAAATATGCATTTTTTTTTTACTTTCAACAGAATGCTCCTAAAACAAAACATTTTTAAACGCACAGCATTTTGCAAGTTTCCTTCCATATGAATGTCATACTTTCCAACCTTTCTCATTACATATACTTATAGTGCCACCATTAACAACCTGCTCACACATATGTTTATACTGCCAAGTATGTATGTACAACACCTCTTACTTATGAAGTACGGTTCTTTTCCAACCACTACTATAAGACACTGTACACTGCTCACATATACAAACGGCCATTGTATTATCACTAGGCCACAGTTTCCTTATTCTTTAAAAAAACATGTTAAAAAACATAAACAAAACAAACGTTTGCTATTGACAACCAAAATGACGAATATACATGTGTCATATCATAGATATTGAATAACAAAGAGTAGAATAATGTGCAGTAGCATTTTCCAAACACATTTTCACTGTCGACACAATTTGTGTTTCTAGCTTCTATGTGAAAGTGACACACATGAAAGTCTTATAGGTGGAAAATGGCTTTCAGGAGCTCCAAGCATTCTTCAGGACAATGTGAAGGTTGTTAGATGTAACAGTACTAATCTTTCAATAATTTGAGGCGTATAGGAAATGGAGGAAATATTAAGACTGTCTTGCGTACAGTATAAAAGGTCTCTGGTGCACAGAAGCTACCTGAAAAAGGTATTTGGGTCATCTAGTGTGACGTGTTCTTAGTGGTCCGTGATAGGGAATCAATAACAAGGTCTACTGGAGAGCCTGTGGATGAAATAGTCAAAATCCAGTGGACTGTATAGGAGGTCTCTGGTGCACAATAGCTACCTGGCGAAAATGTTTGGATGACGTAGTGTGATGTGTTCTTTATGGTCCACGATATGGAACCAAAAACAAGGTCTACTAGAAGGCCTGTGGATGAGTTAATCGAAATCCAGCACATGCGCGAGAGCCGGGACACTGCAGCACTGCGACCTGAGCGTGAAGTACTCAGTAAGGACCACCCTGAATCGTCCATCGGTGCCCCAGCTCCAGAACAAGACCACTGAGCCCTCCTTACCTACTACTGGATTTCGATTAACTCATCCACAACTTAATCATAACTACACAGCCTCTACTGTAGACTGCATAATTCTAGGGCAGCTGTTGCCACCCTAAAGTTAAGGTGATTCGTGTAACCGATTTGGCAGAAATCTTGAAATCAATTAGGGATGCCTTGGCCCCCTGAGATGGCAAAGATTCATTAAAAAATAAAAAATGTATTAAAAAAACAAAATAACACTCATTTTCCCATAGACAAAAGAGGCCAATTTTTGCCAGATCGCACAGTCCAAACCACCGGATGGAATTCAAAACAACTTGGACAAAAAACCTTGCATTGGGTCCTTTTTGTGGTTTGTGGTTATCCCGTCCAGTAGTTTTTTAAATTTTTGATGGAGAAGGGGGGGTGCCCCCTTTTCCAAAACAGATAGCTATATCTTGGGTAAATTGCAGTGAAGTTGCGTGTTTATAAAGGAAATTGCTGCCATCTTTGTTTTTGCTAGATGCGCGTGATAGCTGCTGCTATCGCCAAAGTTATTGGAAAATGAAATGCAGGAAAAAAGCCATTTGCTGATCAAAAACATGCACATGCCATCAGTCTAGAGGTGGGGGGGAGCGGTAAGAGAATAACAAGTCAAATTTGGGGTTTCATCTGTTATGTTATCATTGTTGTCATAGGCTGTGCAACAGGGGTTGCAGAGTTAAGTTTTCTTTAGCTGAATTTCAGCGGTTTTGTTGCATATATATATATTACATGGCCACAGTAGTGGCCATGTAGTTATGGTTAAGTTGTTGTTTCCATAGGAAGAGCACTTTTTGGGCAGATTAGAACTTCGCTCCCCCTGGACGAATCCTCACCAACCTTTGCAAAAAAAGTAGATGGCCCACTCTGAATTTATTTGCAAAGTGTGGTGAGGTTTGGTCCAGAGGGGGCAAAGTTATAGGGGGGGTACCAAAACTTTTTTTTTTCCAATAGACATAATGGGAAAAAACTTTGCTCACGCCTACAGCCCAAACCGCTGGACAGATTTACACCAAATTTGCAGCAGGAGTGGCGGCTTGGTCCCGAAAGCGTGCTTTTTTTATTTGGTGTAAATCCGTCCAGTAGTTTTTTTTTAAAAAGACAAAAATGTAAGTGAAAAAAATTAGTGATATCTGTGTCTGCTTCGCGAACACACTTCCCTGTTTGCTCTGCGGACAGGACGGGGATTGGGCAAGCGACTTGCGTGATGTCCGCTGACATCTGACGTGCTTTCCCATTTGCTGCAGTAAAGCGTGCACTGCGTCTTATTTTTAGAGACGCCCGCCATCTTAGTATATTGTTCGTATATTGGCATCTGTGGCAAGCTCTGCAGTGACTTCAAACTTCACAAGTGATTATCACAAGTGATTATCACAATGTAACAAGCGAAAATTCAGATGCAATAAGATCAGAGGACAGCGGGGCCTCCAATGGAGCTGTGTGAGGTTCATGTGGATTACACTTCCTGAACATCGCAGCCTGCTGCATGCTTGCAGGAGACACGCCATCGGTACACAGTGGCCTGCAGAGGACCGAGGAGCGTATATCCTGCTCCTCCCACCCCCGCTCATTACCCGTGTCTCCGTCCTGTATCCCCTCACCCCCCGCTCATTACCCGTGTCTCTCTCCTGTACCCCCCACCCCCCGCTCATGCCCGTGTCTCTCTCTTGTTCCCCCCACTCCCCGCTCATGCCCCGTGTCTCTCTTGTTTCCCCCCACCCCCCACTCATGCCCCGTGTCTCCCCTGTTCCCCCCACTCCCCGCTCATCCCCGTGTCTCCCTTGTGTTCCCCCTCACCCCCGCTCATGCCCCGTGTCTCTCTCTTGTTCCCCCCACCCCCTGCTCATGCCCCGTGTCTCCCTCCTCTTGCCCCCACCCCCGCTCATGCCCAGTGTCCATCTCCTGTTGCCCCCACCCCCGATCATGCCCCGTGTCACCCTTGTGTTCCCCCCCACCCATGCCCCGTGTCTCCCCTGTTCCCCCCACCCCCCGCTCATGCCCTCTGTCTCCCCTGTTCCCCTCACTCCCTGCTCATGCCCCGTGTCTCTCTCCTGTTACCCCCCACCCCCCGCTCATGCCCCGTGTCTCCCTCTTGTTGCCCCCCACCCCCCGCTCAAGCCCGTGTCTCCCTGCTGTTGCCCCCACCCTCCGCTCATGCCCCGTGTCTCCCTGCTGTTGCCCCCCACCTCCCGCTCATGCCCCGTGTCTCTCTCCTGTTACCCCCCACCCCCCACTCATACCCTTTGTCTCTCTCCTGTTACCCCCCACCCCCCTCTCATGCCCCGTGTCTCTCTCCTGTTACCCCCCACCCCCCGCTCATTCCCTGTGTCTCTCTCCTGTTGCCCCCACCCCCGGTCATGCCGTATGTCTCCCTGCTGTTGCCCCCCACCCCCCACTCATGCCCCGTGTCTCTCTCCTGTTACCCCCCACCCCCCTCTCATGCCCCGTGTCTCTTCCCTGTTACCCCCCACCCCCTGCTCATGCCCCGTGTCTCTCTCCTGTTGCCCCCCCACTCATGCCGCGTGCCTCCCTGCTGTTGCCCCTCACCCCCCTCTCATGCCCCGTGTCTCTCTCCTGTTACCCCCCACCCCCTGCTCATGCCCTGTGTCTCTCTCCTGTTACCCCCACCCCCGCTCATGACCCGTGTCTCTGTCCTGTTACCCACCATCCTCCGCTCATGCCCCGTGTCTCCCTGATGTTGCCACCCACCCCCCGCTCATGCCCCGTGTCTCTCCTGTTACCCCCCACCCCCTCTCATGCCCCGTGACTCTCTCCTGTTACCCCCACCCCCCTCTCATGCCCTGTGTCTCTCTCCTGTTGCCCCCCACCCCCCACTCATGCCCTGTCTCTCACTGCTGTTGCCCCCCACCCCCCGGTCATGCCCCGTGTCTCCCTGCTGTTGCCTCCACCCCCGCTCATGCCTCGTGTCTCCCTGCTGTTGCCCCCCACCCCCCACTCATGCACCGTGTTTCTCTCCTGTTACCCCCCACCCCCCTCTCATGCCCCGTGTCTCCCTTGTGTTCCCCCACCCCCGACTAATGCCCCTTGTCTCCCTGCTGTTGCCCTCCACCCCCCTCTCATGCCCCGTGTCTCTCTCCTGTTACCCTGCACCCCCCTCTCATGCCCCTGTCTCTCCTGGTGCCCCCCACCCCCGGTGATGCCCCTTGTCTCCCTGCTGTTGCCCGCCAACCCCCGCTCATGCCCCGTGTCTCTCTCCTGTAACCCCTCACCCGCTGGTCATGCCCCGTGTCTCTCTCTTGTTACCCCCAGTCCCCTCTCATGCCCCGTGTCTCTCTCCTGTTGCCTCCCACCCCCCGGTCATGCCCCATGTCTGCCTGCTGTTGCCCCCCGCTCATGCCCCGTGTCTCCCTCCTGTTGACCCCCACCCCCTGGTCATGCCCCGTGTCTCCCTGCTGTTGCCCCCCAACCCCCGCTCATGCCCCGTGTCTCTCTCCTGTTCCCCCCATCCCCCGGTCATGCCCCGTGTCTCCCAGCTGTTGCCCCTCACTCCCCGCTCATGCCCCGTGTCTCCCTGCTGTTGCCCCCACCCCCGCTCATGCCCCCTGTCACTCTCCTGTTACCCCTGCTCATGCCACGTGTCTCTCTCCTGTTGCCCCCCACCACCCGCTCATGCCCGTGTCTTTCTCCTGTTACCCCCCACTCCCACCTCATGCCCAGTGTCTTTCTCCTGATGCCCCCACCCCCCGCTCATGCTCCGTGTCTCTCTCCTGTAACCCCCCCTATCATGCCCCGTGTCTCCCTGGTGTTGCCCCCACCTTCTGCTCATGCCCTGTGTCTCCCTGCTGTTGCCCCCCACCCCCCGCTCATGCCCCGTGTCCCTCTCCTGTTACCCCCCACCCCCCTCTCATGCCCCGTGTCTCCCTGCTGTTGCCCCCACCCCCCAGTCATGCCCTGTGTCTCCCTGCTGTTGCCCGCCACCCCCCACTCATGCCCTGTATCACTGTGCTGTTGCCCCCATCCCACGCTCATGCCCTGTGTCTCTCTCCTGTGCCCCCCACCCCCCTCTCATGCCACGTGTCTCCCTCGTGTTCCCCCCACCCCCTGCTCATGCCCCGTGTCTCCCTGTTGTTGCCCCCCACCCCCCTCTCATGCCCCATGTCTCTCTTGTTACCCCCCACCACCCTCTCATGCCCCGTGTCTCTCTCTTGTTACCCGCCACCCCCCTCTCATGCCCTGTGTCTCTCTCCTGTTGCCCCCACCCCCTGGTCATGCCCCGTGTCTCCCTGCAGTTGACTCCATCCCCGCTCATGCCCCGTGTCTCTCTCCTGTTATCCCCCACCCCCCGCTCATGCCCCGTGTCCCCCTGCTGTTGCCCCCCAACCCCCGGTCATGCCCTGTGTCTCCCTGCTGTTGCCCCTACCCCCCGCTCATGCCCTGTGTCTCCCTGTTGTTGCCCCCCACCCCCGCTCATGCACCATGTCTCTCTCCTGTTACCCCCACCCCCTCTCATGCCCCGTGTCTCCCTCGTGTTCCCCCCACCCCCGCTCATGCCCCGTGTCACCCTGCTGTTGCCCCCCACCCCTTTCTCATGCCCCGTGTCTCTCTCCTGTTACCCCCCGCTCATGCCCTGTGTCTCTTTTCTGTTGCCCCCCACCCCCTGCTCATGCCCCGTGTCTCTCTCCTCTTACCCCCACACCCCTCTCATGCCCCGTGTTTCCCTCCTGTTACCCCCCACCCCCCTCTCATGCCCTGTCTCTCTCTCTCCTGTTGCCCCCCACCCCCTGGTCATGCCCCGTGTCTCCCTGCTGTTGCCCCCACCCCCTGCTCATGCCCCGTGTCTCCCTGCTGTTGCCCCCACCCCCCGCTCATGCACCCTGTCTCTCTCCTGTTACCCCTGCTCATGCCACGTGTCTCTCTCCTGTTACCCCCCACTCCCCGCTCATGCCCAGTGTCTCTCTCCTGTTGCCCCCAACTCCCGCTCATGCTCCGTGTCTCTCTCCTGTTACCCCCCCACCCGCTATCATGCCCCGTATCTCCCTGGTGTTGCCCCCACCTTCCGCTCATGCCCTGTGTCTCCCTGCTGTTGCCCCCCACCCCCTGCTCATGCCCCGTGTCCCTCTCCTGTTACCCCCCCACCCCCTCTCATGCCCCGTGTCTCCCTGCTGTTGCCCCCACCCCCCAGTCATGCCCCGTGTCTCCCTGCTGTTGTCCCCCACCCCCACTCATGTCTCGTGTCTCCGTGCTGTTGCCCCCCACCCCACGCTCATGCCCTGTGTCTCTCTCCTGTTACCTGCCACCCCCCTCTCATGCCCCGTGTCTCCCTCGTGTTCCCCCCACCCCCTGCTCATGCCCCGTGTCTCCCTGCTGTTGCCCCCCACCCCCCTCTCATGCCCCGTGTCTCTCTTGTTACCCCCCACCCCCCTCTCATGCCCCGTGTCTCTCTCTTGTTACCCCCCACCCTCCTCTCATGCCCTGTGTCTCTCTCCTGTTGCCCCCAACCCCTGGTCATGCCCCGTGTATCCCTGCAGTTGACCCCACCCCCACTCATGCCCCGTGTCTCTCTCCTGTTATCCCCCACCCCCCGCTCATGCCCCGTGCCTCCCTGCTGTTGCCCCCCACCCCCCGGTCATGCCCCGTGTCTCCCTGCTGTTGCCCCTACCCCCCGCTCATGCCCCGTGACTCCCTGCTGTTGCCCCCCACCCCCGCTCATGCACCATGTCTCTCTCCTGTTACCCCCACCCCCTCTCATGCCCCGTGTCTCCCTCGTGTTCCCCCCACCCCCGCTCATGCCCCGTGTCACCCTGCTGTTGTCCCCCACACCCTTCTCATGCCCCACGTCTCTCTCCTGTTACCCCCGCTCATGCCCCGTGTCTCTTTCCTGTTGCCCCCCACCCCCGCTCATGCCCGTGTCCCTCTCCTGTTACCCCCACACCTCTCTCATGCCCCGTGTCTCCCTCCTATTACCCCCACCCCCCTCTCATGCCCTTTGTCTCTCTCCTGTTGCCCCCCACCCCCCGGTCATGCCTCGTGTCTCCCTGCTGTTGCCTCCACCCCCCGCTCATGCCCCGTGTCTCCCTGCTGTTGCCCCCACCCCCTCTCATGCCCCGTGTCTCTCTCCTGTTACCCCCCACCCCCGCTCATGCCCCATGTCTCTCTCCTGTTACCCCCCACCCCTTGCTCATGCCCCGTGTCTCCCTCGTGTTCTCCCCACCCCCCTCTCATGCCCCATGTCTCCCTGCTGTTGCCCCCCACCCTCCGCTCATGCCCCGTGTCCCCCTGCTGTTGCCCCCCACCCCCTGCTCATGCCCCGTGTCTCTCTCCTGTTAACCCCCCACCCCCCTCTCATGCCCCGTGTCTCTCTCCTGTTACCCCCACCCCCTCTCATGCCTCATTTCTCTCTCCTGTTGCCCCCACCCCCCGGTCATGCCCTGTGTCTCCCTGCTGTTGCCCCCCCACGCACCGATCTTGCCCCGTGTATCTCTCCTGTTACCCACCACCCCCTCTCAGGCCCCGTGTCTCTCTCCTGTTGCCCCCCACCCCCTCTCATGCCCTGTGTCTCTCTCATGTTACCCCCACCCCCCTCTCATGCCCCGTGTCTCCTTCGTGTTCCCCCCACCCCATCTCATGCCCCGTGTCACCCTGCTGTTGCCCCACCCCCCTCTCATGCCCTGTGTCTCTCTCCTGTTACCCTCCACCCCACGCTCATGCCCTGTGTGTCTCTCCTGTTGCCCCCCACCCCCCGGTCATGCCCTGTGTTTCTCTCCTGTTGCCCCCCACCCCACGGTCATGCCCCGTGTCTCCCTCCTGTTGCCCTCAACCCCCCGGTCATGGCCTGTGTCTCCCTCCTGTTGCCCCCCACCCTCCGCTCATGCCCCATGTCTCTCTTCTGTTACCCCCCACCCCGCTCTCATGCCCCGTGTCTCACTCGTGTTCCCCCCACCCCCCACTCATGCCCTGTGTCTCCCTGCTGTTGCCCCCCACCCCTGCTCATGCCCCGTGTCTCCCTGCTGTTGCCCCCCACCCCCTCTCATGCCCCGTGTCTCTCTCCTGTTGCCCCCCACCCCCTCTCATGCCCTGTGTGTCTCTCCTGTTGCCCCCCACCCCCCGGTCATGCCCCGTGTCTCTCCTGTTGCCCCCCACCCCACGGTCATGCCCCGTGCCTCCCTGCTGTTGCCCCCAACCCCCCGGTCATGGCCCATGTCTCCCTCCTGTTGCCCCCCACCCCCCGCTCATGCCCCGTGACTCCCTGCTGTTGCCCCCCACCCCCGCTCATGCACCATGTCTCTCTCCTGTTACCCCCACCCCCTCTCATGCCCCGTGTCTCCCTCGTGTTCCCCCCACCCCCACTCATGCCCCGTGTCACCCTGCTGTTGTCCCCCACACCCTTATCATTCCCCACGTCTCTCTCCTGTTACCCCTGCTCATGCCCCGTGTCTCTTTCCTGTTGCCCCCCACCCCGCTCATGCCCGTGTCCCTCTCCTGTTACCCCCACACCTCTCTCATGCCCCGTCTCTCCCTCCTATTACCCCCCATGCCCCTCTCATGCCCTTTGTCTCTCTCCTGTTGCCCCCCACCCCCCGGTCATGCCCCATGTCTCCCTGCTGTTGCCCCCACCCCCCGCTCATGCCCCGTGTCTCTCTCTTGTTACCCCCCACCCCTCTCATGCCCCGTATCTCCCTCCTGTTGCCCCCATCCCCCGCTCATGCCCCGTGTCTCTCTCCTGTTACCCCCCACCCCCCTCTCATGCCCTGTGTCTCCCTCCTGTTGCCCTCAACCCCCCGGTCATGGCCTGTGTCTCCCTCCTGTTGCCCCCCACCCTCCGCTCATGCCCCATGTCTCTCTTCTGTTACCCCCCACCCCGCTCTCATGCCCCGTGTCTCACTCGTGTTCCCCCCACCCCCCACTCATGCCCTGTGTCTCCCTGCTGTTGCCCCCCACCCCTGCTCATGCCCCATGTCTCCCTGCTGTTGCCCCCCACCCTCCGCTCATGCCCTGTGTCTCTCTCCTGTTGCCCCCCACCCCCCGGTTATGCCCCGTGTCTCCCTGCTGTTGCCCCCCACCCTCCGCTCATGCCCCGTGTCTCCCTGCTGTTGCCCCCCACCCCCTACTCATGCCCCGTGTCTCTCTCCTGTTAACCCCCCACCCCCTCTCATGCCCCGTGTCTCTCTCATGTTACCCCCACCCCCCTCTCATGCCTCATTTCTCTCTCCTGTTGCCCCCACCCCCCGGTCATGCCCTGTGTCTCCCTGCTGTTGCCTCCCCACGCACCGATCTTGCCCCGTGTATCTCTCCTGTTACCCCCCACCCCCTCTCATGCACCGTGTCTCTCTCCTGTTAGACCCCACCCCCCTCTCATGCCCCGTGTCTCTCTCCTGTTGCCCTCCACCCCCTCTCATGCCCTCTGTCTCTCTCATGTTACCCCCACCCCCCTCTCATGCCCCGTGTCTCCCTCGTGTTCCCCCCACCCCCATCTCATGCCCCATGTCACCCTGCTGTTGCCCCCCACCCCTCTCATGCCCCGTATCTCCCTCCTGTTGCCCCATCCCCCGCTCATGCCCCGTGTCTCTCTCCTGTTACCCCCCACCCCCCTCTCATGCCCTGTGTCTCCCTCGTGTTCCCCCACCCCCCGCTCATGCCCCGTGTCTCCCTGCTGTTGCCCCCACCCCCTCTCATGCCCCGTGTCTCTCTCCTGTTACCCCCCACCCCCCGCTCATGCCCCATGTCTCTCTCCTGTTACCCCCCACCCCTTGCTCATGCCCCGTGTCTCCCTCGTGTTCTCCCCACCCCCTCTCATGCCCCATGTCTCCCTGCTGTTGCCCCCCACCCTCCGCTCATGCCCTGTGTCTCTCTCCTGTTGCCCCCCACCCCCCGGTTATGCCCCGTGTCTCCCTGCTGTTGCCCCCCACCCTCCGCTCATGCCCCGTGTCTCCCTGCTGTTGCCCCCCACCCCCTGCTCATGCCCCGTGTCTCTCTCCTGTTAACCCCCACCCCCCTCTCATGCCCCGTGTCTCTCTCCTGTTACCCCCACCCCCCTCTCATGCCTCATTTCTCTCTCCTGTTGCCCCCACCCCCAGTCATGCCCTGTGTCTCCCTGCTGTTGCCTCCCAACGCACCGATCTTGCCCCGTGTATCTCTCCTGTTACCCACCACCCCCTCTCATGCCCCTTGTCTCTCTCCTGTTGCCCCCACCCCCTCTCATGCCCTGTGTCTCTCTCATGTTACCCCCACCCCCCTCTCATGCCCCGTGTCTCCCTCGTGTTCCCCTCACCCCATCTCATGCCCCGTGTCACCCTGCTGTTGCCCCACCCCCCTCTCATGCCCTGTGTCTCTCTCCTGTTACCCCCCACCCCACGCTCGTGCCCTGTGTGTCTCTCCTGTTGCCCCCCACCCCCCGGTCATGCCCTGTGTTTCTCTCCTGTTGCCCCCCACCCCACGGTCATGGCCTGTGTCTCCCTCCTGTTGCCCCCCACCCCCCGCTCATGCCCCATGTCTCTCTTCTGTTACCCCCCACCCCCCTCTCATGCCCCGTGTCTCACTCGTGTTCCCCCCACCCCCCACTCATGCCCTGTGTCTCCCTGCTATTGCCCCCCACCCCCGCTCATGCCCCGTGTCTCCCTGCTGTTGCCCCCCACCCCCTCTCATGCCCCGTGTCCCTCTCCTGTTGCCCCCCACCCCCCGGTCATGCCCCGTGTCTCTCTCCTGTTGCCCCCCCACCCCACGGTCATGCCCTGTGTCTCCCTCCTGTTGCCCCCAAGCCCCCGGTCATGGCCCATGTCTCCCTCCTGTTGCCCCCCACCCCCCGCTCATGCCCCGTGTCTCCCTGCTGTTGCCCCCCACCCCCGCTCATGCCCCGTGTCTCCCTGCTGTTGCCCCCCTGCTCATGCCCCATGTCTCTCTCCTGTTACCTCCCACCCCCCGCTCATGCCCCGGTATCTCCCTCCTGTTACCCCCCACCCCCCGCTCATGCCCCGTGTCTCTCTCCTGTTACCCCCCACCCCCTCTCATGCCCCGTGTCTCCCTCCTGGTCCCCCTTACCCATGCCCTGTTGTGTTCTCTTGGTAAAAGATTTTCCTTCCTACACCGGGACGCCGCAGGTGTTCTGGTTTGGGAAGAAAAATCTTTTTTTCACCACCCTGGGTTCCCACTTTGAGAACCTAGGATGCTAGTGGTCTTCATCCATTGAAAAGGACATTATGGTTACGTTGCACTAATAAAAAACTATGACATTCAATTTAAAAAATGTTAAGTTGCACTAATAAAAAACTATGAAATTCAATTTAAAAAATGTGTTAAAGGGACGTTATGGTGAAGTTGCACTAATAGAAACCAATGAAATTCAGTGAAAAAGCGTTGTTAAAGGGACGTTATGGTTAAGTTGCGCTACTAAAAACCTATGAAATTCAGTGAATAAACTTTGTTAAAGGGCCGTTATGGTTAAGTTGCTCTACTAAAAACCTATAAAATTCAGTGACAAAATGTTGTTAAAGGGATGTTATGGTTAAGTTGCGCTACTAAAAACCTATGAAATTCAGTGAATAACCGTTGTTAAAGGGCCGTTATGGTTAAGGTGCTCTACTAAAAACCTATGAAATTCTGTGAAAAAACTTTGTTAAAGGGACGTTATGGTTCCAAGTAAAACTGAAAAACCCTTGAAATTCGCCAGTTATGGTAAGTTAAGCAACCATAACTCGCGCCACCACTGTGCACTGCTAAGCCTAACACCCATGACATCAAAGATGACATCCCAAATGTCATTGATGACATCACTGATGACATCACATGTGCATTTACCTTTCATGAAAAGTCTGTACAAGGGATTCTTAGTGTAATGTTAATTAAAAAAAGTGTCAAAGATTATTGGAATAAATATCAAGTGCTAATCAGTGCATTAAGCTATGCATTGATATAAATAGCATTCTATTATTAACTTCAATCCAGTATACTAAGGTACTCATGTAGAAACATAGGCATTGTGTGCAGCATACATGATGGAGGTGCAATATTCACAAGCTTGCCATGTTGAATAGTGAAATGATAACTGTTTTCATATTAGAGTTTTGCGTACAGTGAAACTTGTGATAAGTAGGTAATAAAACCCACTTACTACATAATTGCATTATTATAGACAAATCACAAAGAGACAACACCACATACAAATATGAATATAAACAAGGGAATTGAAGTAAGAAAAAAAACAGCAATAGTAGCAGAAAGTGTTCATAACCTAACTGATTACCTTTATGCAGAGAAATGATTGCTCTATATAAAAGATGTTACTTACCCTATCTATATGTATCACATGATGTGTCTGGACCCTAAGGAAAATAGTGTGAGTACACCATATAAAAATATGAGCATATACAGGGAAAGTACAGTAATAAAAAAACATTAAAACTATCAGAAAGTGCTGATAACTCTACTGATAATTTTAATGCACAAAAAGGATTGCTGTCTTTGAATGTTGTGTCTTCCCCTATGTATATGTGTCATATAATATGACTGGACCATAAGGGAGTTATTGTAAGAACATACTTGAAGGATAAGTCTACAAATATAGTACATTTACAATTTTTAGTTCCTGACTGTTACTGAAGAAAATCATGTGGCCTAGATATGTCAGGAAAGGAAAAAAGGGGGCGTCAGACATGTGATGTCATCAGTGATGTCATCAATGACATTTGCGATGTCATCTTTGATGTTCTGGGTGTTAGGCTTAGCAGTGCACAGTGGTGGCGCGAGTTATGGTTGCTTAGCTTACCATAACTGGCGAATTTCAAGGGTTTTTCGGTTTTACTTGAAACCATAACGTCCCTTTAACAAAGTTTTTTCACTGAATTTCATAGGTTTTTAGTAGCGCAACTTAACCATAACATCCCTTTACAACGTTATTTCACTGAATATATATATATATATATATATACATATATATATATATATATATATATATATATATATATATATATATATATATACTCAGTGAAACATCTTTGTTAAAGGGGATGTTATGTTTACAAGTACAATATAAAAAATGCAGAAATTCACCAGTTGTTGTAAAGTAAGCAACCATAACTTGCGCCACCACCGTGTGCTGCTAAGACTAACACCCAAGACATCAAATATGACATCACAAATGTCATTGATGACATTACTGATACAATCACATATGTGGGTCACTTGTTGTTGTTCATCAATGTGTCTAGGCCAGTTTTCTTTCAATGACAGTAAGAATTTCATAATTGAAAAGGGCTTAATAGCTAGATGTTAACCTTGTCCATTGTTGTTAAGGTACTACTTTAGAATATGGCCTTAACTCATGGTACACATACATGGAGAAATAAGCACGCCTCAAACACACAATTCCTTAGTCAGTCAAAATAACCTTTATTCTCCTTAAGCCATATCGGATGACATCACAACAAAAAATAGTCACAGTTCATCCAACAGTAAATATAGCTAAAATCATCATCAGTTCATGAACACTAAAAGACCTTTGTAAAATAGGATAAAAGTACGACATACGGTACAACATTGTATCGACAAAAGTCCTAGCAGACCCCGGTCAGTACTACCTTCATCAGGGATGACATTTTGTGTGAGTGGTTTATTCTTTTCAAGAAGACCTTCATGAGGTACCCACCAGGGCCTTGTTCCTCCTTAGCCAGCCTCTGATAATATACTGGTCTGTTACTTCACCCTTTAACACCCATCTAACAACTGCACTGTTATTTGCATAGAGGATTGGGCGTAGGAGTTCTTCGTGGATGTTTTGTCTCTTAGGACTGCCCAAAGGGTTTCTCTGGGAACACCCTTCAAAAGCTGCCTTCAAGTCAACAAATACCCCATACAAGTTGGTCTTTGTTATCCTTAGGTGTTTCTGGGTGATTGAATGGAACTTAAAGCTTTGGTTGACAGTGCTTTTCCCTATTTGGAACCCCACCTGAAGGGTACTTAGTTGGTTAGTTTCTTGACCCATGCCGTTAGGTGCTGTAGGATTACCTTTGCAAAGGTTTTTCCCATCACGTCAAACAGCGATATGGGTCCGTAATTACTAGGGTCAGCACTGTCCCCTTTTTGGGTATAGGGACATTCACTGCCGTTGTCCAGGTCTCTGGGACCCGACCCTGGGACAGGATAGCATTAAATACCCTGGTGAGTGTCCAGACTGCCATTTCACTTTTATACAAATCCACCGGGACCCCATCCGTTCCTGGCGCTTTTCCCTCTTTCTGAATTCTTAAGGCAAGGCCCCGGCCACTTCTTCAATTGAGATATTTAGTTGTTTTAAGCGCTCTGTCACCAGGAGTGCAACTGAACAGGGTGCACTCAGGGGGGGTCAATATGTTGGGCCAGGTTGGTCACTATAGAGGGCTCAAAGTGGTTATGCCACCTAGTCGGGTTTATGCTTTTCGGGGCGTAACATCACCTTTTCATTCAAAATCGGTGATTAGCCACCAGAAGACTATGCCATCCTTAGCCTTGACCGCACTTTTGAATGAGTGACCACCTTTCCTGCATGTGGCGTGACTTTCTAGTGGCTATGAGTGACTTATATGATCTTCTCATCAGCTGAAGGCAGTCCCTGTCCAACTGCCCAGCCCCTCTTATATGTGCAATTAAAGCCCTTTTAGCTACTATGCAATCAGTGTCAAACCAAGGCACCCGCTTCTTTGCCCCATCTCTGATTCGGTTTGCTGGGGCAGATAACATAAACCCCAGTGCCTCCTACAATGCTTTGTAATTTGAGCATACATCTTCAGTGAGAATGCTAGGGTTACCTATCGTTTCAAGACTACCATGTCAGCTGTTTGGTCCGTCGCCCTGGACGGTGGTACGGCAGGTTTAGTGAGGAAATGCATAATCAGTTTTTGATTGATTTTCCATCGGTCAAGTACTTCAACCCCCACAACCTTGTGCCAATCTTTACCCAAAACCAGGGTGTAGTCTATTCTTGACGAACCTTTTGGGCCATGATAGGTGTGATTTTCTGGCTGATCGGTTGGAAAACGACCATTAAAAACATTAAGCTGGCATTATGGAGCCCTATCAGCACCTTAATGGCCTCTGGGTAAATTCTCCCTGGTGTGTTCACCCTTACATCGGGAATAGCCAAACCCTCATCTTTATCGTCCCACAGGCCTTTCAATAACCCAGGGGTTTCAAGAGATGTATTAAAATCACCAAGGGCCACGCTAAATTTTGGTCCCTTACTAGACATCCCCAGTCGGTCTACTACCTCTTACAAAGCCAACACTGCATTGTTACTGGTAGTGATCTTCCGCCTGTTATAGACGTTAAACAACAAGGCCAATTCTTGGTTGGGTAAGGATAGTTCAACCAGTTGTACGTTATTGGACCCTGTGTTCAATTGCCTTTCTTCCCAATTGAGTTCAGCCTTAAGGCCGAGTGCCAACCCACCTAAAGTCCTTCCTTTTCAGCCTTTTGCAGCTTTTACCTCGAAGAGATCATAACCCTGGATAACTGCCTCCTCCATTGCCCACATCTCTTGGAATGCTACAATATCATATCAATGTAGAAAGTCAAGCCACTCCAATAAGATGTTTAGCAAGGCCTGCTATATACCAGGAGAGTATCTCAATTGGATGGACACTCTGGGGTCCAGGCGGCATGTCTATTTGGGCCAGTCAATCAACCGAGTCCAAGTTGACAATCCCTCTCCGGGTGACTCCCCCATTGACCAATACCCGTGGAGCCTGCGGCATCCTCAGGCTGCACATTGCCCTTTGGCACTCCTCTTCGGGGGGAGTGACTCTAGGGCGGTCAGGCCCTCAGGATGGCCAATACTGGCATCCAGGAATAAGAGCTTTAATGACAATGTTGCAAACCAGTGGGGGATCATTACAGGTCTTAATTCTTTTGTATACATGACAATAAACTCCAATTGTATTGTCATTTTATAATGATGTTCTTTCTTTTCTCCTACCTGGAATTTCCATGTATGTTCCTCAGAATCCTTTGCATTTTGGTTATTTGCGTATCAAGTCAAAAACATACTTTTATTCGGTTTTTACCTTCAAGTTCTAAAAAAGAAAGTTTATACAAACAAGAAACACGAAAATAATGAACATAGGCAGTGAAATAATCCATACAATGTACAATATTTACACCATACGGGGGTAGGGCACAGGATTGCCGTTCAATCAATGCAAGAAATTACACATGGCATTCTGGGCATCCAGAGTTAGCAGCAAGAAACACTGAACTATAAAGTAAGATCGCTACAGGATTGATTCAGTGCACAGCGGTGTTACTAACAGAGCATTGATGCAATAGTCATTGGGGGAAGCAAAGCTCGCAGCCACCAGCTCGTATTCATCAATGTCTGTGTTACCAGGGCCATACTTGATGATCCTGACTCGCAGCAGCCATGCCCTTTGGATAAAACGGGCAGTGCCAAATACCACATACGGGAGCAGACATCTTAGAAATCTCATAGCAGGCATTACATGATGGATACCTGCATTATTCAAGATAGGTTGCAGGTACAACTGTCTCAAATGGTCCGTTTTTTTGCATATTATTAAAAAGTGCATAATATTTTCTATGTCAGATCCACACATTGGCCAGATGTCAGATTGACTATCCTGCCACCACTTAGTGGAACATGCTACTAGTAGAAATCCAAACCTGAATCACATATAGAAAGATTTCTCAAAAGGTGAGAGAATGGTGTTGAGATAGACCTTGACCCCTAGTTCTACTGTGGTCTCAAGATATTCCACACCAGATTCCATACCAGAGGTACCTGTGGTTTGCTCCATAGATCTTGCATACCTAATTTAAGAAGGCATTCTTTCACATGTACTATCCAGTTTAGGCTTTTCCCCCATCAAGACTCATTATATGGGACAAAGCCTTCCTATAGGCCTCTACCCGTCCCCATCCAAATCCTGGCCCAGAACATTATGGGTCTGAGTGAGATCCGAGCCAAGATCCTGTTATTATCAAGTTCTAAATGAACTAGGGCTGATGGGGCTGACAAAGGTAGAAGTAATAGTTTCTTAAGGAATTTCGTTTTGCATAGAGACAGCTCACGGGTCTTAGTATGTCCCCATAATTCTGAGCCATACGTGGCTGCTGGTACCGCTTGTTTATCATAAAGTTCCAAGGCAGGGGAAATTGCACCTCTACCATGTTTAGTGAAGAAAGACATGATTCCACCACAGTATTTATTTAGGGATAGTGATGGTTTTATTTAACTGTGACTCCCAGCCACCAGAGCCCTCAAACTGTACTCCCAGGTAATCAAAGTGAATAACTTGTTCAATAATATCACCACATGTGAGCCCTCCAGCTTCTTTTCCTTTGCAGATGGGGAGCAGGTGCAAGTGGATCTAGGTCACCTGGCCTAAGCCCTGCCCATCTGGTACCTTCCTGCCTACTGCTCTTTTTCACCACTTAGCTAGCCCCGCCCACCTGGTGCCTTCCTTCACCATCACTGTCTTGTGGCCAATGCTGGATTTGACTTTTATGGGCTTCATTCATTCACGGTGTGTCACTCTTTCTCAACTCTCATGCTGGACTTCCTTTGCATCTGTACTCATGGTGACCCTGAATCATGCTGTTCCCATCTTCATCTTGTATCCTGGCTTGCAACATTATGTGTTACTACTGACTTCTGCAATTGTATTTGCTCTCCACGCTTGCTTCTCCACTCTTGTTGACTGCTTAATCTCTTTTCTCTCCTCCTTTCCCTTCCCCCTTTTCCTATCTCCTCCCCTTTCTTTCTTCTATGCACTTACTCTATCAGAATTGTCCCTGGACCTAATATGATAGCAACCTCGTCTGTTTCCTCCACCCTCCCATTACTGTTTTTTTCTCCCCACCACCCCTCCGGCACTATCTGAAATGTCGTCAGGCCTAGTATGATAGTCGCTTGTTTTGTTCCTCCACTCCCTTTCTGCACCCCTCTCCCTCACCTTTTGTTTTTCTCCGGCTCTACCAGAAATGTCGTCAGGCCTAGTACGGTAGTCGCCTGTCTGTTTCCATTTCCTTCCCACCCTCCCTTCCTTATCTATGTCTTAGCTCTTGCACTATCTGAAATGTCGTCAGGCCGAGTACGATAGTTAATTTCACATCCTTACTGTTCATGGCCTGTAAGAATGCGGTTGTATTTTCCCTTGTTCCCTCCCTTGCCTTGAAGTGCTTTGAAATACATTGTGTATAGGCGCTATATAAATAAACAATCATATCATATCATGTGCGTAATCTTAGTGATCTCCTTTTTGCATGTGGTGGTCTAAATACCATCACTTTGCATTTTGCAGTGTTTCGGGATAACTGTAATTCTGAGCATTTATTTTCTAAAATAGTCAGGGCACACTTCAGGCCCTGAGGTGTTGTAGCCAATAGGACCACATCATCCGCATAGAAAAGAGCAGGATGTTTATATGTATCCATCCTGGGGTACTCATCAATTCATCAATAATATCATACATATAGCTATTAAATAGAATGGGGGCTGGAGTACAACCTTGCCTTAATCCAACATTCACCCCAAAGTCCTGTGTCTGCTCCCCCCTCAACCCATATCTGACAGTAGCTGCATTAGCAGAATATAGTGAGAATATAATGTCAACCAGGTCGGACGGGGCATTTCGTTTCAACAGAATATTCCACAGTTGCGCTCTTGAAACAGTATCAAATGCCGTGTTTAGGTCCAGATAGACTGCATAAATGTTTATTTTCTTTAGCATTGTGTAATTAGCAATAATCAAAAAGAAAATACAGCAGTGGTCTATCGTGCCCCTGTTTAACCTAAAACCTGCCTGGAGATAAGTAATCACATGTTTGCCCACTCCTGTAGTAACTTAAGTATTAGCTCACCAAAGAGCTTACCAACTCCGTCCAAAAGAGAAATGGGGCGGTGGTTGGCTGGAGAATCTCTGCCAACCTTTTATAAATAGGTACAATTGTTGCTCTACTCCAGGAGGCTGGGATATCACTGCTGCACAGGATAGCATCGAACAACTTGCACAAGACTGGTGCCCATATCCCAACCTCATACTCGAAAAGGTCTACTGGAATCATATCTGGGCCTGTTGCTTTGTGATTTTTCATGTAATTAAGTGCAACCACCACATCCCCAACAGAATATGAACACGTAGCTGGGGTTAGTGGTCTATAAACTACTGAGCTAGGGGTAGGTTAGGTTTCATCTTGGTAGAGGTTAGAGAAATGGGTATGTCATTCAGTCTCACCAATATTACACAGCAGATCTCTATGCCCATTCACATTCTTCTCAGTGACCAGCTTACAGAAGGAACAGGCATCCCTAGATTGCAGGGTGCCAATTAACCTGTCCCATTGCTCAGATGCAAATTCTCTTTTTTTCCTCCCGGTTAGCTCTTTATATTTCAATCTTAATGCTTGTAGGACCGCTCTATCAAACCCCTGTGGACTATTAAAGCAAGACACAATCTCATTCATATGTATTATATGCACTAACACAAGAGTGTAGTAAGTAGTGAATTGTTAGCTATTAATTCCAAGTTTTACATTAGTCAACATTCTGACAGCCTTGCATTCGTTATTTTACCTACCAATGTTACTAGATTAAAAATTCTGTATTTCTGTGGTAGTTGCTGCACCCATTCCCTATGTGATGTATTATTAGGTTTGTATAAGAATACTCTAATATAACATTTTGTTTAAATGAGTACTTTTTAAAATATATTAAGTACTTCATGAGCGGACTCCTGATCATCCCTGATATATTGCTAGCAACATTGTAAACACTAACCCCTTGTATAGAATTAATTTGATATGTGATGTTATCAGTGATGTCATCAATGACACTTGGATATCATCTTTGATGTCCTGGGTGTTAGTCTTAGCAGTGCACGGTGGAGGTGTGAGTTATGGTGGCATAGCTTACCATAACTGGCGAATTTCGATTTTATATCACTTTAACAACGTTTTTCACTTAATTTTGTAGGTTTTTATTAGTGCAACTTAAACATAACGTTCCTTTAACAAAGTTTTTTTACTGAACTTCATAGGTTTTTATCAGTGCACACAGGAATAGTACACGTTTTTGGAGGGGGCGCCCTCGAAAAAAAAAAAAAGATTATTTTTGAAGTCCAAGGGCTGTCCCCACACTATCACTTGGAAGCTGGAGGTGGGGAAAGACATTTGACTTGACAAATACATGGGGGTCATTACACGGTAGGAGGTAACCATGCCGCTATTAGCGGCATGGCTACTCCCTCACCGGGTATCGGGTCCGGGTTCCTTGAATGAGGAATTACTGGGCCATTCTGACCTTGGAGGGCCCAGTAATTCCCCATTCAGGGAACCCAGACCCTGAACATCCCCATTCCCATTTGAGCCCCCATAGGGCTCAATGGGAATGCGGAGGGTGATAATAACGGGCCGTTAATAATGGGCCCGTTGTTAGCACCCTGGTCTGCTCGCGGGACTCGCTAAGGGCACCTTGTAAAACCAGGCATCCTTAGCGGGTTCCCGCGAGCAGACTCGTAATGAGGAGGTAAGGGGTTGACGGCTCTGGCACCTTTTCCCGGCGCTGTTAACTCCTTACCGCCTCACTTGTAATGATCCCCAAAGTTTCTTTTTGAAGTCCCTCTGCCTTCATAAAGAAATTGTTTCCGTTATGGTTCGGTCCATTAACGGAAATAATGTCTTTATCAAGTCGGAGTGACTTAAAAAAGAAACCATTTATTTTTAAAGTAATAGGGATCCCCTCCATCGCATGACATGTAGGCCTCAATATCCTCTGCAGATGACGGGACCAATCATTGCTGGCTGCTGGAGGGAGCTAAAGGCCTTGTTCCCCGGACCAATGGATTAAAGGTAAGAAAAGGTATTTTCATTAAATGTGCGTGCGTGCATATAGGTTTGCGTATATATATGTATATAATGTAATGTGCATGAATGAGTGAGTGCATGATGTATGGGTGGCTGCATGGGTGTGCCTGTTTGAGTGCATGGTGAACGGGTGCACACTTAATTGTATAGGGCCTGCCTGTGTGAGTGTATGGTGAAAGGGTGCACACCTAAATGTTTGGTTGGCTGGGTCTGCTTGTGTGCCTTTATAGTAAAAGGGTGCACACTTACATGTATGAGTGGCTGCCTGGGTGTGCCTGTAAGGTGCAAGGCTTCACACTTAAATGTACAGGTTGCTGCCTGGGTAGGACTGTATGGTGAAAGAGTGAACATGTAAATGAATGGGTGGCTGCCTGGGTGTGCCTGTATGGTGAAAGGGTGCACACTTAAATGTATGGGTGGCTGCTTGGTGTGTTTGTTTGTGTGTGTTAGTTTATTCACGTTTTACATGCACCAGACCCGCAGGTAACAGGGTGCAACAGTAGGAAAATGCCAGGCTTACATGGTTACAAAATATACAAAATATACCATAAAGGCTTATATGATTACAAAAATATGCAATGTACAAATATACAAGTTACAAAGAGACACAAATTTTAAATGAGAATATTAGGCGAGTGGGACTAAGCTGATCTAGGTATGGAGTTTGCTTAAAGGGTAGGAGACTAGGGGTCAGTAGAGATGAGGTGTTTGATAGAATTTCTTCTGAAGTGTGGGTAGGGTTGGTCTGCTCTTAGGTCTAGTGGCAGTAGGTTCCAAAATTTTGCAGCCTTCACTGGGAAACTATCATCACCAATTGTGGTAAGTCTGTATCTGGGTATAGCCAAGCAATTAGCATTTCCAGCTCTAGTTGGTCTGAGAGAGATTCTTCTATGAAGTTTATTTGTAAGGTAGCTGGGGGCAGCAATATTTAGAGCTTTGTGGGTCAGTGATAGTTTCTTTAGCTGTATTTTGTTACCAGTAGACAGCCGTTTATGTTGGCGTCTAATCGAGGAGACGTGGGTTCTTTTGTTTATGCCAAGTGCTGCTCTCAAGGCATTATTTTGTAATCTTTGGAGCCTCCTGATGGTGATTGTATTAGCACCACTGTATAGGGCATTACAGTGGTCAATTATGGATAGTAGTATGGATCTGGCCAGGATCAAACAGCTGTCGTTAGAGAGGAATGGCTTGCCAGCTCTTATCAGCTTGCAAGTGTAGGCCGTGGTAGAGGCCAGGGATTTTACCTGTTTATCAAAGGACAGGGTGGAATCCAGGTAGAAATCAAGTGTTTTTACTTCCCAGGAGACTTTGATGGTATTTCATCGATATTGAATGAGGAAATTTCCTGGCCTAGTTTTTTGATGTTGGCGTGTGTCCACCCATGATTATCAACTCGGTCTTCGCATCGTTCAAGAATAGGCCATGAATGGCCATCCATGCCTGGATGATAAGACATACCCTATTCATCAACTCCGTGTCCTTACTATGTTCCCCAGAAAGTGGGAGGAGAATCTGTGTATCATCTGCATAATTAGTGTAGTTGATATCCAGATGGTCCAAATCATCAAACAAGGGATTGGTGAAGATGTTGTATAGAGTTGGAGAGACACAAGAACCTTGAGGAACACCGCACAGGATAGGGGTAGGGTCTGCAGCTGCCGATGGAGAGAATACTCTCATGGTTCTCTCGCTCAGGAATGATTCAATCCATCCAATCGCCTCAGAGAAGAAGTGAGCGGCAGAATCACGGTGTCTACAGAGGATCTTATGTTCCACAAGATCAAATGCAGCTGAGAGATCAAGAAGGAGCAGGAGTTCTGTCTTCCCTTTGTCTCTCAGCTCATCAATTTGGGATTTTAAATCAATTAGGGTGGTTTCCGTTCCATATAGAGGGCGGAAACCAGATTGTCAGTCTCCTAAGAGTTTATGCAATTCTAGGTGTTTCTGAATTTGGTTATAGGCAGCTTTTTCCAATATTTTAAGTAGAAATGGTACTAGCGGGGTAGTTAGTGGGGTTGAGAGGATCTAATCTCTGTTTCTTGAAGAGAGGGAGCACCCAAGACTGTTTTAGTTTGGCAGGGATGGAGCCTGAAACTTGTATATTGAAAAGGTACACATTTAAAGGTTTGGGTGACTGGTTGTGCGTGTGTGTATATGGTGAATGGTGTGTATGCTTGTGTTCAGGGGCACAACAACACCTACATTTCAGGGGGTTAACCCTTCAAATGTTGGGAGAGGTGCTAACTTCACAGGCGGGGGAGGATGGTCACATTTATTTGTGTGGGGGCATATAACGTCTTTCAACATTCTAGTGAAACTATTCTAGTGCAGCATCAATCTTATAGGCAGTTATCTCTCCCCTTTAAGCCTGAAAGCACCCACTTATGGACTGCTGTGAGAATGAGCGGTCTCCTGTTGCCTCTCTACCCTTCGAATCACCCCCCTGGTATGAAAGTACTAAACCAACATCACAATTTCAATGGCCTAAAAACAGCCTTAACAGTGTATTGCTTTACATTAGTAATTGCTGTGCCTTTGTTAACAGCAACCCCAGGCGTCGTTTAAGATATGTGTCCTGTTCTGTCTGGAAACAACTTTGTACATCAGCCAGGTCGAGTCAACATAGCCGACATTATGTGGAAAGAGGTCTGAAGCCCAGTCAGCTCAATGGCGTTGTGCCACTGCTTGTGTTTAATGCCTTGATTAGTTACAGGTAATCTTCATTACTCTTAGCCCTATTCTTCCTTGTCTTAGTACTTGTGTATGAGGCACTTTGCCTCATACACAAGTACTGGGATGAGGTAGAGGGACATGGATGTAATACTTGGCTTAGTTACCTTTAATCTTCATTACTCCTAGTCCCACCCTTCCTCATCCCAGTACGTACCTATGAGGCAAGATGCCTCATACCTAAGCACTGGGACAATGAAGAGGGATGTGGAGGTAATTCAGGGAAGAGGATCTAATTTTGGGGGTTGGGGCAGGGGTCGAGAGGGAGAGGGGATGTGTGGGCAGGCTAAACTGGCATGATATGTGATATTAGTGGCTAGAGAGGCATTTTGGTGCAGCCAGTCTAGTCATTTCTTAGTTTGGCAGGATTTTTTTCTTAACTGGGCATCTCTAATAAAGCAGTCCTGCCAAGCTTAATTACCTGGCTATAGTTGCATTTGAATCTTTCCAGTCTGGCCATTTCCTATTGTGGCATTGTATATTTTTCTGGGTATCTGTAATAAAATAACCATGATAAGTGTTATTGCTTCAACTGGCATTTGGTGCAACGAGTCTAGGTATCTCTAAATGTGCATGGCATGCTTTACTGTAATATGTTATTGCGTGTGTTGACTGGTCTATATTGTGCTGGCAGTTGGACATGTTTTCATTGTCCATGGCATTTTTAATAGCAAGCATTAAATTAATTAAAGCAATTAATTAAAGCATTAATGTTCCTGTGCACTGTTGGTGACTTGAATGTATTGGATTTTCGGATTGGTTTTATCCTACAAAACAATTGCTAATGCTCTGGCAATTTTTCTCAGAAACTGTTCTGTATAATGCATTAAAACACATATATTTATATCTCTGAGTGCAGTGTGTGGCGTACTGCTGCAGAAGCACAATTGTGCGTGTTGTGCAAGCGTGGTAATCTAGGCCGTCCCAGAGTGTGGAGCTCTGGACGAGGGGGGCCCCCTTGATCAGAGCTCACAGGGGGGCTCCCAAATTGTGTGCTACACCATTGTAAGTGCACCCTAATTTGCTACAACTTCCTAATATCATACTCCCCCCAATGTAGCAGCATTTTTTGGCAAACTAGGAAGTTTAAAGGGAAAATTGTGCCATTCCCCACCTTCTGGCAACATTCTTAACACTATCAACTTTCTGAAACTTTTTACAGCGTTTTTTTGTTCGACAATGTCCGCGGACATCTGACGTCACTGCAGAAGGTCACGGACCACAAGTGCTAGCGGCAAGATGGCGTGTTTGCGAATGGGTCCATGCTTCGTGAACTGGTCCATGCTTTGCAGAAATTTCAAAACTGCATTGGTAGCCGATCTAGGAAGTTTCAAGCTGAAGGTTTACCCTTCCACAGCTCCTGGACCCATTCTTACTCATTTTCCATCTGCAATCCAGGAGAGAACACTTGCATGGAAGAAAATTGGCACTCTTGCATCAAAAATGGCTTCAGCCATGACCATGCTGCCTCCCCAGGGTTATACATGCCATATCATATCACCACCAGCTGGAGGGCCTGGACAGGGGAAAAGGCACAATGATGCAAAGGAGGATCATGAGAACCAGGCTATCCGAGTTGAATGCATTGAGTATGGGATCATGCTCAGTTGCGTACAAAACAGGCAGTATTCATTTGGTACCACGTTGATGCGCTGCCATACCTGCTCAAATTACAAAGCTACTCTGAGAAAGGCTGTTTCTCAAGAAGTAGTAGGCTGTCTTCTTGTCTGGCACGCATTCAAGAAGTGCAATTCAGTAAGTGCTGATCGCAAGCCGCTGGACCCGCTGAACCCGCGTCTGGACCCGTGTCTGTGTTTTTATCTTGGACTTGGATCTGGTACGCGCTCGTAAGAATCATAGGAAAACTGTGGACTTTGGGACTTTGAAGGCGAATCACACTGTGTATCACGCTGCGGTTCTAACACGTTACTCTGATTTATTGCAGGCCCTTTAACGTTTGATCCCTCCTCCACATTTCCCAGGAAGCACCAATATATGCACGCTGCGTTCGCATTCATGCGTGCGCATTCAAGAAGTGCAATTCAGTAAGTGCTGATCGCAAGCCGCTGGACCCGCTGGACCCGCGTCTGGACCTGCGTCTGTGTTTTTATCTTGGACTTGGATCTGGTACGCGCTCGTAAGAATCATAGGAAAACTGTGGACTTTGGGACTTTGGAGGCGAATCACACTGCGTCTCACGCTGTGGTTCTAACACATGTTACTCTGATTTATTGCAGGCCCTTTAACGTTTGATCCCTCCTCCACATTTCCCAGGAAGCACCAATATATGCACGCTGCGTGTGCATTCATGCGCGCGCATTCAAGAAGTGCAATTGAGTAAGTGCTGATCGCTGATCGCGTGGCGCGTTCACTAAAGATGCACCTCCACCTCCACGAAAAGTACCCTCGTGCATAGATATTGTACCTAAGACCAAAAAACTGAAGAAAAATAAAATTCACAATCCACGATTAGCACCTGTACACCATACTTTTATGTATGGTTGCAGACGCTCTCATGGAAAACATAAACATATCAAAATATCGCCGGTTCAAGACGTAGTATGTAGTGCTAATGAAGGTACTTCTGACATGGTAATTGTAGACAATGCTGTAGTGGTGAATACCCGGTCTCGGGACCCATCGTAGAAGAGGTAGAAGTAATTACAGTTGAATGCAGTCCAACCAACACTGCAAACCCGAAACCTAGTAAATCTAAGCAGAATAAAACATCAAAACTGAAATTGCCTAACCCAAAAGCTAAAAAACAAAAGAACTGTGAGAAACAATCAACTCTGCCCGTAGTATGGGCTAACCCACAGAGTACACAGGCAGTCACTGCTGTTACACTAGAAGGCATCAACTCTAAAGTAATTGGCACTTCTGCAAACAATACGATGATACCAGCTCTTCAACTAGTCCAACTGTATCAGGATCCCACATCGACACCATTAAATAGGTCAGCTGTCCTATGCATATTTAAGTCAATCGTACTGCTAAGAGCCATTACCTCTAATGACATACGAATAGTAGATCAGGCTGTACTGAAAAATCAATTTATAACAAATATCTCCTTCTCAGCAGATGCCTCATTGAATTATGTATTGGGGTTTGAGGCGGATTTTCTGCGATTGGGCTACAATATTTCACAGGTTGAAATCCCCCTAAATAAAAATGAAGCTGTAATACAAGTAAATGTATTGAATGGTGCCTCAGGTAATTTACCTCAAAGAGTGGAACCGCATACGGCCAAAGGTCAAGTGGAAACCGCTGACAAGAGTAGTGTAGAACTCCCTAATACCCCCTCTGATGGTTATTGGCAGTGGCTGCGTATGGCATTCAAGACTCACTTCCTTGCCGAGCCTCAGTGATGCGATACGGTGGATATGCTCTTATTATGGAACACTAAAGGGCATATCCACCTGTTGGACAGTGGTGGCCTGATGGGTAAGATGAGCATGTTTAGTGTGGTAGCCTTGCAGGAAACTTGGTTACTGGCAGAAGTACAGATAAATGGTCGTAGCACAGTCCACCAGATTGCCACTCAAGGCATCAAGGGACGTCCAAAAGGTGATCTTCTTGTATCTGTGCACCCTCCATGGTGCATAGTGAAACTAAAACAATCATCAGAGTACATCCTGGTCACCATGCTCTCGCTAGCATCTCTTAATATATTGTTAGTGAATGTATATGACCCTCCAAACATGGCAAAGACTGCGGCGAACGTTAGAATTGTTGATGCACTGCTACAGAAATACAGCCATGAAATCCCAGTGTGGTTGATCGGTGATTATAATGGGAAAATTGGTCATCTCCCGCTCACTGTGGCTTGTATCTCTGAATTTATCTTGATGGAACCACCCACGGTGAAACCAAATAAGCAGGGAGCACAGTGGCACTCCATGTTAGCAGCACATGGGATAGTGAAATTGAACGGATTGACACCCGGTGACTATAATATGGCCTTCACTAGAATTGAGGGTCATTCGGCTTCCACAATTGATTATGCACTATCAAATCGGAATGGCATACCCTACATAATGGACATGAGCACAGTCACTAGACATGAAAGTGATCATGTTCCACTGTGTTGCCACAACAAACAATAATTGCCGCTGAATATGATGGAAATGGCCAATTGTCCCTAAATGAGTCTGGGAATCGAATAAGATGGCATGAACGTAATATTAACCGTGCAGACACAGTTGTGTCGGAATTGTTACCAAATTTCATTCAAATCGGCTCTGGTGGTGTGAATGAAGCGGATGCTATGTTGTCGAATTTCTCAGACATGATGCTGAAAATAGGTGAAAAGGTTACTCAAAGATGGTCATATATTAGCAGTGCAGAACACACTAACCTTCCAAACAAACGTCGTGTGGGATTTGACAATGCCATTAGTGAGGCCAAGAGAAAGTTGCGCAAAGATATATATAAGATACTAGCCGAACATGCTCACTGTACATCCGCACTGGCTGTCCCATCACTAATTAAAATGGCCCAAAAAAATCATAGAAAATGGCTTTCACATCATAAGCTACAGTGCGGTGTCAAATTATGGAAACAAATTGCCGAAAAAGCAAGCACTGCTAATACCATTGGTATATGGCAATTACTACAACACTCACATCCCCGCCCTCTGACCATTAACTGCATTACAGAGGAACAATGGTGTAGTCATCTAAGTAGAACTCTGGGTTGTCCCATTACCAATGATAACATACTGCAAATTCCAGTTGAACACTGGGTTTGCCAGACCTCAATACTTGATATAACTGGCATGATTACAAAGCTAAAAAATTTAAGAGCTGCAGGGCCAGATGGCATGTGTAATCTTTTAATAAAAAAACAGCCCAAACTCTGGGCAACTGCCCTGCATTTACTATTCACACAGATTGGTGTAACTGGATCGATCCCTCAGTCCTGGCAATCTAGCCATGTACTCACGGTCCACAAAAGGGTGCCTCGGATTCCCCCAATAATTACCGTATGTTAGCCATGCTTGACACATCATCTAAGATCTTTGCTCGTGTCCTTTTACAGGAACTTAATGTATGGATAACAGAAAAACATATACTACCTCCAAATCAGATGGGATTTCGTAAGGGGTCTGGCACAGTGCACGGTCTGATATTGCTGACTACTGCAGTTGAGCATGCCTGGCAAAAGCATAACCTCGATGTGTACTGTGCATACATCAATTTCTCTGCGGCATTCGACACGGTGCAGAGAAATCGTTTGTGGCAAAAGTTACACAAGTGGGGGATCCCACCAGGTCTTCTTTGATTGCTAATGATGTTGCACACTAAAACAACAGTACAGATACGCCTAAATGCTGAGGGCAAACTATCAGCCACAATGCCAACGACCAGCGGAGTAAAGCAGGGATGTATGGTTGCTGCAGTGCTCTTTAATCTATATCTGGCAGATATGCAATCCGCGTTCTGTCTGAGCAAAGCGAACCCAGTGAAAATCTCTGAGGTAATTGTTGGTTGGTTAGCATATGCTGACGACCTAATCCTGTTGGATTACACCCCTGCTGGTCTTCAGCATATGCTAGATGCATTAGCTAAATACTGCTCAGACAATGGTCTACTTATAAACATCGATAAAAGCAAAGTGATGGTATTCACTAAAAAAAGAAACCCAAAAAATACGTGTGGCAATTGAATAACAAAAGGGTGGAACAAGTAAAATCTTATAAGTATTTGGGTGTTATTGTGGACGAACGTTTGAATTGGAATACCCAATGGACATCTCTTCAAAATCACTGCACCATTGCGACCAATGCTTTGAGCATATTCATTGGCAGAAACTGTGGCTATTCTGTATCCGCAGTATTGACCATATACACAGCTAAAATCAGAGCCATACTATTGTATGCAATAATTATTTGGGGACTTAACATCATCAAGCTGGTGGAACGGTTTGAATCTTGTTTGTTACGCAAATTATTTCATTTACCAGCCACCGTAAGTGCAGAGTATATCTATTTAATATTTGACTTACTGGGGATGTCACATGTCTTTATCAGTCACTGTGTGTTAAATTTTGAAAAATTAAACCGTTTGAATGTTGACACCATAATTGTACCATGTGTTGCTGCTATACTGAGCGTGGATGGGCCTGCTTCGTTTGGAATAATGGGCAAATTGAAAAAAAAAATCACTCACAGTGGATTGGTTCATTGCCCTTACAATGTAATCCCAGCATTCTGAACATAAAAACAAAACTCAAAAGAGTAATGAAAGAAATCTGTTACGAACAACAGTTAACTAATCTCGCCACTAAATCCCATAGTGGATTTTATTGTCAAGAGCGAATAATAAGAACATGTACACCAGGATACATTAATGCGTACCCAAGTCCGCAAACTGTTCGAATATATCTCTTACTGAAATTTAACAAATCAGTGGCACTCGATACTCTGGGTGCACGAATGGGATTATCCCACACGAAGCATATGTGTCGACTATGTGGAAATAACATAACTGAGACATTACATCATCTACTAATTACTTGTGAAAGTCTGGATGCTGTTCGATACAAACATTTGAAGTCATACAATAATTGTTATGATCCTAGTGAAATAGAAGACTTATGGCTTCAATTTCTGCGTGGCGATGATTTAAATTTGATATATTTTATGACTGCTTTCTATAAACAGATTGTACTGATTATAAATTGTCTTCAGTGACCATGTAATGAATTGTAGTGTATATATATGGGCTGTGAGAAATGTTTCTTATTTTTAAAACTTACTTTTTAACTTCTGGCTATATGTGACGATGAATTGTTAATGGTTATACAAAGCATTTGTTTGCTATATGTATAAATAAAAACTTGAAACTAGTAGGCTGTCTTCCTCTAAATCATCTTCCTCAATCGATACTGCCACCACATAGGCTACTCCTGTGGGGCAGAAGATTACACTGGCTAACATGCAAGCCATAAAAGAGGCTGTTGATCCATATCTTTCCAAGACAACAGTATATACTGCAACACACCACTCTGGAGGGGGGGCAGTTTCAAAGTGCTTTCAAGACTGTAATCAAAGAACATTAGAAACACTGCCTCTGACCTAAGATTTAAAGCACACTAAACAGCTTCCACTGTCCACATGCCCCTCTGTTTCAGTGGTTGGTGCCCCTTCAATCATTTCCCTCCCAGATCTTACTTCCTGGCCTCTCCTGCAGAAAAGAAAATACAAAATCAAAAGACATTAAAAAACCTTCCTTCTGGAGCCACCTTTCACAGTTAAAAAAAAAGAACTAAAAAAAAGATGTTATAGAGTCCCTCTGCTTTACATTTTCAATAAACTAGTTAGACTGAATATAATTATCTGACATTTCCATTAGCATTTTGTGGTATGCTAATGAAGTAATTGACAATTGTATACTAGAGGAAATGAAAAGAGGAAATGAAAAAAAGGACAGAAACAATTATTTTGCCACAAATACTTTTCTCTAGCATACAATAAGGACAATAATGATCGGACCTTCATGACTATCCATGGTCTCATCAGTTTCCATTCCAGGTCAGGCATCATTAAAAGAACCAGATGGCACGTGAACACCATTGCATAGGACAGCCCTTCTACTCTTTTTACTTTTATGTTTGTAACACTCCCTCATTGCCTGCTTTCAAACAGTCACACAACCATCCACCAATAAGTTCCAAAAACTCCACATGGAAACCTACCAACATATTAAACATGCACACACCAACTGCCACTTAACAATATTCTAGAAATCGTTTGTATCTGCATTTCCCTTGCTTATAAAAACACATTCTACACAGTGCTGCTATAAATGCCCACATGCATTGTGCAGTGAGAGAAGTGCATGAATGGAAGGGGTGTAGAGATAGGCAAGTGCTCATGGGAGCCTGGGAAGGAAGTGCCAAGGGATGCCACAGTGTGAGGCCACTGGCTAAGTGCTGGGGCAGAGGAGTCTCAAGGGTGGGGTGCACAGCCATGAGGCCCACAAGGACAGTGCTGAAGGGGGACAGGAGGTAGTGGTGTTGACTAGGTATAGGGGGTGGAACCTGTGAGGTTCATGAGGGACCAGGCCACCAGTCTCAGCAGCAGTGGTATGAGTTTGTAGGGAAGGGACAGAAGGAAGGAGGAAGAGAAAAACAGAGATTGAGACATTTCCAGAATTTAAGGAAGTCTGGCTGAAGTCTGAGAGGAGTAGGAAGGCTGTTCCAAAGAGAGGCACAAGCCAAAGCGAGAAAACTACCTCCCACTCTCTGTTTGGAGAACCGTTTGCCAAGCAGAGAATTGGAGTTAGGGGAGCAGAGGGCTCCAGCAGGGGAGTATTTAGGTAGTGAAAGACATAGCATGGTCCCAGGCCCCAGAAAGCCAAGCCTTGTCAATGAGACAGAGGGTCTTTCAATTCATCCTTGCAGACACCAGGAGCCAGTGTAGAGATTTTAAGGCTCCAGAAATATGATTCCTGTTCTTGAGGCCAAGGATAACTCATGCAGCCCTATTCTGTATTAGCTGCAGGGGGCATATGGAACAGAGGAGGAGATTGAGGAAGAGACTATTACAGTAGTCCAGTCTAGACAGGACCAGTGCTGTACAGACATTGAGCTTCTTGGCGAAGTTGAGGAAAGGTAAAATACCTGTAAGAAAGTGAATTTTAAAGTGGACCTTCCTGACAAGGTTCAAAATGTAAAGATTGAAGGAGAGAGAGGAGTCAAAGATGACCCCAAGATTGTTGGCCTAAGAGGATGGTGAAGGTAGAGTGCCCAAGGAGGGTGCCCAGGGGATAGGAGGGACTCAGAGCATAGGTGTCCCAATAAGAAGGATCTCCATTTTACAGGAATTGAGACAGAGATCGCTAGCCACACACAATGCCTGGATGGCACCAGACGATCAGGGATAAAAGATGGGGGGAGCGGAAATTCGTACAGGGAAGTTTTAAAGAAAGCTGTGTGTCATTGGCATAACAATGGAATGAGGAGAGAAGTAGGAGATCAGATGAGCCAGTGGGACGAGATAGACATTGAAGAGCCACAGCAATAGGATAGAACCATGGGGGGTAGAGGTAGAGAGTGAGGTGATGGGGGAGAAACGGCCCAGTTGCTGCTGGGAGGGGCAGTTAGTGAGGAAACAGATCAGCCAGTCCAGTCCAGTCTGTGATGCTGAAGGTATCATGTAACCAACCGTTTAACGGGTATAATATGGTTGACCGTGACAAAGGTGGAGGAGAGATCGAGGAACACTATCCTCAATTGCTCTATGATTATAAATACCATTAACACTTCAATTATATCATTCCAACATATTACAAATATGGTTTACTCCCCAATAATATCGATATTAACTATACACAGATTACTATAGTGTATGTGGCCAGTGGGCAGATTCCTGGGGGCAGGGCCTTCGGCCTACGGCCATGCCCCCAAGAATCTGCCCACTGGCCACAACCACCACAATTAAACCATATACCAAGTTTATAAAATATACCTTCAAATAAGAAGACTCACCCAGGCCTCCAACCCCCCAATCCCAATAATAAGAATGGACAGAAAAATTTACGGCAGACATGGCAGCACCTACACAGCTTTTTTCACCTTTAAAAATAGCTCTATTTCCAGTTCTGCACCCGTTCCAAGCCCTCTTTCATCCACAAAATAACCCGAAATATATTTTCCAGACTTATTTTCCTCACTGCGCCTTTTGTGGACAAAGGCTGTGATCCGCCGATCCAATATGGTGACCGCTGATAAAATTATAATGCACCTTACATTTTCAAACATCCAATCAGCATGCGCCTCTCGGCAAGGTTTGGTGACCATTTGTGGAATGGCGCCAAAGTTATAAGCTATCCAAAAAGTACTCTTTCTATAAGTTAAGTAACTTAACCAATGATATTATTACCATTCATTATATAAACATTTCTGATAAGCAAATATCACCATGTCTTATTTTGACAGAAATGGCAAACACAATTCTGTGGCTAGAAGAAAACATTCCAAAAGAAGAAATGAATGAAGATGAAATCTCTAATGGTAAACAATACATCTTTCAATATAAACAAATAATGTAATTTATGGAGAGCTCATTGAATGTTCTTATAGTTCATAGTTTACATGAAGAAACTACATCAGAGATGAATTATGCAGAATACCAACAATCAGAAATACAATCTCAAACCCCATCTGTACAGAATTAAATAATAATCTTGTCTTCAAAATTGGATGAATTTAGCAATGATTTAAAATAACTTTTAAATTATATTAAAAATCATGTTATTAGAAATGTTGATTATCACTGTCCTAGTTGTACTTCTCCCCCTTCCCCAGCAATCACCTCAATGTCCAGAGGCAAGTTCAGAGGCCAGGTTGGCACTGAGCTTATGCTTGGTCCTCTGTATGAGATAATTCTACCACTTCTGGACCTGTTCAGCATTGCGCCTCTCCACACCTAAGGCGTTGATGAGGTCAGTGACATGCCGCAAATGCACCAATCGATGTGCAACTCTAAACGTGCTCACCGCAAACGGGAACGTCCACACGATGGTGTTTGGTCACATAGTCAATGAGGATCCTCATCAGTGAAGCACCTATTCCTTTGCGGACCCGTCTCCTGTGCCATGTTTTGGGCTGGAGCCTCTTCCTGCTCTGCAGGGCATACCTTCTTGGCCCTAGTGGCCTTAGGTGGTGCTGCTTTACCTGTCTGACTGTGACCATGTTGATATCCAGGTGCCGGGTTTGCTGGGGCTGGGGCAGATGTGACCTCACTACATCCCCAACCTTGTCTACTCCCATTCCCTCTTGACACCTTTCTACTCATGTTTCATATGTTAAGGAGACATGGAAGGCACACCAAGATATTGTTCTCTGCAATATGAGGAATAACAGTTGTGATGTGCGATGTAGATGTATGTTCCAGAAAGGCTTCAATGTACCCCAAAATCAAAATATGCGTACATGAAACACAGAGGCACCCCTTAACTCAAAAATTGCATATGCAGTACCCAGAAAGCTTCCAAAAGGTGAAAAAAAATGGTATGTGATACGTAAAAGCCCCCCTAAACTCAAAACATGCACAGGAATCACACTGTATGCCTCAAAATGGAGAAAAATACATGCGTGTATGCACAGAGGCAACCCCCCAAAAAACAAATGCAGTACTCGTTACCTAAGGAAACAGCTTGTGTAGCACCCCCAAATACACTCATCTGTCTCGTAACTTATATTACACTGCCATTGCCGTGAGCCGCTTAGGCACGCCGTGTAGGTGTGCTGCGTCCTACATGTAGGACATAACTTACCTGTTAAGGGCCTTTAATCTGTTTTCAGCAGCTATGGATGAGAGATGTACACAATCATTCCTCCTTCATGCAGACTGCTGATTTTTCCTCCTCACGCCCTGCTTTGCCTCTCTCACTCCTTATCTGCTGTTGCCTGCTTGAGTGTGAGTGACTTCTCGCAACCAGCACTGTCTCAGAGTGACAGCTGTCCAACTTTTGCATGCACTCATTTGTTGGGCCAGTGACCACCACTTCTGTATGTGTGAGTTCCACGACTCCCTGCCAACACCATCACAGCTCCTTAGCACCTACCCAGGACTCAGCATAGCCATGCCTGCCTCATGGGTGCCATGTCTGGACAATCAACATCCTCAGAAGAGTGCTTCACCCCCACATGGAGACAGAAGGTCACAACTTCACCTCCACTGAAGTTGGCATCCTGGTGGATCGGGTCCTGGGAGCCTATGATGCCCTCTTTAACTGAGCAACTATGCCAGTCAGCGACGCAGGGCAACAGATCTGGGACTACATTATGGCTTCAATCAACATGGAGGGGGTGGAAGACTGCACAAAGACCACAGTCTGAAAACTTTGGGATGACCTCAAGGCCCTTAGCCATTCCAAGGTTTTGGCAGTCCTTGCCAAGGAGCACACTGTGGAGGTGTACCATGCGGGCTGCCACCCGTTCTCCCTGGTAGAGCTGTGGGTCCTTGAGAGGCTCTACCCAGACCTTCACGCCCAGATAGGTGCCTGGAGAAGTCGTCTGGAAGCTGCTGGTGAATACCCATGTGGAGCAATGCTCTACAGTGTATGAGTGGCATGCATGTTTGCAGATACAACATTCTGTTTGCAGCTTGTGTGTTGTGTGAGATGCTGCAGATTGCTGCCTCATGCCAATGCTGGGCCTATGTGTCATCAGACATTGTATGCTGGCATATGCATGGGTATTGGCAGATTTGTCTTTAATGACTTGTTGGATTCTGGAACATTCTGTGTGAGATCATGGATCAAGTGCAGGGACAGTGCAGAGGCGGGCATGCTATGTTGTAGGCATGTGAGAAATGTGCATGAAGGACACCTCCATGTGTGGCACACCTGCAAGTGCATCCATGCAGAAATCTGCTGAGAGTGACACATGTGCATGGATTTCTGTATATGGCAAATTGTTGCATTGACTTCTCCGGGACAGGGATGTGATATCTCATCCAACTGCATTTGGAGCTCAAGTGTACATGTGTGTATGCAATATGTGTATGCTGGGCCACACAACATAAGCCATTGATTTGAAGATACGTTTGGGACTATATGTTGCTTTGCTTGCAGATCATGCTGTCACATTTGCATTTTGGTGACTCTGTTTGTGTGGGCAGGTGCTCTGGTGCAGTTCCCATTACCCTGGCTGGATGACATACTTGTGTTGCTTGGTCAATGTTATGGTGGCGGTGAAAGTTTTTGGTGATGTGTTGGTGGCCACACAACAATGTGTTGTGTTGACATGTGCACGACTGTGATTCAGCCTTCAAGCTACACTCATGCAGCAGCTGGCATGCAGTTTGCATGGGCATGCGCACGTGTCTGTTCATTGTGTGTTACTTCCTGGTTGCAACATGCTGCATGATTGGTGATTTTAATGCTATCTATGTCACTCATGCATTTACAATGCTAACTGATGTAAATGTCTTTTGTCCCATTTTCCACAGTTGCTGCAGCATGTGAATAAGGCAGAGGAATTACTGTGGAGCAGAAGGGCAGGGTCCGGGCCAGCAGACCGAAGCGAACAGCTCGGCCAGCCACCATTGACACCACCTAATCTGGGGGAGAGTTGGCTGGGGAAGTGCAAGTAACTTTGGGCAGAGCTGCTGGTGGTATGTCACAGGAGGTTGTTGTGTTGTGGGACTCCTCAGAAGTGTGTGGGCCAGGGGGAGGAAACAGTGGGCGCATCCCGGGAGGGAGGCTCTCTGGAGTCATCCAGGGTGATGGAGGGGTTGGTGGAAGAGAAGACAAGTGAAGGCCAGCACACAGCGTCCGGTGGGAGCATCAACAAGGTTATTCAGAATGTACCCCTGGGACAGAGACGCAAGGATGCACAGTGCACCATGGCGGTAGCTGCACAACCTCCTGTCCCTGGTCTATCTGCTGCTGCAATACCCACCTTCGTGGATGCCTCCAACCAGACCGAGCACCCCCTTGTGCCCAAGGAGACCAGCCTTGAGTTGGTGGACAATTTGCTGGCTGGTCTGGTTTTGTTGGATGGGCATGATTTGTGATGCTGTGACAGCTACTTGTGATGAGCTGTCACTGCATCACCAATTGTTGTGCCTCTACTTGGGCCAGCTGGCATGTGCACTACTCTTGGGTGATCTCTGTGCACTGGCTCATTGACTTCCCGCCTCCTCCACTAACTCCTCTGTACCCTACTCGTCCTCCAGGGAGCCTTCCTTGCAAATTATGATCAATGCCCCCTCTGCACCAATTCCACCCACACCACCCAGCCTTGTGGCAAGCATGTCCCTGCCTCCGGTGGAAGTCCCACCTACTACAGAAGGGGTGGTCACTGTGCCTGCCCAGGAATCAACACAGGCACAGGTAGCCAGGGGACAGCTGGCACCTAAGGACAGTTCTAGCACTGTAACCCCCCCAACGTGTAACATCCAGACAGCAGAAGTACCTGCACAGCCTACTCTCAGTCAGGCACCAGCAGATAAGAAGTGCCTAGGGGTAATCCTCACAGGGCCATTCAACATGGAGGAGGCAAGTCAGGTAGGACAGTTCAGACACCTGGCAGGAGGAACAGAGCAGACTCTGCCATATGGTGTGCATCTGAAAGGAGTTCAGAAGGAAGCTGATGGCAGAGAGGCAGTGGGCCAGGGAGGCGAGGATTGTTAGGGCCAGTGCAGAGGTGGTGGCTGGACATACTCTGAGGTGGGCTGCCATCCTGGAGGATGATTGCAGGGATGTGAAGGGGGAGGAGAGGAGGATGTTAGGGGGCCTGCAAGCCATCTAGTAAAGCCATGTCGAGGACGAGGAATGCAACTCTGCCCTGGAGGACGTGATGAAAGACAATTGAGCCTGCTGTTGTTTATATAGTTCTTTGTGTGGACAGACTTTTGTTAATTGTTGATCCTTGGACATTTCCCCCTTCCACATATTTCTTTTTGTAGTGTACATATTTTGAATATAGATTTAAGTTTCTTGATCACACAGTTGTTGCTTTCTCTTTGTTCATGTGCTGAATTAATTTGGGTTAGGGGTCTCACTGTGGATGTGTGTGATAAATGCATCATTTGTGAAGTCGTTATTCGTAGATGTGTCTATCCCAATGCATGGCCACCCACCTGCACAGATCAGCTGTCACCCAGTAGATGCTCTAATGCAATGCTGTACATCTGCCACTCAAATGCTACATCTTCACATGAGAGTTTTGTAACTCTGGATGTACACATCATCCATCTCCCAGACATCCTTCACAACACCCACACATGCCTGTTCAAGTGTTAGTTGCAGGGGCTTTGACTGGTATGCCTTCTTAGCTGACTCCTTTCATTCATTGGTTTATTTTTACATGCTACTATGCACGCACACATTACGCGTGACTCTGTCCTATCAGTGATGTCTTGGACTTGTTTCCTCCTAGGTCATTCACCTACAGCACTTTGAGGGCATTGCAATGGCACATGGGCACAATGGTATGTCATATTGCATTACATTGCTTTACTATGTCACATGTACATGGTGCGTTCACAGTGAAGTTGGCGCTACAGTCTGATGTCCTGTTGCTGTGCAACTGGTTTTGATGTACACGGGAATCCTGTGATGAGCTACAGACATGGATTCTGCAGCAGTGCCCCCATTTGTTCATGCTAGGGGAAGATATGTGGCCGGTGTGCCTCATGTTGGAGGCAGGCCAGTGGAGTTCCGCTAAGTTGTTGGTCATTATTTGGCTGATAGGGGTGTAATGTGACAGGGCCAGGCTGGGTTTATGTCGGAGGTGAGGGGGGCTGGTGAGTGTTGTCATGGCTGCCTGTGGGTAGTGTCAGAAATGATGGTGGCAGGTGGGTGGCGTCAGACTGGCTGGGGGTAGTGTCAGAGATGGGTAGATCTGGTGGGTGGTGTCAGGAACTGAGGGGCTACCTCTGTGTAGTGTCATAGGTGAGGGGGGCTGGTGGGTGGTGTCGGGGTTGCCCTGGGATAGTGTTGGAGGTGGGAGGTCTGGTGGATGGTGTTAGGATCTGAGGGGGTTCCTGGGGGTTGTGTCAAAGGTGGGTGTGCTGGTGGGTAGTGTCGTAGATGAGGGGGATTGGTAGGTGGTGTCAGGACTGCCTGTGGGTAGTGTTGGAGGTGAGGGGGGCTGGTGGGTTTTGTCAGGACCTGAAGGGATATCTGGGGGTAGTCTCAGAGGTAAGAGGGGCTGGTGAGTGGTGTAAGAGCTGTCTTTCGGTAGGGTCAGAGGTGCATGGGCTGATGGGTAGCGTCATGACATGAGCGGCTCCCTGGTGGTAGTGCTGAAGGTGTGGGGGCTGCTTTGCAGTAGGGGTATATGCCAGCAGTTTGGGTGCCTTTGGAGTAGGGTAGACAGTGTGCAGAGTCGCAGGGGTGCAGCAGTTACTTATGTGGGACCTCACACAGAATACAGGGGTGCAGCCATTGCTTACGTGGCACCTCATGCTGATTTGCATGGATGCAGCTGTTACTTATGTGGGACCTCATGCAGATTTGCAGGGGTGAAGCCTTTACTTACGAGGGACCTCACGTATATTCACAGTGTGCAGCTTTTACTTACGGGAAACCTTGTGCAGTGTCGCTGGGGTACTGGATGTTCGGTCAGAGGTGTACGCAGAGGTTTTCGAAAAGGTTAGTCTATGGCTATGGTTTTGGTTTCCATGGGAGCATGTTGTGGGTGTTTCTCGAGCAGCTTGTTTTGTTTTGCAGGTCGGGTTGCTTTGTGATTTGGATTCCATGAATGCACGGACCGCACAATGGAAACATTGAGCCGAACGCCACACAGAGTTGTTTTCGGCACAAGGACTTTGTGGGATCAATGCATACTTTTATTTGAATAGGGCCCTTTGTTTTTAAAAATAGAAGTCCAGAATCTAAGTTGCTTACTTGCCTTCAACATGACTAAGCTGTGTGGAAGCAGCGAAATGTTGGTGGCTTCATTTTTGAATGGATTGTCAAATTATGTTTAGTTTTAGTGTCTTGTAGATATGCATATTGGCCTAAGCACATTCGCATCACGCTACGAACCTACTGCTACACTAATGGTGACCACACTGCAATTTTGTTTTATTCGCCATCTTGGATGCAACGTTCAGTTCAATTCCCTGTTCATCTTGCCTTTCTCACTCTGAACGCAGTGAAAGACCACGGCATGAACCCCCTGCTAATTGCTAAGCAGGAATGCACATTCTGCCAAGCATTTTGTTTGTCTAACACTGAAGACCCTTGAAGTGTCCGCAGAAGCATTTTTAATCTATAAGTTAGGTGCTCGCCTGTCTCAACCATGTTTTCTCCATCACTATAAATCTTAATAATGTGCAGATGCTATGTGCTCCTTTAGAGAAAAACCATATTGTCAGGCCTTAGAGCAGACTGACCTTAGGCTTCAGGAGCAACACAGATAAGCTGTACAGCAAATGCTACCTTGTACCAGGGAACACAATATGCCCCCATGCACTGTTTTGCCCTGCTCCCAGACAGTAAATTGTCAAAAGGAGTACAGGGAGAAAATGCAAACTCGTTGCTTTAGTAACATTATCTACGTGGAATGGTCATGAACCCTATGGAACCTGAAACCAGGTAAGACTGTGATTTTAGTATGCCTAGTAAGTTGTCATCCTGTTTTGCAATGTTTTGTTGCGGAGGAAGACAATTCAAGAATTTGAAACATAGTCAACCTGTACCACTAGCAGGGCCGGCAGCGTATGACATGTATGTATCGTATGGCCTAGGCGGGATTC
Source organism: Ambystoma mexicanum (assembly GCF_040938575.1). Lineage (NCBI taxonomy): Eukaryota > Metazoa > Chordata > Amphibia > Caudata > Ambystomatidae > Ambystoma > Ambystoma mexicanum. The sequence goes on from NC_090936.1 coordinate 844,427,807, forward strand.
TATTTAATGATGCCTGCCATCGACAAACCAGACATGCACCCAACCTTCAGTGGCCAGTACTGGGTTGTTTTGAGTAGGCAAGAATAGAATATTTGGAGTCTGTATCGTTACGTAAGAAAGCTAGACTAGCTGCATTTGATGCTGTTAGAGGTTGGAAGATGGAAGCAAAATAGCAACTTAGAAGTAGAGAGAAGCATGCACATAGACATATGACAAATGCCGAGAAGGCTTTGGTACATGATCAACAGAAAAAGAGTGAGGCCATTAGGAGAATGGATAGGACCTTTCAATTAGAGGTGCAGAAAATATATCCATCACAAGATTTGCATGTGTCAGATGAGTTGTTGAATAAGTTACTGAATGAGCTGAGATCTGATTCAGGAGCCCATTCAACTGCACCACCTCCTTATGTAACTCCCTGTGCATCTCTACCCGGTCCAATTGTAACAGCTGCCGCTACACCCATTGTTCCCACTGCACCGACATTTCCTCCACCGCCGAGCACGCAGGACTTATTTTTACTTTCTTTACCAGCTGCCTCCTCTTCCACTTCACTACCAGTGATAGATACTGAATCGAGAATAGTGACACATAGTACGATATCTGCAAAGAAAAAGAAGGAGCTACTTGATTGGGCTGAAAAGTACATGGAGAGGGTGATAAAACTGCTACTGTAATTGCAATGTCTGACCATGGGGGTGTTCCTGAACAGAAAGTGTTGATAGAACAAATGGGAGTGTATCTTGCTGAAATATGGCGTGATTTGACTGATTCAGCTTTTCTACACGAATTGCGGGATTTGATTTTTTTGTCTCGTTTGAGAGATACAGCGACCAAAATAAGTGAGCATGTTGCGAAATTGATTGTGTATAAGAGGGAACTTGATCTCTTACACATGGATGAATTGAATAAGGATAAGCAATTTACATCGTATGTACAGAAGCAATTTTTGCCTCCATTGAAACGTGTTAGTGAAGAAATGTGCATTTGTACAATGGACGCTCTTCGATTAATTTCCGACGCCTCTATCCCCCCTATTGAAGTGCATGATACATTTAGCCAGTAAACTCTGTATATGCAATGGAAGGTGTTACAAGTGATGGTTGAGTATTTACAAGATGAATGCATGAAAAGAAATTTGTGTTGTTCTGCAGACATGATGGTGATTTATAAGAGGGCATTTTAACCTGGCACCACAAAAGCTTACTTGTCACTCGATTTGGCTCTAATTCTTAATAATTGTTCAGAACTCCCTTCTCTACGATTACCTATGAGAGAGATTCCTACAACACTAGTCCTGAAAGTAGAGATACCAGTTGTAGGTAATGTACCTGCCTCCACTATTCCAGCGCACTACACACTCTCACAGTTTGTCAATGTTCCTTTTTCGAGACAGGAAGTGAATACGATTAAGCAGTCTATCCCAGACATCAGGAAAAATCCCACAGTGTTCTACAAAGAGATAGAATCGGTTTTGAATTAGTCAGTTTTCACTTTAGGGGATATTGACTTGTTGTTTCCTGTGATCCTACCTGCAGATTTATAGAAGCAGATTAGGACTGTAGATGATCAAGCAAGTATGGGCACAATCCGAAGTACTACACATAGCCCATGAGAACAGGGTAAACACAGAGAAGGAGAAGGTGGAGAAGAAGAAAGGTGATCTGAAGACTAGAGTCTTTTTGCAGAAAATACCACGGGGCTCAAGGGATGGGAACACACACTTGAGAAATGGGAGCACCTTGGGTCCTCCTCACATGAATCAGTGTGCGTACTGTAGACAGGAAGGCCATTGGAGGGCACAATGTCCATCCATCCAACAGCGTGCTATTAAAACCATATGGCACCGTGAGCAGGCAATTGAGGGGTAACCCTGGAATTGCGGGTCATGGTAGATACCAATTTGTGCAGAATCAGCAAAACCAGCCACAAGATACAAACATGGGAAGTCAGGGAGGGGGACAGCCACAAACCGCAAATAATGGGAATGTTTTTGATAATCTGACTCACGCATATTTCACTGCAGATTTCACATCTGATGACGTACTGTTTCGCTAGGAAAGCCCGAAACAGAGTCTGGAGACAATACCTATTCCCGTAGATCAAAAGGGGCCCTACATTGAAATGAAAGTGGGGAATAGGGAGCATATTTTCCTAGTGGATACCGGGGCACAGAAGTGCTCCATTGATCATCTGCGGGTTCCAGATATCCCACTGTCAGGGCAGAGCAACATTTCTGTAGGGTTCTCCAGTGTGCCAGTCGTTAGTCTAGTCTCTTGGCCGGTACCAATTGCATTGGGACTATTTACCAATTCATGTCCATTCTTGCTGATGATGAATTGCGGTGAAAATTAGTTGGGATTAAATCTGTTGAAGAAATTGAATGCTGTGATTTATTGTTCTCCAGATGGAGTGTACGTGATGATTTCTCCCCAACAGAATTCCGCTTCACAATTTTTCTCTATGCCTTTGCCAACTGAATTCAGTGAGGGTCCAACACACCTGTGGGCAGTGAATGATAATGATGTTGGCATTTTGAACATTGAGCCAGTATGAATAATTTTGAAGAAAGGTATTACGCTGCCCTACATTCCGAAAGTACAACATTTCAGTAGAAGGTGAGCGTGCATTGAAGAGTACTGTGTCAGACTTTATACACCAAGGTTTGCTTGAAGAGCTTTCTGGGAGTGTGTCTAATAGCACGATTCTTCCTGTATATAAGAAAGCGGATAATGTCTTACCCTATTGTTTTATAATTGATTTGCATGCAATTAACAAGATTGTTGCGCCACAGTTCCCAATTGTCCCTGATGTTACGACTATCTTAACTATGATTCTGGCTTCAGCCACACATTTTAGTGTTATTGATTTAAAGAATGCTTTCTTTAGCATTCCTGTAAACCCAGATAGTAGGTATCCGTTTGCGTTTACCTTAGGTGGAAGCTCCTTCACATTCACACGCGTCCAAGCATACAGTAGGGCTTTGAAAGATCAGCTTGACATGTTTGAGCTTCCGTCAACCTGCATATTGCTGCAGTATATTGATGACTTGCTCATTGCCACAGATTCTGAAGTTGCTTGCAAGGAGGGTACTGTTTCATTGCTTATTCATTTAGCTACACATGGTCACAAAGCATAATTGAAAAAGTTTCAGCATTGTAGACAGGAGGTCACCTATTTAGGCTATCTCCCGTCAACAGAGGGAAGATGGCTGACACCTGAACGTATACGGAGCTTCTCTGACATGTCTGTTCCAAACACTCAGAAAAAAGTTAGAGCCCTGATTGGCATGGCTTCATACTATAGACAGTGGATACTTAATGTTTCACTTTTGTTTAAACCTATGTTGGCATTGACAAAGAAGGATGTTCCTTTGCCTTTGCCATGGGACATGGATTGCCAGAACGCTTTTGATCTGCTTAAGACTGCATTGTGTTCAGCGCCAGTTTTGGGCACACCAAACTATGAGAAGAATTATGTTTTATATGTGCATGAGCGTGAGGGTTGTGCTGTGGCTGTATTGACACAGGAATATGGGGGAAAGAGCAGACCGTGCAGCTACTTTCCCTCCACGTTAGACCCTGTTGCATGCACTTTGCCGAAATCTTTGCGAGCTGCAGCTGCTGATGCTGCGTCAGTAAAACAAAGTGCGGGTATGGTTTTAGGTCACTCTTTAATGGTGATGGTACCTCACTATGTTGATGTTCTATTAAACAGAACACAAACACAGCATCTCACTTCTGCTCGGTTAACGAGATACAAATTGATTCTATTTGCACCCCATATCCAAATTAAGAGATGCTGTACTTTGAATCCGGCTGAACTTTTGCCATCTCCACAAGAGGATAACCACAACAATGACATGTCCCATGATTGCCTATATGTTGCAGAACAAGAAACGAAGGGCAGAATTGATTTGAGCGATACAGCTTTGAAGTCCCTGGATGGAGAGCTATTTTGTGATGGTTCTTGTTTTAAGCTACCTGATGGTACCTCCACTGCTGCCTATGCCATTACCACATTGGATACTATCATAGAGAGCAGAAAGATACCACATCATTTTGCCCAGGCTGTGGAGATTGTTGCTTTGACAAGGGCATGCAAACTCTCTGAAGGGCTTAGTGTAAATATTTATACCGACAGCCAGTACACCTTTGGAGTGGTTCACAATTTTGGGTGATTATGGGCGATGTAGGAAAGGGAAACGCTTTTGCTGACAGAATTCCTAAACAGACTGCCAGTAATCCACATTCAGGAATGCATGAGCCGGACTCAGCTAAGCGGGTTACTGACACCAATTCAATGGAAGAAGTGTTCAACAGTGTGACAGAAATTCAGGCTGAAGCTACAGCAGAGGAAATCAAACAATGGGAGAATAGTCTGGCGGGATTGGATGTTGAGGGGTGTTGGGTGGACAATGAGAAGCAAAGATGGATGCTGCCCAATGCTTATGTTACTGCCTTAGTCACTGTGGCTCATAGTCCAACACACATATGTGCGAAAAAGATATGCCAGCATTTAGATCATGTCTGGTAAAATAACAATAGCTCGAAAATTGCCAAACATTTAGTCCAGAATTGTATGATATGTTTACAACACAACATTGGGAAGGGCACAGCAACACCAAAGGGAAGTTTTGGACCTCCCTCCATGCCATTCAAATTGATTCATTTTGACTTTGTCGAGATGGAACGCTGCCATAATTACAGATGCGTGTTAGTTGTGATTTGTGCCTTTAGCAAATGGGTCCAAGCTTTCCCCCTGAAAGACCATACAGCTTTGTTGATGGCCAAAGCCATGATAAAGAATATTTTCCTAGGTTTGGTCTGCCAAGCATCATTTGGACTGATAATGGACCGCATTTTATTGCTGACGTTATTCAGCAAATCTGTGCGGGATTACAGACGATAAGCGTTTTCACTCAGCGAGACATCCTCAGAGTGTCTGTTTGGTGGAACACCACAACAGTATTTTCAAGAATAAACTAGCAATGGTGTGTGCGCACAATAATTTAAAGTGGCCTGATGCTTTTCCAATAGCCTTGCTCTCAATTAGGACATCTGCGCAGTCAAAAACAGACTTTCCCCATACAAAATCATTATGGGAAGGCCTGCTAATGTATGGAATGCACCGAGACCAAGAAAGTTGGCTGACATCAAATATCCATTATTGTCGGATTATTGTGACTAATTGACTCAAAAATTGCGTTTGATTCCCCAACAGGTTCGAGCAGCCCTACCTGGGAAATACGTGGGCACAGGCCATCGAATTCGGCCTGGAGAGTATGTCCTATTGAGGAATTTTGAGAGGAAAACGTGCCTTACTCCATGCTGCAAGGGGCCTTATCAAGTCCTACTGGCTTCGCAGATGGCGGTACGTGTGTCCGGCAAGAAACATTGGATGCACGCAATGGACTTGAAACGCGTGTCACTGCCTTTGCCTCTCAATCAGAGCGATAAGAAGGATACCATGCATCATTTGCCTATTCTGATCAATGCCAAAAGTGAGACAAAACCACTTCCTGGGTCCGTGGGGCATGGGGACAAAGTTCTTACTTTTTCTTCTGAATCAGATGATATTGTTCCTTCAGAAACTGATGATCCTTTGTTCATCGACCATTCAATATCTGTAACTTTGAGGTACAACCTCCGACCACGAAATTGGATTTAGTTCAGGGATTAACATTTTGTTTTGTAACAGATTAGGAATGTTTGGTAAGATTGCTGCACCAATGAAGAAACCAACATTGTGCCATTCTCTCGTCATTCCATTCCAGACAAACAAAGGGGCAGGGAGCAGCAAAGAAGACTTCAATCAAGATTGGCCACGTGGTCGTGTGCCACCAACAGATGAACTCATAAAGCCTATCAGTGAGGCTTATTAACGGACGCTGAAGGACTATGCCCGCGTTTGGGGCTGCTCGCTTAAATGAGGACATGGTACAGTTGTTGTTTGATGGGCCTGTATATCAAGGGCCATGGTCCCCGAGGACAAAACAGATCATTATTTTGGTGATAAACTGAATTATGGTCACATTGATACCGGTGCTATGGTATTTGGAAAGTGCACATCCATGCAATACTCTATTGCCAACTATCAGTGTATCTACAATGTCTCCCTTACATGTGTACACACACACTCTTTGCCCACGTGATTGCAGTCATCCCCAAGGGGATTGGGACCTTATAACATGGTTTGGGAGTCTACTACGAACTTGGGGTTGGAAGATATTCTCTGTCTTGGCTATTATTCTTGGAATAATTCTATTGCATCCAATGTCTGCCTGTCCTGGGTTCCATGATAGGGGACAGATGTGCACGTTTGTTGGTCAAATTAAAACCGAACCCACATTTACCAATATATGTCACCAACGCACGGGTCATGCAAGAGGCTACTATTAAAGAATGTATGGCTATCAATATTTATGATACTGATGATTCAGGATGTTCTGATGACGATTCAATGACCTGGTCGTCTGAGGATGCCATGTGCGGATGATGCTCTTGACATAGGCCAAAAGGTGGGTTTGTGAAAATATGTTTAGTTTTAGTGTCTTGTAGATATGCATATTGGCCTCAGCCATTCACATCACGCCACAAACCTACTGCCACACCAATGGTGACCACGCTGCCATTTAGTTTTATTTGCCATCTTGGATGCAATGTTCAGTTCAATTCCCTGTTCATCTCACCTTTCACACTCTGAACACGGTGAAAGACTGTGACATGAACTCCCTACTAATTGCTAAGCAGATGAGCAGGAATGCACAGTCTGCCAAGCGTTTGGTTTGTCTTACACTGAAGATCCTTGAAGTGTCTGCAGAAGCATTCCTAATCTATAAATTAGGTGCCCGCCTGTCTCAACCCTGTTTTCTCCATCATTATAAATTGTAATAATGTGCAGATGCTACGTGCTCCTTTAGAGAAAAACCCTATTCCCAGGCCTTAGTGCAGACTGAACCTAGGCTTCAGGAGCAACACAGATAAGCTGTACAGCAAATGCTACCTTGTACCAGGGAACATGATATGCCCCCACGCACTGTTTTGCCCTGGTCCCAGAGAATACATTGAAAATAGGAGGACAGGGAGAAAATACAAACTGGTTGCTTTAGTAACATTACCTAAATGGAAAGGTCATGAACCCAGGGACCCTGTCACATGAGGGGGCTGGTCAAGTGTTTCAAAAATGATTCTGTTTTGTATATATGTGTGTGTGTAACTTTGCTTGTTCTGGGCTCTCTCCCGCCATGGTGTCTGTACTCATGAATCGTGGGGCGCTGAGTCCTCAGATTGGGCTGTAATAAATGACTCTGTAAAACCTTGTGACTGGCTATTTCCATTTCTTTGTAGTAAGCCTCATCTCATTTTGTGGTCTTTCAGGACTATTTTAAAAGATTTCTTGAATAATGTATTATGGCTTTTAAAATACGGAAGAGGTATGAGTAAGTTGTTTTAATTGCCCTGGAATATCGATACAGATATGGTGACTGTGAGTGACTGTGAGTGAATGCCCACCCTCCTTTGCAGTGTGTACACGTCCAGCACCTTGGCTTTGTATCACTTTTGACTTGCATGACGGATATGGCTGACATTTTCCAAAGAAAACGTTTGTCACATGACTCCAGACTGAAAATGCAAATGTTATTCAGAAAGATAAGATACACCATTTTCAGCCTACTCCCATCCATTTTCCCGTAGAGAGAAATTCCACATTTTATCAAGCTGAAGGTCAAAAACTGCTGGATGGTATTGGACCAAATAAGAAACATCTTCGGCACAAAGCGCTGACTTAATTTCGGGGACATGTCTGGGGTTATTCTGTCCAGTCATGGATGTCATTTAGGGGTCACCAGGGGTCGCAACTGTGACCCGTGTAGTCTCCCTTGCTACCCATGTGGTCTTCATTGCTACCCCTAAAAAAAGAAAAACTTAAATTTTTTTAATTGAGGTTCCTTGGCTGTGTCCTGCATCATGTGGCTCTTTGTTTCTGGAGTGGCTAGTTTTCTGGTAGCTATAGCGGTAAGATAGCGGGAAGAGCGCTCGCTGCTGCAATGTGTGTGTGATCTGCACGTTGCAGGTTTGACTCCCGGCAAGGTAAACTCAGCTGTTCTTCCTGCTGCGGTTGATAAATGAGTTCCAACACAGGTTGGGTGATATTGTATGTATATTTGTTCTATTTGTTCTATATGCAGTTCTTAAGCGTAAGTGCTATATTATATAAAGACTCATTGGACCTCATTACGACTGAGGCAGAATGGGTTAACAGGCTCCGCTAAAGGAGGCAGACCCATTAAACCCGTTCCGCCTCATTTCAAGCTCCCCTCGCGGGACCCTGTAAGTAACGTCTGGTCAAACCAGGCGCCCTTACCGGGTCCCGCGAGGGGAAGAGGGAGTGCTATGGGATTTTTAGGAGGGGGTACAGTGGGTTTGAGTGTTGGGAGACTACAATGGTAGACATTTAGGTTTTCAAAGGTTAAAAAGGGTACATGTGTGTTATGGGTTAAATAATCGAGGTTACAGGGTGGTGCATTTTGTACAGCCACGGTAATGGAACATTCGGAATATACATAGGGTTCTACTGACACATAGGGCCTCATTACGAATAGTGCGGAATGGGTTTAACGGCGCCGGTAATGATGCTGGCGCCGTTAAACCCACTCCGCACTATTACGAGGTTCCCTCGCGGGACCCGCTCTGGACGTCTGGTGTTTCCAGACGTCCATAGCGGGTTCCTCAAAGGAACCAGGGAGCTAACAACGTGCCCGTAATTGACGGGCCCGTTGTTAGCTCCCTCCCCATTCCCATTGAGCCCTCTGGGGGCTCGAATGGGAATGGGGAAGGACCGGGCCCGGGTTCCCTGAAGGGGGAATTACCGGGCCCTCCGAACTCGGAATGGCCCGGTAATTCCCCATTCAGGGAACCCGGACCCGGACACGATTTTGGAGGCAGTCATGGCACTAATAGCGCCATGGCTACCTCCAAACTCGTAATGAGGCCCATACTGTTTAAAATGGTTGATACATGTTTTATCAATCCTTTTATGCAGTATGTGTATCGTTTTTTTTCTATTTGTATTACTTTAAGAAACCTTGGGGGTTGAAGGAGGTGGAGGAACTTTAGGTTTGGTACATGTAACAAGGGGTAAAAAAAGGGAACTTGTTTGTATGTTTTGCGGGTTTTCTAAGATTTCGTTTGCCTTTTTTGTGAAGAAACTGCGGAACAGGAATTGCCACTTAAAACATTTTTGTAAATAGCAGTGGCATTCTGTTGGTAGTATTCAAGGTGGACTGCCCACTCCTCTAGGTCGGCACCTCCAAAAGTTATCCTGTTGTGTCATACAAGGCATAGTATAATGTACTCGTTGAGGTTAACCACTGGTAGTATGACAGCAGACTGGGTCCCAGATTTACTGTCACTTTCCTGCTTGAAGTAGAAGGTGCAACACCAGATGTTGGAGCACTGCGGGCCAGTTGTGTTGCTTGTGGTCTGTGTGCCTTCACCTTCTGCTTTAGGTGGGCCTGCCAGTAGTGCTCATCATCTCAGTGCACCAGGACTAGATGTTGTCTGAGGGTCGAGGTGACCAGGCTATGAGACACCATCGCAGCACGTTATGACATAAGGTGAATCAGACTGACTCCACCTACTTTAGGCTGTGGTGCTCCGACACCAAGAAGTATCTCCAGCTGTCCGAAGCCTTTACTATGCTTTCCAGATTCCTGTGGGGTGTGATGACATCTTGTTCTTCATCAAGCACAGTGACCTGCTGAATGTCGTAGTCATTGTTGTCACTACTTGGTCTCTGTGTGATAGACAATGCAGGCCGTAAGAGGGAAACGTATAAAGAGAGAAAAAAAGGACAATGCCACTTAAAAGAAAAATGTTTTAAAAAACTGGAAAAAAGGCTAAAATAAAGAAGAGGCAATGTACACAGACAAGGGAGAGATGTTAAGTAGTATGGGGAGGTAATCAGTGATAGGAACAATAGGGGTTTTGGGGGAAAAAGGCTTTATCTGATGGAGTAAAATGTATCTCGCTCCAGGGCAAAAAGCAATGAAAGAATCATACATTTCCTGTGGGTGTGGTGAAATTGATGCAGTTATGAGTGTGGGCCAATCAGGAGTCACGTTCGCGTAGTGGGTGTGGTTTTGTAGCCATGATAGCAGGCCGAATAAAGTGGAAAAAAACACAAGATGGGATTTCATTCGCTCCAACGATGTGAAAGGCCTATGGACGCTTATTTGTGGTGTGGCCTATTATAGTGTAACTATAAGAACACATATATAAACATTTGTAGAATGCCCATATGGTCACGAAAATTGCACCTATGTCTTTATAGCCATGATGAAATTGTATGTCTTTATAACCGCAATGACATGTGCAGGGCATATGCCTCTGAGAGATTCCCTCTTGTAGCTGTGGTAAAGGCAAGCAGAACCCCCCCAAAAACACACAAAAGCAGGATATGGGTCATTTTGACATTGTCAAAGGCGTAGAAATGCTTGATTGCAGTGTGGGCTCTGGTTGTTCTATTTCAAAATCCCATTTTAATCTTTGTCACAAAACAATGCTATAGATGCAGGAATACCACGCTTGCAAACATTTTTTCTTACAGTACCCGCAGGAACAGCTCTCGTATATTTTCGGTGGGTTTCGATTGACGTGTAGCTTGCAGGGATCTTACTGACCAATGGGACCACGTCTTTCATATTTGCAATAATGGGCTGTGCACACCTAAAAAAAGAAAGCTGTTAAAACAGGAAATTGTTCTTTTTTACACTGTCAATGGCTTAGAAATGTTTGATTGTGACGTGGGCTTGGATTGTTTGTATTGCAAGTGTTATTTTAAAGCTTGTTTCAGAATGGCCTTGTAGCCACGGAAATACTGCACCTACCATAGCCACAGCTACCTCTCCACCAATAGTACGTTGTGTATTTTTGGTGGACTCCAATTCCTGCGGCTATAACAGGTGGTGTTTAGCCATGGGAACCTTACTGACTAATGGGAGCTTGTGTTTTATAGCGGTGATAATACATCCAAAGGTGAAATGTACAGACCAATGGGATTATGGGCCTCATTACGACCCTCGTGGTAAGGGGTTAACGGTGCCGGTGCCGTTAACCCCTTACCACCGCATTACAAGGTCCTTTAGCAAGTCCCGCTAAGGACAGCTGGTTTTACCAGGTGCACTTAGTGGGAGCCGCTTAAGGACCAGCATGCTAACAACAGGCCCGTTATTAACAGGCCCGTTGTTAGCATGGTCCCCATTCCCATTGAGCCCCATGGGGGCTCGAATGGCAATGGGGATGAACCGGGTTCCTTGAATGAGGAATTACCGGGTCCTCCAAGGTTGGAATGACCCGGTAAGTCCCCATTGAGGAAACCCGGAACCAATATGCAGTAAGGGGGTAGCCATGGTGCTAATAGAGCCATGGCTACCTCCAACCTCATAATGAGGCCCTATGAGTTCGAAAATGACGTTTTATTGGTTGATAGAAGGTGAATTTTGCAAGAAGCAGTGGTATTTGAAGGTGGAATTTCTTTTGTATTCTTTTCAGGGAGAGGTGTGTTACTTGCAGATGTGGAGTTGAAGACTGTATACATAGTAGTGGTGGACGTTTATGATTTCTTTTTTGGAGGTTTAAACATTGAATACAATTTCACCAACAGATTCTGAAAATTCCTTCACTGGGCTGTCAGGTGAGAATTCTGATTTTTCTGAAGATTGTGAAAGAAGATGTAACATAGAGAACGACGTACCACTGATGTAGAAGGTATAGAGCAAGTGCATCAAAAGCATTGGCTAACAAGATTGTTCTGGTTTTACCATATACCTTTCAATGGAGTGATTGAACAAATTGGTATGTGTTCAAGCTGTAGACAGGCGTTTTTATTTATTTATGTATGTATTTATTTATGTATAAAGCATGTTAAACCTAGAGGCATCAAGGTGCTGTTACAATCAGTTACACATATACATCAGAGGACAGAAAAGTCAACGGAGAGGAGCAGGCCCCTCTCTACAAGCTTAAGCGATGAACCAGGTTTTTAGTGTTCTCCAGACCCAGTATGATTGTTCTGCTCTCAGAGCTGGCAGAAGTGCGTTCCATTGTCAGGATGCAAAGGTAGGAAAGCTTGCAGCACCCGCTTTGGAGCGATTGAATTTCAACAGTCCACGCCTGTTGGTGTAGGCTGACTCAAGGGTCTGTTTACATGGGCTCTGGTAAACATTTGTGAGAGATAAGCAGGGGCTGAGTTGGAGAGGCATCTGTGAGTGAACAATATGGTCTTGGAAATAATATGTCCGCTGATCGGAAGCCAGTGAGCATTTCTCCGGGCACTTGAGATATGTTCCATTTGGGAATGTTGAAGGTAGCTATGATTGCATTGTTCCGGATCACCCGCATTTTACCAATGTTGTGTTATGAGGTGACAGCAAATAGGGCGTTCCAGTAGGACTGGGAACACAGGATATTATAGTTTTGGCAAAAGAAAATTAATAAATCATTTAAGAAAAGAGCACAGAGAAATTGTAATTCTTTGAGGGAATGTAGTAGTGGAATTCGAGAAGGAGAGGGGTTCTCAAAATATATTTTTGGTTAAACTTTTGACAAAAAAATACAACAGCTCTTTTAAGAGCCACCTATAGAAGGTGTTTATTCATATTGAAACGGTAGTCTGCGTGTTGTGTTTTTTATATATACTCATGTTATATTCGCGGTTATGCAGTAATTGTAAAAAATAAATTTGCTTTTTATATTGTGAGAAACCTGAGGGATTTCTCCAGAGTTGAGCCCAGTAATACGTTTTTCAGGTGGCCAGGACATGGCCATCTCTGTTGGATCCAGTTCCTGGGGGTGGACCATAAGGGGAGGATCACCTGGATGGGGGAACCCAGAGTTATGCTCTGGGAATCGCCCCAGGTGACACACGTTATTGTACTGGGAAAGAAGGAGAGGAGGACCGTATACCCAAGGCCTTTGTAGGCTATTGTACATTCACCCACCTCCCTCCTGTTCGATCTATACCACTCAAATCTACAATCCTGTCTGCATGTAACAAATCCCCTCAGATATCACACCCTGTTGCATTTAAAAACCATCTCTCCCAAAAACCATGTTCTCCTATTCCCTATCCAAATACTAGCAAGCATTTTTCTTCCCTTTCCTCTGATTATCATTTTCCACATTCCCAACCTGATCATATAAAACACTACGATACCCACAATTCCCTTTGTTCATGTCACGACCCTGCAAACCCTACCAATCCCCTCCCCCTGACTGTCGTTTTCTAAAAACCCAACCGACTATGACAGAACACTACTGTTCCCACCATCCCCTATGTTGGGCACCAAGAAGAGAGCCCAATCCAAACCTGTGTCTCTGCAGCATGTAACAACTTGGCCAAGCTCTTTCAAATCTGCAAGGAGCTGGCCGATCCTTCTGCAGTCAATACCTCTCTTGTCCCCTCGCAGGCCCTCTGCACAGCCTTGGCTTCTCATTTCATCTCTAAAACTCTCTTTCTTCCTCTCCTCCTCCTCGCTTGACTCCCTGCATTTCCTCGGGACCTTCTGCGGCCACCGCTCCTCCCTCCTTTTCTGCCTTTACCCTTTTCTCCTCAGACAAGGTTTCTAGACAAGTCTGATCTATGAAAGTCTCATCAAAACAGGTTCACCACTGTTCCTCCAAAACCTTCAAGGACCACATTGTCACCCTGGATCCTGCTCTGACTGATTTCTGCAACCAACTCTTCTTCACTGTGTCCTCTCCTCCCCCTGAAGGATTCCCTTGTGCACCCTCTTTTTTAGAAACCCTCCGCTGACCCGTCCTGCCCGGCTAACTATCGTCCAATCTCCATCACTCCTTTTCATGCAAACTCCTAGAAAAGCTGGCCATCTCTCAGCTTAATCTTCACACTGAATCTGTTGGTTCAGAGCTACCAGAAGCACAGAAACTGCTCTCTTAAACACCCATGAAGACTTGATCTCCAACCTCGATTCCAACAGCCCCTGTGTCCTCATCTTACTTGATCTTTCTTCTGCTTTTGACATGGTCAACCATGCCATCCTGCTTAACCGTCTCTGTGATAACCAGGATATCACCGATCAGGCTCTGGCTTGGCTGACCTCCTTCCTCTTCAACTGACCTTCCCAGGGCCAACTTGGGTCCTTCCTCTCCTCTATCTCTATCTCTACCTGTGCTGTTCCACAGGTGTCTAATCTCTCTCCCTGGCTGTTCAACCAATAATACCTGGCACTTCTTGCCCACTGCATGTCGCTCTCTGCCCCAAATTTCAGTGCTATGCAGAGGACACGCAACTCATCTTCAGGCTCCCTTCCGCCACCTCTTCTCCTTCTCTCATCTCAGACTGTGTGTCCGCCATCCAGGAGTGTTGTGCCGCCAATGATCTCTGCCTTAATGCCAGTAAGACAGAGATTTCCCTCATCGGCACACTTGCTCCCTCCTTTCCTGCTACTCTCTGGCCAGCATAACTTGGCCCTCTCCCTGCTCCCACCTGTGAGGCTAAAAATCTCGGGGTCATCTTCAACACTTTCCTTCTCTCCTCACATCTCTGATTTCTCTAACAAGTCACACTACCAGCTGCACCTCCTCAGAGGTATTCTTCCTTTCATCTCCTTCCCCTAGAAGATCACTGCCCCCAGATCTCTGGTTCTTTCTAGGCTTGACTACTGCAACAGCCTCTTTCTAAATGTGCCTGATTCTACTCTCTGCCCTCTGCAACTCATACAAAACAGGACTGTGGGACTTGTCCTTGGCCTCATGCCCAGGGTTCATATCTCTCCAGGACTGAAAACTCTGAACTTGTGGCGAGGATTAAGTTCAAAACCCTCTGCATTGTCCACAAGGCCTTCTGGGGCCTGGGACCTCAATACCTTCACCTCTCTTCCTAAATATCTTCTCTCTAGAGCTCTTCACTCATCCACATCCAACTCCCTCAGGGTCAGTCACTTCTCCAAACAGCGAGTTGGTGGTAAATTTCGTTCTTCTTCTGCTGGGGCTTTCCTCTAGAACAGCCTCCCTGCTGCTCTGAAACTTGAGGAGAACCATCTCCAGTTCCGGAAGCATCTCAAGACTTTCGTCTTTGCTTCTGCTTTCTCTCCTCATCTACCCTGCTAATCTCCTGGCTGAATAAGAAACTGCACTAGTTACCTGGCTACCCTCTGATCTCGGGCCCAGGTCCCCTCCCTGCCAGTTGCACACCTGCACTACCCCCCTGGCAACCCTTGCACTCAGGGACTGTTCTGTATCCTTACAGCCCATACTAGCACTTGACAACTGATGTCTGCACTTACCCTTGCTCTTGACACCGGTTGGCAAGCACTTTTATTTATTGACCTTATTTATCTTACTGCTATCCTATGTACTGCACTGTCCCCTCCCCTTCCCCCGTACTTTTCCCATACCCCTTCCCCTTAACTTGCATGATCTCAATGTCACCTGGCCTAGTAGGATTGTTATCTCTGTCTTCCCTCTGTTTCCCCTCCCGTGCCTAGCCACGCCTTGAAACAAATGTGTATAGGCACGTTATAAATGCCATATCATATCATATATCATATGTTCTGTTCTACATCAAGGAAATTCTCGTTCATTGCACAAACCTTCCCTATCCTGTACCGTAAAATATTCTGATACTCCAAACCCCCCTTTTTGTTACACAAATTCTGTTTTACACTCAAAACAGACTGGTAATGTTAAACCTCCGTACCTGAAAGTTTCCAAACCGAGGGTCAGGCAACGTCAGGCAATTAACTTGAGCCACACACACCTGATGGTCCTTTCCTTTCCCTGCCGGGATAAAAGGCGGAGCCAGAGAACACAGTAAGAGCAAGGGGGAAAGACGAGCATAGCAGATATCATGACGAGACGCCTAAACCAAGATGGCAGTTCAGGCGACGGCGAAAAGGTGGGGGAAGAGAGACGATGGCGAGGAGAGAAGAGACCATCCCCTTTTCATCCCAGACCTGCAGAATCTTCGTCAAAGAGAATCTAAAACCACAGACAATGGCCCCAGTGTCATGCTGAAGATGTCAACAGTATGCAGGGCCAACCTATGTTGACAAGGCAGAGCTCTCGTGCCCATGGTACCGGCCTTGACTCCAATGAAGCCAAAAGCCCAGTGTTTAATCACAATCAGTGAGTCGAGGGAAGAACCGATAAAAGCTGGTTGTGTCCAAAGAGAAATCGCAAATTGGCAAGTTTTCAACAAAGGCTAGTGAACTTTAAAGGAACTGTTGAAAGTATTAGTATTTTTATTTTTTTGGTTTATTTGTATTGCGCACCCTGCCCAGGGGCATCAGGGCACATGTTTGAAAAGGCAGTTACAGATAAGTGTTACATATATAGGTACATGTTACATTATATATACATATTTACAGCATGAATAAGAACAAGGATAAGAACATTACACGGAATGGCCTAGAGGCCTACATGTACAGTATCTACAATGAGTAGCCTGTTGGCGGGTAACAGCTTCATGAATTACAGTGAAGTGGCCAAGGCATCCTGATCGTGAAACCATTGTTTGGTTTTATTTTTGAAGGATTGGATGGATGGAACATTCCTAAGAGCATTGGGTAGGGAGTTCCAGAGCTTAGCCGCGAGGACTGGGAAACTCGAGCCTCCTGCTGTCTGAAGCTTGAAGCTTGGAATGGTTAGTGTGTGCGCCTGTGCAGATCTCAGGGGTCTAGATGATGTATGCTGTGTGAAGCGCGTGGACAAGTAGGCAGGTGTGGCATTGTTCTGTGATTTTTAGGTTAGAACAAGTGCTTTGAGGGAGATGCAAAGTGTAATGGGTAGCCAATGTAGGTTGCATCTGGTAAAGGAGATGTGGGAGCACCTAGGAACGTTGAGAGCAGCCCTAATGGCATTGTTCTGGGAGACCTGAAGTTTATTAAGGTTTCCTTGACTAGTCCCTAAGTAAAGGGTGTTGCAATAGTCAATTTTGGACATGATGAGGGTTCTGGCAAGGATCAGGCAATTGTCTGATGTAAAGAAGGGGCAGCAAGCTGTGATAATTTTACACATATATGATGAAGCTGAAACTACTGAATTGGTTTGTCTATTGAGGGAGAGAGTGGAATCTAGGTAAATTCCAAGTGTTTTGGTGACGTTAGTGACTTTGATAACGTTTCCATCAATAATGAAGGAACTGTATTTGGGGTCAAGTTTCGTGTTTTTGGACTGAGAACCTAGGATAAGTAACTCTGTTTTCTCATCATTAAGGAAGAGCCCATGGTGCGCCATCCAGGCCTGGATGACAGTGTAGACTGCATTGAGAGCTTTGACATCGGTTACATAGTCGCCAGTGATAGGGATTTGTATCTGGGTGTCGTCCTCATAATAAGCATAAGAGACACCCAGATAGTCAAGAATATCAAAGAGCGGTTTAGTAAACACACTATAAAGCGTGGGTGATACACAGGAGCCTTGTGGGACTCCGCAGGGGACATGAGCTGGGTCAGTAGCGGCTAAGGGAGAGAAAACCCTCATGGATCTATTTGCCAAGAAAGAGCTGATCCAGGAAGTAGCTGCGTCAGAGAAGTGACCGGCAATCTTAAGGTGATGGCAAAGGATTTCATGATCGACCACATCGAATGCAGCTGAAAGGTCAAGGAGGAGCAGGAGCGCTTGTTTGCCCTTATCTTTCAGGTCCTCGATTTGGGTTTTCAGATCGATCAGGGCTGTCGCTGTGCCGTGTCTTGGGCGCAAGCCGGATTGTCTGAGCCCTAATAGGTGTTAGGGAGAATTCTCTGTTTAGGCTGAATTTCCTAACCTAGTGAGTCCCCCAGCAGCTTTGCTGGATTTTTTGGGGTTTATTTTTTTCTCCTGCCAAGAGTGAGACTCTTTTACCCTCACTCTTGGTCATGATTTCAGTGTGCTTCTTTGAATCTAGATGTGTTTAATGGGCTATGGGGTCTTTTACTCCATAGGGCTTCTTGTGTTTTTGTGATGTGTGTTACACAGCACCCTCAGTGCAGTGACACAGGGGTGTCATAGTGACCCCCCCAGTATAGACTCCATACCCTGGGACTGACTACTGTCTCCCAGGGCATGTAAAGTCACCATTGACTTTACTAGTCTCAAATTCTGAACAGAACCAGTACAAACCATCATATTGTGGACGTACTGGCTGGGGCAATTCAATTGCCCCGGGGTCTGTTAGTCGAGGGGGCACGTCTCCATCCCCCCTGATCGAGTTTTGGCTGGTGGCAGTGGATACTACTTTTTATATTCAACCGCGAATATTTTCCTATGGGATTTCCCATTGTTTTAGGCTACCATCTTTATTTAATTATTTACGGTAGCCTCGAACATACCGCCGGTTTATTTAATTAATATCAATTCTCCGGTTGGTATTTTTTGCCAAAACTTGATTCTAAAATGGCGTTTGTGTTCTCTTCTGTGACTCCAACCCAAGTCGATCCCTTTGTTCCACTTTTTTGCGGGCTTCTCCGCAGAAGCCCTCCAAAGTGGTGCCACTCTGTCTGGGGTACTTAGGAGGGGTGGAAAGAAATTTAGGCACCCTGGACTGAGTTGCCTAGGCAACTCAAGTTGCACTCCATCCTGATTGGCCCAAGTGGTGAGCCGGCCGGCTCACCACTTAGAATGTTTGAGTGACAGCTAGGCTGAGTGAATGGGGGTTTGCTGCATAAAAGCAGGGCTTTGGGGACTGGAACTTCAGAATTCGCCATAGGAACTAAGAATCCGACGAGGGAGAAGCTGAGCCGACCTGCCACGACACCACCACCGGTGGAGCCCTGCTGGACTGCCTCACCACTTTTCCAAACGACAGAGGAGATCTCCCGCCGGAGAGTCTTCTTCCTTTGACTGGTGGGGATAACCAGTTTCACCGTCTTTTCGCTTTCCCGACGTATCTCGTGGCCGCCTTGCCCGTGCCAAGCACTCCGGCAACCGGGATACCACGTTTTACCACGACCGCGAGACAAAGGTACCACCTTTAACTGGAAAACTCTGCGGCTGGTTTCTGCCCTGGTAGTGCAACGACCTTCATCTTTCCTCCAAGTCAAGATCTTCTCTTCCCCTGGACGACGATGCAACTTGCACCCACTACCAGGAACAACTGCCACCGCTGGAGGATCCTTCCCACTTAAGGTACCGTGTCCTGCCTGGCTTCCCTTGCTACCGACTGTACGGGGTAGATTTAGCCCCCGGCTTTCGAACCTGGGTTAGCCTGGAACATCTTGGCTAAACTTTTCTAAATCTCTCCCAACGCTTTTCTGAACCCTCTGCAAGACTTTCTCAGCCTAGGGTAACTGTGTGATCTTGGGCGCATTTGTGCTCTGCTCTCTCTAAGAGTGGGCCCAGCCTTTGGACTTTGACTCACCAGTGACTTTTTTGCTCTCTGCCTTGCTAACAGTGTTCTGGAACCGTAGAGTGGTGTGCCTCTTCCTATTCTGTCTTTTTCCCTCCCTTTTTCACAAACTTATTAGAGTGCAATTTAGTTAAGCGCTCACCTCTGTATGAAAATAAGTGGTGTTTTACTGTGATTTTCTAATAGGGAAAAAGGGGTGTATATATCATAATAGTAACTGTGTTGAGAATATTTTACAATAAGAGTGCTGGAGTGTTTCAACTGTGTGTTTTTAAATACATAATTATATACTTTGATACCAAAGCTCTGGTCAGTGTTTGCTTGTATTATTGTATCTGAGTGCCTATTGAGTATACTTTGCATACTGCCTAACTCTCTTGAGGAAAGTCTGACTGCTCAGCCACAGCTACCAGGTAAATCTGGGTGGTACAGACTGCTACCAAGTGGGTTTACTGCCAACACCTGTGGTCTTAAATCTTTTGCAGTGGTCCCTAAGGGAACTGCACAGGTTTCTGCCTAACACTGGTGTACAGCGGAGGGATTTGTACTGAGTATACACTTTAGAGTGCTTGAGGATACCTTAGTACAACTAACCACAAAGCTTAGCACTGAAAAAGTAATCTTTCTAACATGTCAACTATGGAAACTTATAGTCAAGAGTCCCTTGCTACAAAAACTGCTGATTGTTTAAGAGTATTATGTAAGCATAAGAACCTCCTGACTAAAGGCAAAAAAATGGAATTAATAGAAAGGTTGTTAGCTAACCAAAGTCTGGATGATGGGTCTGAGGAACCTACCATGCCAGAAAATGTAGATAACAGTATAGAAACTGATATTGATCAAAATGATGATAATCTTGAGGAAGAGTCAGAAGAGTAGGGTGAGGCTGCTGTGACTGTCCCCCCTAGGCCTCTGTCTGCTCTACCTGCTGTACCTACTGTGCCTTTGCCAAGTCACACACTTAGTCCTCAATATCTCGAATTAGAGAAAATGAAACTTGAACTAGAGTTCAAGAGACTGAATACTCTGGCTGAACAGAGACATCAGGAAAGGAATCAAGAACTAAGGCTAAGGGAAATGGAGCTCAAGCGTGAGCTAGAAATGAAGAAATTATCTGTCGAAAATGCTTCTCTCTCTGGCTCCTCTAGAAGTTCCAGTCCTAAAAGACCCCGGATGCCTAAAGAATTGGTTGGTATGTATGAGCCTAAGTTGGATGTGTTGGATTGGTTGTCTCTGTTTGAATATAATCATGGGCTCCAGAACATCACAGGAAATGACTTACTCACCTGGTTGTTCTCTAGGCTTCCCCCTGTTGCAACTGATGTGGTAATGGTGTTGGGGGAGGAGGATAGGAAAGAGTATGAATGTGTGAAACTAGCTTTGATAGCTAGGTTTGGGAAGACCCCTTCCCAGTATCGTATGAGGTTTAGGACCCTCAAAAAGAATGATGGTACCCCTTGGGCTACCTGGGTGAGTGAATGTTTGACAAACTTAGAGGGATGGATTAAGGGTTACAAGGTGAACACTTATGAAGGTCTGAAAAATCTTTTTATGTTGGAGTCAATTTATGATGCCTGCTCTCCTGAGCTCAGACAGCACTTGGTTGATTCAAAGGAATTAGATTCCAGAAAGCTAGCTAAGGCTGCTGACTTGTGGGTTGCCAACAGGGCCACTCACAAGGATTCAGGGGTCACTCAGAAAAAGGATGAGGGAAAGCAGCCACCTAAAGTGAATCCAGAGAATTCTAATACCTCCCATACCAAAGAGGGCCACAAACAACAAAATAACCAGGGTAAGCCCCAGGGTAAACCGAATCAGGCTAGTGTACCTTCTGGTCAACAACCAGAAGGAGGTCAGAACAAGCCACCCTTTCAGAGAGCATTTGGACAATGCTATATCTGTAAGGCTACTGACCATATCAAAGGGGATCCCAGATGCAAGGGTAAACCTGCAGGGATCAGCACCGTCTCCTTAGCCTTCACTCCTGTGGATGAAGTACAGATGGCTAGTGCCCACTTTGAACTCTTTGCTGAAGAACCCTTGGGTCTTCAAGCAACTGTAAACGTAGAGCCTATGGGTCTGGTTAGTCCCCAGAATAGGGTTGTGTATATCTCCCTACCTGTTAACTCTAAGGTGTATTATGTGGACAGTGTTCTTGTCAATGGCCAGGATACTCCTGCCAGGAGAGACACTGGGGCCAGCAGAACAGTAGTGGATGAAAGCTTCTTTCAACCTGAGGATGTGGCAAGAGCACCCAAAGGTCCCACTAAGATGTCTGGAGGCCCTGCCCAGATGGTTCCTATTCTACCAGCCCTCATTCAATGTAACAACATGACAGTGAGGATCCCTGTCAGTGTTAAGACTGAGGTGCCTGGGAAGGTCCTGTTGGGGAATGACCTGAGAACTCTAGGAGTAGTGTCACATACCCCCAGGCCTCCCAGTATGGAGAACCAGAACCTAACCAAATTGGCTAGAGACGCCACCTTAAGGGACCACTCTAAGCCTGTGGGAACCTCTACTGAGACCCCCACTACAAGCCCTGGTGTTAGTAAGTTGACCTCTAACCCAGGCACATTTCAGGCTAGTACATTAGGGAAATGGGAGCCCCAACCAAGCTCCATCATTGTTGCCCCAGTTTCAGAGTCTGTGACTCCCCCTGCTTCTGAGGAAGAGGGGGATAGACCTACTGGACCCTTACCTAGGCCTGAGAGAACTGGTAATTCTCAATGCTGGTGGAAAACCAGGAAAAAAAAGTCTAAGGCCAAAAACCTTCAGACTGTTGGACCTTCTACTGAAGACCCCAACTCAAATCCTAGTATTAGGGGGGAAACTCCTAAAGTAGGTAAGGTTAGATATAAGAGGAAGGTGAAGCATGTACCTTGCCTAACCCCAACCCCTCCAACCAAGAGGCCTAAAACCCAACCTGCTCCCACAAGAGAGGTGGTGAGGAACCTTGGAGGACCCTCTAGATCTAAGGGAATCCTTTATAAGGACCACTTGAAAAAGCCTATTCCAGGTTCAGAAGTTGTACCAACTTCTGAGGGACTGGTCAACCAGATCCCCTATAACTTTAAAAAGACTGATGTTCCTCAAAGGGTTTGTAGGTCATATAGTTTACAAAGGAAAACCTTTGCTTGGGCCATAGAACATAGGTCAGGATGTCACCATCAAAATGCTGATGGACTCTCTAGGATGTATGTCATCAACTAGAGGTATGAGGTTCATCCAAGAGTGGATTAAATCCTCCTGTCCCTTAGTCTGGGGGGGCGAGTGTTAGGGAGAATTCTCTGTTTAGGCTGAATTTCCTAACCTAGTGAGTCCCCCAGCAGCTTTGCTGGATTTTTTGGGGTTTATTTTTTTCTCCTGCCAAGAGTGAGACTCTTTTACCCTCACTCTTGGGCATGATTTGAGTGTGCTTCTTTGAATCTAGATGTGTTTAATGGGCTATGGGGTCTTTTACTCCATAGGGCTTCATGTGTTTTTGTGATGTGTGTTACACAGCACCCTCAGTGCAGTGACACAGGGGTGTCATAGTGACCCCCCAGTATAGACTCCATACCCTGGGACTGACTACTGTCTCCCAGGGCATGTACAGTCACCAATGACTTTACTAGTCTCAAATTCTGAACAGAACCAGTACAAACCATCATATTGTGGATGTACTGGCTGGGGCAATTCAATTGCCCCAGGGTCTGTTAGTCGAGGGGGCACGTCTCCGTCCCCCCTGATCGAGTTTTGGCTGGTGGCAGTGGATACTACTTTTTATATTCAACCGCAAATATTTTCCTATGGGATTTCCCATTGTTTTAGGCTACTATCTTTATTTAATTATTCACGGTAGCCTCGAACATACTGCTGGTTTATTTAATTAATATTAATTCTCTGGTTGGTATTTTTTGCCAAAACTTGGTTCTAAAATGGCGTTTGTGTTCTCTTCTGTGACTCCAACCCAAGTTGAGCCCTTTGTTCCACTTTTTGGTGGGCTTCTCCACAGAAGCCCTCCAAAGTGGTGCCACTCTGTCTGGGGTACTTAGGAGGGGTGGAGGGAAATTTAGGAACCCTGGACTGAGTTGCCTAGGCAACTCAAGTCGCACTCCATCCTGATTGGCCCAAGTGGTGAGCCGGCCGGCTCACCACTTAGCATGTTTGAGTGACAGCTAGGCTGAGTGAATGGGGGTTTGCTGATTAAAAGCAGGGCTTTGGGGACTGGAACTTCAGAGGTCGCCACAGGACTTAAGAATCCGACGAGGGAGAAGCTGAGCCGACCTGCCACAACACCACCACCGGTGGAGCCCTGCTGGACTGCCTCACCACTTTTCCCAACGACAGAGGAGATCTCCTGCCGGAGAGTCTTCTTCCTTTGACTGGTGGGGATAACCAGTTTCACCGTTTTTTCGCTTTCCTGACATATCTCATGGCCGCCTTGCCCGTGCCAAGCACCCCGGCAACCGGGATACCACGTTTTACCACGACCGCGAGACAAATATACCACCTTTAACCGGAAAACTCTGCGGCTGGTTTCTGCCCTGGTAGTGCAACAACCTTCATCTTTCCTCCAAGTGGAGATCTTCTCTTCCCCTGGACGATGACGCAACTTGCACCCACTGCCAGGAACAACTGCCACCGCTGGAGGATCCTTCCCACTTAAGGTACCGTGTCCCGCCTGGCTTCCCTTGCTACCGACTGTACGGGGTAGATTTAGCCCCCGGCTTTCGAACCTGGGTTAGCCTGGGACACCTTGGCTAAACTTTTCTAAATCTCTCCCAACGCTTTTCTGAACCCTCTGCAAGACTTTCTCAGCCTAGGGTAACTGTGCGATCTTGGGCGCATTTGTGCTCTGCTCTCTCTAAGAGTGGGCCCAGCCTTTGGACTTTGACTCACCAGTGACTTTTTTTGCTCTCTGCCTTGTTAACAGTGTTCTGGAACCGTAGAGTGGTGTGCCTCTTCCTTTTCTGTCTTTTTCCCTCCCTTTTTCACAAACTTATTAGAGTGCAATCTAGTTAAGCGCTCACCTCTGTATGAAAATAAGTGGTGTTTTACTGTGATTTCCTAATAGGGAAAAAAGGAGTGTATAAATCATAATAGTAACTGTGTTGAGAATATTTTACAATAAGAGTGCTGGAGTGTTCCAACTGTGTGTTTTTAAATAAATAATTATATACTTTGATACCTAAGCTCTGGTCAGTGTTTGCTTGTATTATTGTATCTGAGTGCCTATTGAGTATACTTTGCATACTGCCTAACTCTCTTGAGGGAAGTCTGACTGCTCAGCCACAGCTACCAGGTAAATCTGGGTGGTACAGACTGCTACCAAGTGGGTTTACTGCCAACACCTGTGGTCTTAAATCTTTTGCAGTGGTCCCTAAGGGAACTGCACAGGTTTCTGCCTAACAATAGGTTGTTAGTATCAAGGTAATCCTGGATTTGGAGATAAGCTGCACAATCCAGAATTTTTAGTAGGTAAGACACCGTGGTGATGGGCCTGTGATTAGTTGGATTGCTGGGGTCGTGATTAGTTTTTTTAATTAGAGGGATGACCCACGCCTCCTTAAGGTTGTCGGGTACTGTGCCCGATTTGAATGTGGAATTGATAAAGGAGATAATGAATGGGGCGAGATCATGCGGCGCTTCCTTTACGACCGGTGCCGGGCAGGTGTCACCTTGGCAATTGGAAGGCTTAAGCTTCATGATGATGTTTTCAACTTCCTTAATGGTAAGGCATGAGAAGCTGAAAGGTTTGAAGGAGTGCTTAGCAGAGGGGGTATTGTACGAATGGAGGTTACCCGCTGAGTCAGAGAGATTACTTTTTTTAATATTGATTTTGGCTTGGAGCAGGGCAATTTTGTCTAATAGTGCTTTTTGTATATTGGAGCACCATTCAGCTTCAGGGGTGCAAGTATCAAGTGGAGGGGGAGATCAGTTGCAGAGCAAAAGCGGCACCACCCGGGTGCTAACTCAAGAGACTCTGGTTGAGCCCCATATTGAGAAACTACAGAAAGCAGAAGGATATAGAAAGGCCGCCAAAGGAATGCAAAGTGGTCATACAGGAGGGTCGGGCAAAAGCCCTGTACATTCAAAGGACTTTGATTTCTGAATTGGCGTGAAGGCAAGGGAAGTGAATCCTGAAGCCTATGAACTATGTAGAAGTAAATAAAGAGAGTTCAGCAAAAAGCGGTGTCAGCCCAGAAGACGAGGATGCCGGAGGTGATCCACTATCACCCTGCTTGAGAGCCGTAGAAAACCCAATGGAGGAAGGCTAAGAATCGAGAGGGGTCAGAGCAAGAGAGGGGTGCAAGGCTGAAAAGTCATCACCCCAAAGTAGAGAGTTTTGAAAAGGCAATAGTGAACACAGAATAGGGATGCCGAAGAAGTGAACTATTTGATAAAGACATTAAGAGACTAAGAAGGGTCTGAGCCTGGACAAGGGAGTTTCGGGGTGAATCTAAACTCAACACTGGCACTAGAGAGAGGTACGAGCCCGAATGAGGGAGATCCAAGGGTGAAGCCGTCACCAAAGAGCTGGCAGTCGAGAGAGATCTGAGCCCGAGTGAGGGAGATCTGAGGAGTTAAGCTTTCACCCAAAATTTGAAGAGAAAGGAATAATAGAGATAGAAATCGAGAAAAGGTCAGCCCAGAAGAGAGGGGCCCAGGGGTGAAGTCCTCACCCTGTCTGAACTTTTAAACCAATTGAGAAGGGATCAGCCCAGAGGAGGGGGCTCCAGGGGTGAAGTCGTTCCCATTCTAGTCTGTGCTTAAACATGGGGAAGGGAGACCCAAACCTACTGCGTCCTGACTTATCATTTGAGAACACGATTTTCTTTCTTGAAACTTAAACCCCAAACACTCTGTGTTTAGTGTAAAAAACTTGGCAACAGGTTTTCTTAGTATAGGCCGTTTCATTTGACTTGACACCACTAGGACTGTCTTATTTTCATTTGATGGTGGACGCATGTCCCCATCTTAGATTTAGGTTTAGATTAGGGTTTTTTCCAATCCGTATTCCTTTTCCATAGTTCAATATACACCCTTGAACTGTGATCACTAGTCTCTGTCTTACTTTGGTCACCATGAGTTTCTCACAATATTTACATGTCAATACATGTGTGTTTAATAGGTAGTCCTTGAATTACTGTTTTTTGTGGTATATTGATTTTGGTTTTTAACAGAGTTGTACAATTGACTGAATGTTCTCAAGGAAGAGGGCATTTCCATCATCAGTTAAATGTCCTCTATCATGTCTCGATATATTAAACATGCAAAACTGGATGTAGTTATTGGTTATCCACATATGTTTGTGTTCTCTGATGAAAGCAGAAACTACTTTATTCACATTTCTCAATTTTGAAATTAAATGTGGTGGTCCACTTTTGTTACTGAGTTATGATGGAAAAATGAAGGTGGTGTGAGGGAAGAGTTCCATGAGATTTTTCAAATATTGTTTCATAATCAAAGAGAAGGACATGCCTCATACATCCCAGTAATCATTACCTCGGGAATCAATATGACATCTGGCTGCTCTCTGCTTCTCATAGAAAATGTTTTGAAACAAATCTGGCATCATCACATTCCTTGCATTCCAAACAATTGAATTCTAAAATCTGTTAAATTCAGGTCAATTTCAATATGTTGGCTTTTAAAATACATAAACCAAAACAACCATGAATCATTCATTAACCACACAGGTTTACCTCCAGCTATGATGTCTGCACTCTGTTACAGTTTGTTTGAAAATGCATGCTTATTTGTAATTCAAGTATTAGTTGTTGTGGGGCATGAATTGTGTTAGTATGTTTTTTTAAAAAAAATTTATTGGTAGGTTTGATTGTTTGTATTGTGTTCCTTTATGTGATAGGTTGAAGGCAACATGTGTTGGCCATTTCATTAAGTGGGGATGTTTAGTCCACTTTCATTATCATAGATTTTTGAAAGTTTCATAGGCACCATTGTGATTTGGACTGTCATCCTGCTTGCAGAAAGACTACTGTGATGATGCTTTATGCTTGGCTCTGCAGATGTTCTGGAAAAGTTGACAGTGTTACTTCTAATGTTTTTTTAACACGTACAGAATTCAGGGAGTGCCTTGAGTTGAGTAAAAGAAACATCATTCACCTTTTTTGGTATTTAAGGTTAGAAATGTCGCACTTGAGAAATGTTTGTTTCTGTATTAATTATTAATGTGCATGGTCAGCAAACATGTGCAATTAGACTGTAGCATTGTAAAAGGTGTTGGTAGTTTATTGTTATATACAGATATAAAGGGTTCCATGTAATAATGTCCACGCAAAAATGTCTCCTGACAAAATAGTTGCAGTTTTTTGCAGAGATATTATTACATCGAACATGTGGGGGACAACCCTGCAACCCCTGATTTTTTTTTTTCTCCAAGGGGAGCAAGGGACCTCTCTGTACCCTGTCCCCATACATTATGTCACCATATATAATGTAGCCAATGTATTTTCCCAGCGACATTATGGGTGGGGACATTATGTACGAGGACATTATTACCTGATGCCATATAAAGAGGAGAATGTAGTGTTTAGTAGTGAGATCACTGTCCAAAAAGGTTGATAATTTAAAAATAGAGTGTACTGTTCACATATATTGGAATATTACACTGGTTAATAGGTTAACAACCCATGCAGGGAGTATATTATTTACATTTAAAATCAAGTTGATTTTACAAGTGCACTGTCTGTTCCTAATCGGATTCAGTGATGGGTGTTGCTGGTGTTTTGTTTGGCTGCTTTGGTTGATGGGTGAGGGGGATGGACACCTTTGTTTGTAATACATTGTGCAGCAATGGGCTAGATGGTGATGTAGTAAAATGTTATAATGGATGCATAGAGTGCAGCTGCAATATTTTAATTAGGAATGTTTTTTAATTGAAGTATTTTCTACTGATAGGTTACTTGCATGGTGGAAAGGATGTAATTGCAAATCTGGACATAGCTTGGAGCATGTACAATGGATCCCTATGGGAGTGTCTGCTTTATGCTGGTGTATAAAGCAGATGGAACCCATAGGGATGTCAAAGATTTTTATACACAGTATATAGTAAATAAAAAAGTATTGGCAAAGCCAACAGTTTTAGAAAGTCTATAAGTATACAAAGTGGAGTACCAACTTCAGTTGGAATGGTAAATGTATGTAAATATGCTCTAGGTATAGCCCTTTGGCAAAAGTGCTATATAAATAACAAATCATTATTCATGTATTTATTTTATTTCATTGGACATTTGTATGGCGCCTCTGCACAGGTGTTTCCAGATTTATCATTATCATTATTAGAAATTAACTGAACACTGCTGTTATAAGTTCAGGTACTTGCACTGTTTTCCTGGTGCAACCATCCATGGCCAATTTAATACCAGTATTGCAGTACCTGACAGATACATTTCCCATGGCTACCCAAAAGTCAAAAATAGTGGAATTCGTAATGCTTCTTTACTATTGATGCTAGTTTACTATCATCGGCAGACTTTATATTATGAAAAGTGTAAGTGGTATTAGTAGGTCTGCATACTTTTATAACATAAGGTGCAGCTCACTCCATGGGTATATAATAGGAATTTATTTTTTTAGGGTTCCGCAGGTTTTTGCTGTAAGATGTGTTGGTGTACGGTTTCCACCAGCTTAACTGGTATAGTGAATGTTGAGGGATTATTGCTGTTGTAGTTTAGAACATATGAAAAGCTGTAGGTTGCAGAGCTTTTCCATTGTGTGTAAAGTGCTAATACATTTCAGCGCACATGCTGGATGATTTGTGTTTTAATTGTCCTCTTTTCCATACATGCATTGATGTGTTACTCATGGATTTTCTATTACCTTTGTACAATATGGGTAGAAGTGGTTTGTGACAAAAAAATATGTTGAAGGACTTACAAGGTTACCAGCAAATTACTTTATAATTACATCTATACATTGAAATCTTGAGAGGAGTGTGTTCATTGATGTGGATAGAAAGAAGTGTATGCTTGTCACATTTTCATGTTTATGAAGATACAAATGTGGTATACGGTTATTTGTGTGGGCATTTATAATATTACAATGTGGTGTGAGTGTTAGGGTTTGAAGTAGTTGCAACATTGTGAAGTTGTTTTCTTTTTCAGTTCATGGGACATATGTTAGAGTTGTTGCGGCATTGGGTTTCTTTAAACATGCTTTTAAACTCAGTAAGTTACAGATTTTGTAGACAGTTAATGTTTTCTAGTTTTGTGTACTTTTTAATTAATTTAATCTCATTATGGTATGAGACATCATTTAATTGAAGGAAACTGCTATGCTAATAGTGAGGTTTTGCAAGGTTGCTGCTGCCACATGTTTGCATTTGCACTGTGGAGGGTAAATGTACAGCTCAAATGTTGGTGTATATGCATGTGCACAATGCTTTAGTTTTCACAGTTGTATTTTATAGTGCTAAGTGAGTAAATAGAAGCTGGCATGCTGAAATGAGAGTCAGGTTATTTCTCATTGTGAACACTTTAACATTTTACATGGTAAACAGCACTCACACGATACATTTTACTGTTAGAGACATTACTGCATATTGGGGAGGATGTAATTGCAATTCTAAATAGTTGATAGTATGTGAGTAGGGTAAGAAATGTTCCCACATCAAATTAAACAATGTGCAACATGGGAACCTGCTGGGGAAGGTTTAATTGTGATTCTTCACACACTTTATTGCCATAGCATGTGGCATGTACTCTGGATTCATATTGGGGCTGCTTTGTGCTGCATTTCAAAAGCAGGCGGAACCCAAAAAAGCATTTGCAAAGACAACATTTGCAGAACATGTTTAACTGTGCAGTATTTAATAGTCTATGTATTATATGTTCAGGTACTTGTAAGATTTTGTAGCTGCGACCATCAATGGCCACTTAATACCAGTACAGCAGTACTTGACAAATGCATGGTGCATGCCTACTGAAAAGGCAAATCTGGTGGTATTTGTAAAGTTTGTGTACTATTGATGCTAATATACGATAAATAGTACATCTGATGTTATGTGAAGACTAAGGACCTGATTTGCAAAGCTTTGTTGAATGAAGTGTCCCATTCAAACACACTTTTGTAAATCAGGGCATATATGTTGTAGCTAGGTCATGGGACTCCTATAGTCTAAGGTGCAGGTCACTGCAAGGGCAAACAAGAGCAATTGAATAGAACAATCCAATAAAGATATTTTGGGTTCTGCAATCTGTTGTTCACATACGTTTTGTTGCACACATTAAATCAGCCTTATCTGGTACACATTTAATCAGCCTTAGTTGGTACAGTGAATGTTGAGAGATTATGGCAGTTGTATCCCACAACACATTGAAAGCTGTAGGTTGCAGGGCCTTTATGTCGTGTATATGAATGTTAATGCATTTCTTCAGGTATCCTGAATGCAAGTAAGATTGTATTCATTCTCTCTTTCATACACATACTTGGATCCCAGCTGTGGTGTAAATGGAATGCATTAAAGCATTGGTGAAGGACACTTTGCTTTGGTTGTATCAACACTAACTCACTTTGTTACATCTTATTTTCAAGAATATATATATTGAGTGTGAACAGTAAGCACATGCGTTGTGTCTAATAAGGGAAGCATTGACTGAAAAGACTTCCCGGGAAGATGCATTTTGAATGGATGATGTTAGTTAGTAGGTGTGAATCAGTACAGGGATTAGTGTGGAAATTGAAGGGTGGGTATATGAATAAACACTACACCTCAGCCATGTGTCCCTTTTTATATGATATATGCATCCTACTTGTGTCACAAGGTATTATTTGTGTCCTCAAGTTGGCATTAAATATTTCTTTAAGAGCAGAAAGAGTGAAAACTAGGCATCATGCATAAAGTGTACGGTTTTATTTCAGAACTGTAATATTTTGTGGTAACCATATCTAACTGCTACTGCTAGACCTTTCCCAATTATCATTATTTAGAATTGTTGTATTCTATTGGTGATGTACTGTTTTTGACTACATATATTACACTGATTTCATATTCAATGCTTTATATTTGTATACATTTCTCTTGAAGTTTAAATACTTACTACATTATTTTTTTTTTCTGGAGTATAGATCAAGAATGCCTTCAATGGAAAGGACTTCATGCCACAGAAGAAAGGATAAGTATTTGCAGGGAAATAAAGTTTCTATATCTGAAAATGTTGAGGCTGATGTTTCAAGTTCTGTACAAATCTGTAATGAAAATAATTTGGTAAATGTATGGCAAAGAGCAAATATGGGAAAATGTACGAATTGAGAAAGAAGCCATGTCAACTACTGAACCCATTGGATGGATCGACACTGATTTCAAGTAAGCCTGTTAATACAAAGTGTGTCTCAACATCATTGTAGCCGATTAAGAAATGGTAGACATGTCAAATAAGAAAATCAAGTACTTCTTTACTTTTAAGAAGCAGGATTAAGGATGTTTATAAAAAAAGTTTCACTCTCAAGTGTTCTCAAATCTTTGGAGAAGTGTGAAATCAGAGCGTGTTCATGTGAATTGTTTCTCGCAAAAAAAAGAAATTAGAGGTAATAAACATAAATGTTATTCAGATGAAATGAAAATAGTTCATTTTAGTGTTGAACAATTTTTAAAAGTTGACCAAGACCACAAAGGGAGGCTATGAAAAATATGTGTACTTACACAAGGGAACTACACATATAGAAATATGTTTCAGTGAAGAGAGTCACATTCAAACATGCAATGTGACTCTTTTTGCTATTGCAGAAACAGGGCAAGGATATGAATCAAAAGGTAACACAATTATTATACAAAAATGAAAATGTACATCGACAAATTAAGATGCTGCAGAAAATCGATGACTGTCAAGTCACTGAAAAAAAAACTACTGGGTCACTCTCTGGTCTGTCTTGAGAAAGGGAGATGTGTCGCCACATACGTATGCTAGCTGCACATCCAAGCAAAATATGGCATGTTCTAAAACTGTATGAGTGCAAAACACCATGTATGTCACTTGTACTGCTAAATAAGGTGTTGACTACTGGAACTGCAGAAACTTTAGTTTCTACACTTCAGATTGTAAAAACCTCACATTTCAAATATGATGTTTATCGAGAAGACCCATTTGTGGGAAGTGGCCATGATGATCCTATGCTTTCAAAGGATCTAATTTTGAAATGTTTGCCAGGGACTGTCAATTTTTGAGGCATCCAAAAGGTGCACATAGAAGACAAATGCCCTGATTCATGTAATTATTTGCGTGCAAAACAGGAATTTGCGTGCCATTATTCTCGCAAATCCCTATTCGACAAACAGGGATTCGCAAGCAGAATGCCATGCAAATTCCTGTTTTACATGCAAATAATTCCATGAATCAGGGCCAAAGTAACAGACTGCAGATTATGTTTGGAAGAACTTTTATCTTTATGTGTAGAGGAGTGATTCACTACAAGTGATGCACTGTTTGGGTACAATTATTGTTTCTGTGTGTCAAAAAGAGGAAAAACGTTTTCAAGAAGATATTAAACAACATGGATGTGCCTGAAATTCCAATTGTGATTCAAAATGTTTATATGTTTGAGGTGATTGCATTGCAAACTGTTCATCCTTTTCAGGTTATTGTTAGACTACAAACAAAGTCATTGCCCTCATTGCAGGTGATCCAGTCTGGAAATAAGTGCTGGTAACAACGGCTACTGGCACATTTTCCAGACCAAGTCACTCTGTGTCTGCCGGTAGTGGTTGTGAACTAATGGCAGGCATGACCTGCCGGTAGTTCTGGCCCCGACACCTGATAATTCAGTGACGCACTGCACCATTACTAACGGGGCAAGTGCTTCAGTGTTCCTATCCCCATGGACTCCTATGGAACTCCACAGGAATGGGAACTACAGTTACAGTTCTGCCACTGCCCGTAGTATCCCAGTATTACTGGGATAAAGTAAGCCAGGATTGCCGCCTACGGGCAAACTCATAATGAGGGCCATTGAGACTGCCTCAAAAGTAATTAGAGCCAGGTGCAAGTTGTGTAGTTACTGCTAGCTTTGCAAGGAAATGTGAACACTCTTGGGGTGAAATGTTACATTAATAATTCTATGTTTGTTTTGATAAATGGTGTTCTACAAAAGATAAACAAGTATGGCAAGTATGGCAACAGCTTATAGATATCACAAAGGTAAAGGGAGCTTTACTTTATTTATTTATTTATTTTTATTTAATGTGATACAGTTTTATAAACAAAAACTTTATACAAAATTCAACAGATTTAAACAATTAGACAATTAAACAATTAAACATTTCTTAATCATCACATTCATCATCTTAGATTCTGAATAAACTCATATGATGGAACATATTTCTTATTCTGTGGTAAATAAAATAAAAATCACTACCTTCAATTGAACACATACATAAATTAATAAATAAAAGAAAGGGAGTAGAAAGAAATATCCATCAATCATTAATCATATGAATTCTGAGCTCGAGATACTTATTAAGTCTTTTAACTGAAAGGGTTAGAACTAACCTCCACCCTGACAGCAGAAATTACCAAACACCAATCCAAGGCGGTCCCTACATCAAACTTTGTTAAGAAAAGAGATTGCTATACTTCAGTCTTTCCTTGACAGTGTACCACACTCTATATAAAGCAGGTGGAGACTTGTATTCAAAGTGTTTGTACACATATACCAGAACTCTTTTTCCTTAATGTGGTCCAAATTATGGACATAACTACTTCAGTGCTTAATATAGGATAGACTCAGCCTGGGGCACAACAGAAGAACATGTCTAGCTGTTTCGGGTGAAGCCTTATTGTTACAGATCCAGCAGAAGCACTCTGACTTAGGTATAGCTCGTTCAGGGCCAATCACTGTTAACACTGGCAGATGGTTAATGCGTAAACGCAATATAAAGCGCCTTAGATTATCCGATGGGCATAAATTTAAGTATCATTGGGCCCTTTTATAGGTATAAAGTAGATGTGATATAAACCCATAATTGTTTAGGCTTTCTAGATGTTCAAAATTATTTTGCCAGTCCCATAATTTTAATCGCTCCCCCAGATGGTATTTCAAGTGTTCAAAGTTGTCATCCCAGTTGGGAATCCGTCCTATCGTCTCAAAAAGAGTGGTCATTTCTGTCACAAACTTGGTCTGTTTGTTCCCACTCATATCCTCTTTCACAGACACCAGTAATGGATTGGCAGTTTTCATATGTATTTTAATATAGAGTTCTGCTCTTTTCTTTAGCACTAAAGATTTCAGGGAAAACAGATCAAGTTTCAATCTCAATATTGCCATCGGTATGCCTTGCGGTAGACCCAGAAGCTTTCGCCAGAACTTGCCCTCCAATGTCTAGAGCCAATCTAGATTGATATCAACCAGGGCTTCCAACCCATATATCATCATTGGGACCAGACATTGGATGTATAGTTGATGGGCAGCCCAGATAGAGTATCCGCTCTGGTTGCGGGAGAACTGGCAAATCATGGCAGTTAATTGAGCCGCTTTTATTTTACGATTTTGAACACAAGGGTGAAAGTTTCCATTGGAATCAAATTCCACTCCCAGATATTTATAGGAGTGAGTATATTGGATTTCCAAACCTCTGATTTTTCATTCTAGGGCAGCTAACCTTGCCATGACTAAAGAGAATCATTTCTGTTTTAGTGCGGTTTATAGTCAGTTCATTTAATTCCGCATATTCCCAGAGCTTCTCAGCCGATCGTGATACTCCACTAAATGTGTGGTAAAAAATGACCACATCATCTGCATAGGCCATTACTAAGCAGTGCTGAGTACCAAATTTAGGGGGGCAATTGTGCACCTCACAAATGTATTTGGGGATGTCAGACACAAACAGATTATACAATATGGGTGCAGTGACACATCCCTGCTTCACCCACCTAAGTTGTTTTATCATTCTGGTAATGGCCCCACTTCCGTCGAACCTCAACTGTACTGAGGCATTGCAATGTAGGAGCTGTAGATAGTGGAGCAGCCCCTCAGGGCACGCCATTCCCTTCAACTTCCTCCATAGTTTCTCCCTATTGACAGTGTTGAAGGCCGCCTTAAAGTCAATGTACAGTGCATACAATGGAGGATTATTAGGTGACAGGGCTTTATCTCTAAGGCTGTTCATAATGAACAGGTTGTGTGAGGTTGAATATCCGGCTCTGAAACCGCTTTGAAAGTGGTCTAAAACACTGGTATCATCAATCCAGATCTGTAATCTCTGTAGAAGAGGCGAATAGCTTGCCAGAACAGTCTAACATAGTGAGTAGATGATAATTTCCCAGATCTGATCTGTTCCCTTTTTTAAAGACGGCACTAGAATTGCTTTCTGCC
Organism: Ambystoma mexicanum; assembly: GCF_040938575.1. Taxonomy (NCBI): domain Eukaryota; kingdom Metazoa; phylum Chordata; class Amphibia; order Caudata; family Ambystomatidae; genus Ambystoma; species Ambystoma mexicanum. Next base: position 844,463,468 of record NC_090936.1, read on the forward strand.
AAGTCTCAGGAATTCTCCCCTCTTTGAGAAACTTTTCAAAAAGAATTTTCAGAAGATTCGCCCAGAAGACAGGGTTATTCTTCATAACCAAATTAGAGAGACCGTTAGGTCCTGGGGCACGGGAGGCTTTAAGTTTAGATATTCTATCTACGAGTTCTTCCACATGTACGGGGAACAGAGGAGGGGCTTGCTTGACTATGAAGGATGTTTCAGCACTTTCAATCATATTCCCATTTCGCATCTCTAGAAAACCTACCCATTCCTCTGCATCTATTGGGTTTATTTGCAGAGTTACCCTGCTCCCCCTAGCCTCCCCCAAATGCACCCAGATATTGCGAGTATTTCTAGAGCAGATCATTCTAACAGTCTTTTGCCAGCATGCCAGTTTTTTTTATCTTTTCCAATGTTTTAACTAGGACCTATATCAATTTTTTAATTATTTTATCTTGATATGTGCTGCAATGAGGTATTTGATTGTGGTTTTGATTTGACCTATTTCACCTGTGAGTGTGCGTTTCGCGTCTCTTATTGATTTGTCATAAGTCTAGATCGAGCCCTGGTCTCTGATAATCAGTAAATACTTTTTGGTGGCATATTTACCTGTGAAGTTATATATCCAACCTTCCTGATCTTCCAGTGACAAGGTGATAAACAAGTTATAATAACCGTTGTCCCAAACCCCACAGTCCCGGCAGGCTCCAGTGATGTTCTTTTCAGACCATACTAATCGTGAGGCAGCGTGGTTGAGAGGCAAGATGCCCATCGGAATAGTCCGGGATCAGTAAATACTGCTGTTAAGAATTAAACTAAGACCTTTATGGTCACTCCAGTCGTTATCTAAAGTCCTCATATCTTTAACCAGAGATGCCACCTCAGCACTAGTAAAGACATAATCAAGAGTGTGGCACACACCACCAGGGCGGTCACTCATTGTTCGTCCATTTATACATTCTAGGTCCCAGTTATTCAGTAAAACATTTTTTTTAAGAACTTTATTTTTAGACATTTTTTCATAAACTGTTACATAACAATCACACCCTTATTGGGGTGAGTTACCCATGCGCCATCCGAACCCGCCCCCCCAGTCCACCGAGGTCGTTATTGTGGTGTTTCCTCCTCAGTGCATATCTGACAGTGTGCTGGTTCCTGTGTTCTGACGGGTTTCAGAGTCAAAGTCTTGGGTGCTGTGTCTTCCTGGTGAGGATAAAGCGCTCTCGTCTGCCTCGTTGATTAGGAATGTCATGAGTGGCCCCCAGATATCGGGGGGACATGCGTGTTGGGGGAGGGTCTTGATGAACTCAGACTCAACGTCCTGACAGTAAAGAATGTCTTTAAGCCAGTTTGCCACCATCGGGGGTGGTCCTCTACCCCAAGACATGGTGACCCTCCTGCTAGCCAGGGAAGCAGTAATCCTGCCAGTTTCCTTATTGCTGGTGAGAGTTGTTTCGTCATCCCGAGCAGTGCCGCCATCGGGATGGGCTGTACTTCTTCTCCTACTATTGCTGCTGTGGTCTGGAGGGCATGAGTCCAAAATGGTGTCAGCTTGGGACAGTCCCATGCGAGGTGGACAAATTCTGCTGTTAGGTTTCCGCATCTTTCACATTTTGCTTGTGAGTCCCGTTGTTGTATATTCTTTTTAACTGGGGTGAAGTATGTCTGGTGTAGATAGTTAAAGTGTATTTGCTTGAGGCGTGAGTTGAGAGCTATTTGTTGCAGTATATATGTCCATTCCTCCACCAGAATCATTAGTTGGAGGGACCTCTCCCATCTGGTTTTCGTGCATATTTTGATAGATACTGTGTCCGTTAAGGTAGATTCATAGATGGATGAGACTAATCTACCTTCACCCTGTGCCTGGATCACATTATGTAATAGCTGCCATGTTGGAGGTTGATGCGGGAAGGTGAGGAATAGTGCCTGAAGGGTATATCTTGTTCTAAACTAGATGAATTTGTCTAGGGGTGTGTTGCCTCCTCTCTCTGTTGCTTGTTGAGGTGTGATGAAGGTGCCTTCATTGAACAGGTCCCCTAGGGAATTTATCTGCAGTTTTTCTATCCATTGATGGAAAACCCTTTCCGAAGTCAGAGGGATCCCTGGAATGAATTAGGCTGGGAGAAGGGGAGAGTATCTCACCTGAACTTTGTATTTTTGTGCAAGTTTTTTCCGTATCCCATAGGTCGGGGGGACTCCTTTCATAATGTTAATAGGAACTGGGAGCTGACTGATGACGACGGCCCTTAATAAGTTAGGGGTTGCTAGGGCCCGCTCTATTTGCACGTGAGGTCTGACAAAGTGCGTGGCCTACCAGAAGCTAAGGAACTGTGCTTGAGCCGCCCAGAAGTACCTCTCTAAGTCTGGGAGGGCTAGTCCTCCCTTGGACACTGGGAGTATTAGTGTTGAGTGAGCAACCCTGGCTGGTTTGCCCGCCCATATTAGTTCGAGGACTAGGCTTTTGGTTCTCTTTAGAAAGGATTGTGGGATTATAATGGGGATGTTGGAGAATAAATATAGTAGTTTCATTAGGATCACCATTTTGACTAGTGAGGCTCTTCCCCATAAGGTTAGAGGGAGGGATTTCCATCGGTTTACTTTTTCCTGTAGTGTTTTTAATACTGCTTCATAGTTATCTAGAAATATATTGTGGTAGTATAGTGACATCAATATCCATAGGTAGCGTACTCGTGAGGTCTCCCAAACAAAGTTATAATCATCCGTGAATATTCTGGTAGCTGGAGTGAGTGGGAATATAATCGATTTTGTATGATTGATTTTTAGGCCAGATATTGTGCCGAATTTAATTACTTCCCTCATGACTGGATTAAGATTTTCAACAGGGTCGCGTACAAATAGCACTACATCGTCCGCATATAGGGATATAATTAGCCTGTGTGGGCCGATGGTAATGCCCCTATGGAGTTGCTGGGATCGCAGGTTCGACGCTAGAGGTTCCATAATTAATGCGAAAATTAACGCGGAAAGTGGACATCCTTGTCTGGTGCCTCATTGTAGTTTGATGGGCGAAGATCTTGCTGATCCCACTAATATGGTAGCTTGGGGGTTGTTGTATAATAGGGAGACAAGTTTAATGAAGCGGGCACCTAGGCCCATCTGTGTAAGCACAGCAAATAGGAAGGGCCATTCTACTGAATCAAAAGCCTTTTCGGCGTCTATTAGAACTGTGACGGCTTGATGAGTTGAATCTAGAGCCTCATCTATGCCAAACAGCCTCCTGATGCCGAACGTCGTGTTGCGACTGGGTACAAATCTGGCCTGATCTGCGAGCACGAGGCCTGGCATCGGCGGTAGCAGCCTATTTGTGAGTATTTTCGCTAGTATTTTATTATCGAGTTTGAGTAGGGATATCGGTCTATATGATGCGCACTCTTCCGGGGGTTTACCTGTTTTATGTAAAAGGATGATGCTGGCCTCGCGGGATGACTGAGGAAGGGAACCTGTTTCCAACACCTCGCAGTATACCTCTGTAAGTTGGGTGGCGAGGGTGTTAGCGAATGCTTTGTAAAATTCTCCCGTTCGGCTGTCGGGCCCTGGGGCTTTGGTGTTTGGAAGGGTTTTGATGGCTTTGATTATTTCCTCTGGCGTGATGGATTCGTTGGGAGGTTCGCATAGCTATCTTTCTACCCAGTAGAGTTCAGTGTCTTTGAGGTATCTGTGTGTCCGAGTTATATTTCGAGGTGTATAGGTCCTGATAAAAGGTTTTGAATTCTTCTGCTATTTCTTCATCTGTGTATACTATCATGCCTCGTCTAGAGCGTACCCTTTCAACCGTGGTCGGCTTCCTGTCGGCATTGATCAGTCTTGCCAAGAGGGCTCTGTGTTTTTAGGCCTTCGCCGTATTGACGGACTTGATTGTTCCGGCCCAGGAATTTCACTTCGCGTTTCGCCATGGTTCTGAACATCTGTAGCTCTTCTTTAAGTGCTGCTTGGGTGCGTGGATCATTCGTGGTGGAGTACTTGAGTTCAAGCTGCTTTAATCTTTTCTCGCTGGAGGTGAGTTCCTGACGGATTAGTTTAAGGATGCCGTTCTCCTTGACTAGGCAGAGACCTATTATGAAACACTTCAGCGTTTCCCAAATCGTGCTCCGAGAAGCTACTGTGCGCAGATTTGTGTCCAGAAATGTTGAGATTCGTGTGGAAGTTCAGATGCGAAAACTTGGTCTTGCAGAGAGCCAGGTTTGAAGCGCCAGTCCAGCAGGCTAGATTTGGTGATTGACGGGTTACATATGAGGGTTACCGGCGAGTGATCAGAGAAGGTTTTAGGTAGAATTTGACAGTGTCCCCAGTGGAGAGGGTCACTGGAGGATACAAACAGGTAATCTATTCTGGAGCTGGTGTTGTGTACTGCCGAGTGGGACGTGAAGTCTCGCTGCTCCCAATTACTGTGTCTCCATGCATTTACAAGGTTGTAGGCTCTGCATATTTCCTGTACCTGGAGGCTGTTTTTGGAGGTCGGTAGTTTCAGCTCCACGACTTATCCTTCGCGGGGTCTTGGGCGGTATTCAGATCGCCCCCCCAGATGACCGTTGCTGAGGTTTGTGTTGAAAGGTGTGTGAGCACCCAGTCAAAGTTGTTCGTTCCGTCCACGTTGGGGCCTTAGGAGTTAACAAAGATGATTTCTTTGCCTGCTATAATCCCTCTCACTAAGAGTGATCTGCCTTCGGTGTCTTTCTCGGTATTTATCATCCAAAAGCTGGTCCGTTGGTTAATTAAGATCGCCACTCCTCTGGCGTATGACGAGAACGAGGAGAAATATCTATGACACCCCCAGTTTCTGGACCATTGGTGTTCTTTCCCAGGGATTAGGTGTGTTTCTTGAATCGTAGTGACATCTACTTCGTGCCTCTTTAAGTATTGAAGGATATTTCTTGTTTTAGAGGGGAGGTTGCCTCCTCTAATATTCCATGTAGCGACTTTGAATTGTTCGTTCAGTGTGGATAATTGAGCTGCTGTTGTTAAGTTCGTTTTGAGGAGTTCCAGGGCACTGTGGACGGCACAAACTGGGTAGTTTCCAAGGTGTTCGGGGGAGGAGATCCAGCACTGCTTGGTGTCTTGGGGGGTGGTGAAGGGTAGCGGAACGTCGGTGCATTCCCAATCCCATTTTCGAACTTCCTTCCTTACACAGGTAACCCCCAACTGGCCTGTTTGCTTACTCCATAGGAGCAGAACCGCAATGGTGCGCGCCCACCACCTGGTTTCCCACCCATTAACAATAAACTGTTTAAATAACTTTTCTGTGCACGGGGCATTAGGGGCTTCCCAAGTTGCCTGGCCTTGGAGTGCTTAGCTCCTTCGTTTATCTCGGTAAGGAAGCTGTGTTTTATATGCAGATTTCACCTCGTTGACCACATGTTGGTTATGGCGGATTTCTGTGTATTCTTTCTCTCTGTGCTCGTGCTTGATTGGGTTCTCGCCCAGTACATTCCACTCTGTCCAGGAATAGATTGGCCTCCTCCGGTGTCTGGAAGAAGTGGACATTTGCCTCGTGTTGGATTCTGAGACGCGCTGGGAAGAGCATAGAGTAGGTGTTTTGATTGTCTTTAAGCCTTTGTCTGATGGAGGTGAAGGATCTCCTCCGTGACTGGACTGCTGGGGAGAAATCGGGATAAACGTGTATTCTGTCTCCGTCATGGTGTAGTTCACCCTTTTCTTTGGCCAGTCGTAGAATGGTATATCGGTCCTTGTAATTTAGCAGTATGGCGATTATTGTCCTGGAGGGCACTCCTGGGATGGGTTTAGAGGATGGTATCCTGTGAGCTCTCTCCACCGCAAACATGTGGGAGAGGGCTTCTCAGCTGAAGAGGGTGGTGCAAAGCGCTTCGACGAAGTCCTCCATTTTGGATTGCATCTGATGTTCCCTCACTCCAACAATTTAATGTTATTTCATCTGGAGCGACCCTCCAAATCCTCACACTTGGCGTTGGCTGCTTTCATTTGTGATTCAAGCTGGGTGACTTTAGCTGCTGGGGTTGCTGTGCCGTCTTCTAGATAGACACATGTTGTTCTACTTCATTAAGGCGCTCTGTATGGGTGTCCATTCGGTGTTGTAGGAAATCTACCTTCGAGGAGAGTCCGTCCATTTTGTTGTTTAGACTCCCTATGCCTGCTTTGAGATCCAACAGGAGGCCCTTAATGTCCGTGGAGGAGGTTCACTCGTCCATTTGATGTGTGCTGTCAGACGTGGGCTCTGAGTCCTCCTGGAGCCTGGGGGTTTTGGGGAGTGCACCGGGCTCGAAGGTCAGCTTTCTTTGGGATCTGTCCATTTTCCCCATTGGATTGGAGGGGTATGCGTCCCTGTGTGGAGTGCGATGCCTGTGGGTGGTTACCCAGGTGCCAGTGGCCTACACGTGATGAGTTGTTCTGTGCTCTGTGTCAGGGTGGTTGATGGGGTAGTGGTGTCTGCTGGGATAAGGACGGTGGTTAAGGCGCTTGTGGTTAAGGCGCAGTCAATAATCTGTTTAAGGGAGTGAACATGTGTTACGAGATCTGATTATGCAACAAATAGAATGTTCACATAAAAATGAGGAGACATTAGTAAGTAGGGTAAATGAAGAGCAGAAGGAATTCTATGAGAAGATAAAAGATAGGTTTTTACATGGTACTAAACTTGATAAAGATAAATGTTACTGTGTCACTACAACTCTTTATTGATGTGTGTTAGTTGACATGCGAGCAATGATCCAAATGTGACTGATTTATCTGAGTCATCTATTATGACTACTCCCACAGGCTTAGCAGCATTCATATAGGAGATTTTACCCTATATCGGTTGATGAGGCTACCCGGGAAGCATGATAATTAACTTGAATATTAGAAATGTGCCTCATTTGCAGCACAAGAATTAGGACGAGTTGTAAAAAAATGAAATGTCTTGATTGTGGATCATTTCAGCATGGAGTCTAACTTGGTGCTAGCTTACATTCACTTGAGAATTCAAGATGTATTGAGGACTGACTATGATATTTTGTTTGGAGGCAAACATGTTCTTATTTTTGGAGATTGTTACAGTTAACTCCTGTGAAAGGACAACCAGTCTTCAAGATTATTCAATCAAGGGATAGCCAAACACATGTAAGTAGTACTGGTAAGGTCAATCTCTGGAATTATTTTTAATATAATGTGCTTACACTTAACATAAGGTGGTCTGCAGATTTTGTATAGGTTTGCTTTAGGATGATAAGAAAATAGTTTTAAAAGGTAGAATGATTTCTAACATGATTCATGCAGGTTGCACTGGACCTGATATCATGTTGAATCTGCAACAAAAGAACTTTCACAGTGTGACAAGCTCAACTCTGTAATGATAATTTCTGAGAAGGAACCAATGATAGAGATATAATCTTGCGATGTTCTAGATGGTCACCTTACATCACTGGAAGTGGTTAAACAAGCAATTGTGCAATTAAGTCAATTGGAAAAAACAGCAGGTACAGAGTCTGTTTTAAAGCTATGCATAAATGCACACATTATGTTAAAGAAGAACCTGAATGTTGAAATTGGTCTGATTAATGGAGCAATGGAACAATGGGAAGAGTGGCTGCATTTGTCAATGTTCCACACAGTACAAATATAGAATATATTGTAGTTAGGCTTCATTGGGTAGATGAGCCTCTGTTGGTTTGTCGTACTTCTGCACAATTTATGATTTTTGAAGACATGTTTGTAAAAGGAGCACAATTTCTACTGTGTTCTGCATATACAAGAACTGTGCATAAATCACAAAGATTGACTTTAGAAGTTGCAATGATAGACATAGGTCACACAGTGTATTTTAGAAGGAATCTAATATGTAGCAATGTCAAAAGTAAGTAATAGAGACAGATTGTTTTTATTAAGCTTTGATGTATCAAAAGTGATAGCTGATATGTCATATATTCAGAGTACAATAGGTTACATGTACTGTATGTTCCTCATATTGGCTTATTGCCAACTCCTGCAAGAGGTATTTCAATACATAATAAGTCAATGATAAAGCTACATTTAAAGATAACTGTTCTTGTACCTTGTACAAAGGAAGCGTCACAGTTGCAGAAAGTATAGTTACATTATTTGCACTGTAGATTTAATGAAACGGGTTGAATGTTACTCAAACGCAGCTTTCTGTATATTAAATTGCTCATGGAAACGGTAATTTGAACAGTAGAAAAAAAATAAGCAAAGGACTTTCATGTCTTAAACTATTGGTGTATTAAAGACCACAACACATACATTATGCAATGTCAATTCGACATGTAGTAGCTGTAGAAACGGAACTGGACAGTTTTTCATGAAATACTCAACAAGAAACCCAGGAATTTTCAGTAAGTGTGGACAATTACATAGGAATGTCTTATGAGTGGAATCATGAATGTCCATAATGTCATAAACATAAAATGTGTCAGAACCCTTTGGAAATGTTTTTATATCTACCAGTAACAGATCAGGCCTGGGTTGGGGACCAGGATGTCCCTTTGAACTTCTCCCTACCAGACTCAATGAGAGGGATAGGATAGAAGATAGAGTAGCATTTAGAGAAGATCGGGGAGACTGGGAGCACAATAGAGGGGTGCGTGGAGGAGCAGGAAGAGGAGGAAGCCCAAGCAGGAGGGTGGGGTGTGGGGATCACACACTAGCGCACACAAAGGGGTAGAGCACAAGTGGAGGACAGGTACAGCCAATGCAGAATACAGTAGCAACAGTAACCACAGTTAAGGGGTGGGACCTAAAGAGAGGGAGACAGTGCAGTAATACAACAGTAACCACTGGGGGGACAAGAGAAGTGAGAGGAGAAATGTAAACAGTACAATGCAAAATGCAATACAATAGTGACCCTTGGGGGGATCTAGAGGAGTAGGAAGTGAAATGCAAACAATGCAATACAAAATATGCAACACAATAGTAACAACTGGGGGGACCTGGAGAGGTAGGTGGAGAGGGGAGAAGTGGAGCCTGTGGTGCAAGGGGAACAGTGCACATGGAGTCAGGTGGAAAGAGGAAGTCCAGGAGAAGTGGAGCCAAGTTGCAAGAGAAACTTGTGTGGATTTAGGCAGAAGGGGAAAGACGTGCAAGGCCAGGAGAAGAGGAGACTAAGTTGTGAGGGTGACAGCAAGAAAAACATTATGATGAGACTTCAATCCCTTCCTCCTCTACCATCCAACATGTACAAACTCCTAATTCCCCTGTATTTGTATCAGTTTCTGCTTCCCGCTCTCTTTTATAATTTTTATATTTTTATACAATAATATATTATTATGTGTGTTGATACTTTATTCCTCTGTGTCTTATTTTTTTTTAAAAAAGGCAGTTAGGATGTCCGCGGACAGCACGGGTGTCCGGGATGTCCACAATTAACCAAAATGGGGGTGTCCTAAGAACCCTATATCTGTTTGCACTGTCCGTAGTCAAAATGGGGGTGTCCGTAGAACACTAAAGCCATCGGCATGTTCATACTATTCAAATCAAGGTGTTCTAAGAACATTCCCCCTGTTCGCATTCTCCGCAACCAGAATTAATATGTCCGAAGAACACATAGCACGTCCGCATGTCCGCAAAGTTGTGACGCACATTTATTTTGTTCGGGGACATGAACACGGTCCGTAGAACACCCACACGCATGCGTATCACACCCTTGGGTCCTACGAACATCGCTCCTGTCTGTAACTGTCCGCCGCACGAATGCCGCACTTTTAATTAGTTCAGGGACCCGATCTCTGTCCGTAGAACATCTGCACGCATGCGCACAACCGACCCCACGCATTTGGTGTCCTACAGACAGCTGTCCCATTCGCAAACGTGTCCACGACATCATCATGTGAACTTACCCACGCTAAGCGTGGGTCCTTGTTCACGAACACTCTCCGGGTCCCCCAGACATTTTAAAAGGGCTTTTTGAGCAATCCAAGGTATTTTTCTGTGAAAGTTCACCCTTGCACATGTCCCAGACAATGTCCCTGGTGATCTACATACTTTTTGGAACTTTTTGACCCCTTTCTTGATGTTCGAAGTGTTTGTGGACGACGCGGGTGTCCGCAAAGCGGGCCCCAGAACCCCTATAAAAGGCCACACCCCAGAGCTGCTCCTTATTCTGTTTTTGTCTTCAAGGACAGAGACTGCTCCTTGTTGCATTGGATTGCTCTTGCTCTTTCCTGTGCTCTTTCCTGTCTGCAGACCGCTCGCATTCTGGTGGTTCCTGACACCATTGAAAATAGCAACCATAGCTGCTGCTGCTCCTGCTGGTGCTACTTTTCCCTCAGCACCACCCCCACTCCCTCAACCACCACCACCTCCCCAAGGGCTTGCAGGGGGGGAACAGGTGTGAGGATGCAGAGGAAAGTGATGAAGAAGATGACGAGGATGTGGTAGTGGAAGTCCCTACTACTAACACACATTGTGAATCTTGGGTGTGGAGGTTATTTACCACTCTTGATGGAGTACCGAAATCTCATGCAAACAAGGTGCGCTGCACTCAGTGCCAGTTGCTGAATCATAGCAAACCGGGTTTGTACAGCTACAGTACTACCTCAATGAAGCGACATCTAAGGTCGTTCCATGGTGGTGCTATTCGTAAGGTTGTACCTTGCGATAAACGTAGTGGGTTAAGTTCCCTTGCAGCATCCTCCGTTTCCACTCCTGCCACCACAAGAGACACTCCTGTGGAGCAGCGCATCCCTCCAGCTGCCTCGCAGGCTGTTAGGGAGAATTCTCTGTTTAGGCTGAATTTCCTAACCTAGTGAGTCCCCCAGCAGCTTTGCAGGATTTTTGGAGTTTATTTTTTTCTCCTGCCAAGAGTGAGACTCTTTTACCCTCACTCTTGGACATGATTTGAGTGTGTTTCTTTGAATCTAGATGTGTTTAATGGGCTACAGGTTCTTTTACTTCATAGGGCTTCATGTGTTTTTGTGATGTGTGTTACACAGCACCCTCAGTGCAGTGACACAGGGGTGTCATAGTGACCCCCCAGTATAGACTCCATACCCTGGGACTGACTACTGTCTCCCAGGGCATGTAAAGTCACCATTGACTTTACTAGTCTTAAATTCTGAACAGAACCAGTACAAACCATCATATTGTGGACGTACTGGCTGGGGCAATTCGATTGCCCCAGGGTCTGTTAGTCGAGGGGGCACGTCTCCGTCCCCCTTGATCGAGTTTTGGCTGGTGGCAGTGGATACTACTTTTTATATTCAACACAAATATTTTCCTATGGGATTTCCCATTGTTTTAGGCTACTATCTTCATTTAATTATTTACGGTAGCCTCGAACATACCGCCAGTTTATTCAATTAATATTAATTCTCCGGTTGGTATTTTTTGCCAAAACTTGATTCTAAAATGGCGTTTGTGTTCTCTTCTGTGACTCCAACCCAAGTCGAGCCCTTTGTTCCACTTTTTGGTGGGCTTCTCTACAGAAGCCCTCCAAAGTGGTGCCACTCTGTCTGGGGTACTTAGGAGGTGTGGAGGGGAATTTATGCACCCTGAACTGAGTTGCCTAGGCAACTCAAGTCGCACTCCATCCTGATTGGCCCAAGTGGTGAGCCGGCCGGCTCACCACTTAGCATGTTTGAGTGACAGCTAGGCTGAGTGAATGGGGGTTTGCTGCATAAAAGCAGGGCTTTGGGGACTGGAACTTCAGAAGTCGCCACAGGACCTAAGAATCCGATGAGGGAGAACCTGAGGCAACCTGCCACGACACCACCACCGGTGGAGCCCTGCTGGACCGTCTCACCACTTTTCCCAACGACAGAGGAGATCTCCCGCCGGAGAGTCTTCTTCTTTTAACTGGTGGGGATAACCAGTTTCACCATCTTTTCACCTTCCCGACGTACCTCGTGGCCGCCTTGCCTGTGCCAAGCACCCCGGCAACCAGGATACCATGTTTTACCATGACCGCAAAACAAAGGTACCAACTTTAACCAGAAAACTCCACAGCTGGTTTCTTCCCTGGTAGTGCAACGACCTTCATCTTTCCTCCAAGTCGAGATCTTCTCTTCCCCTGGACGATGACGCAACTTGCACCCACTACCAGGAACAACTGCCACCGCTGGAGGATCCTTCCCACTTAAGGTACCGTGTCCCGCCTGGCTTCCCTTGCTACCGACTGTACGGGGTAGATTTAGCCCCCGGCTTTCGAACCTGGGTTAGCCTGGGACACTCTGGCTAAACTTTCCTAAGCCTCTCTAAACGCTTTTTGAACCCTCTGCAAGACTTTCTAAGCCTAGTGTAACTGTGTGATCTTGGGCGCATTTGTGCTCTGCTCTCTCTAAGAGTGGGCCCAGCCTTTGGACTTAGGCTCACCAGTGACTTTTGCTCTTCTGCCTTGCTAACAGTGTTCCTGAATCTTAGAGTGGTGTACCTTTCCATATTCTGTCTTTTTCCCTCCCGTTCTCACAAACCTATTGGAGTGCCATCTAGTTAAGCGCTCACCTCTGTATGAAAATAAGTGGTGTTTTACAGTGACTTATCTGATAAGGAAAAAGGGGTGTATATATTATAATAGTAACTGTGTTTAGAATATTTTACAATACGAGTGCTGGAGTGTTTTCAACAGTGTGTTTTTAAATAAATAATTATATACTTTGATACCAAAGCTCTGGTCAGTGTTTGCTTGTATTGTTGTATCTGAGAGCCTATTGTGTATACTTTGCATACTGCCTAACTCTTCTTGAGGGAAGTCTGACTGCTCAGCCACAGCTACCAGGTAAATCTGGGTGGTGCAGACTGCTACCAAGTGGGTTTACTGCCAACACCTGTGGTCTTAAATCTTTTGCAGTGGTCCCTAAGGGAACTGCACAGGTTTCTGCCTAACACAGGCCATATGTGATGCTGTTGACCCTTAACTTTTGAGGGTCACAGTGTTGTGCATGTAGTGCGACGCAGTACTCTGCAGGGGGGAGAACCTTCGAAGTGCTTTTGAGGTTGTGGCCCGGGAGCATGAGAAGGACTGCTACCCACCTGAATAAGGCCCACCATACATCTTCCTCGCTCCACCTGCCCTTTCTTATCCCCATGGTTGGTGTTCCTTCCTTATACTCCTTTCCCTTCCTTTCCTTGTGTGTCATGTTTAAAAAACAAAAAATAAAATAAAACAACAAAAAAAAATCCAAAAAAGGCTCTTTTCAGAGACACCTTTCACAGTTAAAAAAAAGAAGTGTAAATAAAATACTGCAGGCCCCTGTGCATTTCGAAAAGTCTACGGACAGTCCGCGGACAACTACATTTTGGGGGTGCTGCCATATCAAAACCATGGCACGTTTCTCTGGGAGGAAGTGGTGGCTCTGAAAAGAGCCTTTTTGTGTTTTTTTTTAAACGTCCAATGGTCAACACCTACTGCAAAATAGATTGCTGTAATTCCAAAAAGGGTTACAATGCATTTTGTATATTTTGCAGAAAAATCTGATGGCCAACATAAGTAAGATGTACTCCATCTCTGCGAAATATGTGTGTACTACGAAACATATTTTCATTGTGAAAAGAGTAGCACAGACAGCCTTGTTGACATTGCATCTCGCTTTCTCCATCTGTGAACCAAATGAAGAAGAACGCAGCCACATTTGTCTCTGCGCAATACGGGAAAAAAATACCCTGGAGTCCTTCTTTCATTGCAAATTGCAAAGAGTTTCCAAACACATGTCCCAAACTGTTCCCTCTACAATGAAAAAAAATAATGTCTGGATGACACTGTGTCACCAAAGTAGCACAAAGAGGTACCAAATCCAGCCACTTCATTCCACGCACTCCATGCCAGTGCAATTCCACATGAGGGAATCCAAGATATGCAGCCACTTCACAGGGATCTACATGCGCATCGAACTGATTTATCCATGAATCTCCCAAAATCCAGACAATGTGCTTTCTGAAACACACAGCCATAGCTATCTGCTCTCCTCTCCGGAAAAATACTTTCTGACAAAGTCTCTCCCAACACCTAATTGACCAATCCCTTGCTCTGTTAAGTCTCATTTGCATGCCTCTCAACCTCAAAATCCCCGTATTTAATATGCGCTGTCTGCGGACAACCACAGTGTCTGCAGACAAATCGAAAAATCTGAGAGTGGGGAATGAAAATTTAAATAGTGTGCCCCACTAGTGTGCCCCATTTACCCTTTGAGGTTGGCTCTGAAAAGAGATTTTCTTTTGTTATTTTTCTTGAAGATGCTTCAGAAACACCTTTCATTTTGTACATTTTTTCCCTCATTTTCCTCCAAATATCTTCACATTACCTTCTCCAAAGCAATCCTTATATTCCAAAAGAGCATGGCACTTCCCATAAAAGATAAAGACATGCCATCTGCTTTAAAGTAAACAACATTACCAGAATCAATGTTGTCATTGTTGCATAAGAACATGCCAGCTCTAATCATAAAAGCAAACATTCCTCAGTTGATTTGACACCTAGCAACATTTTGCTGAAGACAAAAAAAAAGAACTATTTTCCCATATTGGCCTACGTACCAAACCAGAAAAAATTACCTTGGCATTTGGAAGTACTTTCATTAGGGCCTGAGCCAAGTTTTCCAGATCTTCCAACAAAGGAGGGCCACTGACATAGCCCAAATGCAAAGCGCCTCAGTGCAGGACAACCACATGTGGACTGTTAACCCGAGCCATATCTTGACAAACTTCTAGCATTGCCTGCAAATGCTCCACCTCTGCCATCTTCACTGCACACAGCCTCTCCAATATACAAAGCAGAACAGAATATACAGAATAGGCAAAGGAAAGTGCATGTACATGCTATG